>NC_136499.1:109885618-109890618 GCF_053919585.1 Euprymna scolopes | reverse complement strand
TGCGATCCTTTACTCTTATAATATCTCCTGAGGAGAATTTATACATATATATATATATATATATATATATATATATATATATATATATATATATATATATATATATATATAGTGGAAATGGTAATTAATAAAAACTGAAGAAAGTGCTCAATACTATTGTAGAGCAAATAACCCTCTCAAACAATTAACAACAAAATAAAAAATAAATAAATAAACCGAATCATAGCCCCCCCCACCTCCGAACATAAGGGAACACCCAACAGGTCAAGACATACTTATCAAGAAATCATCTCACCAAAGACACGCCAAAAACATTAACATTAAGACTCGAATTTTAAAGTAACCCTCCTCCTCCTACCCCACATTTCCCCTTCCCCCTCCATGTATCCCTATGCCCTCAGTCACACCAGAAATGAACTTCCCAGTCCCTCCCCCACAAGTTCCTTAAACTCCAAAATTAAAACATTACCGACATACCAAGCACCCCCTCCCACCTTTCCCCTTGTTCCCTTCCTCTTTTTTCCGCTGTTCTCACACCCATCCCCTGACATCATTCACTCTTTCATCCCATAATAACGAACATTTCTGTAAAAGTCTGAGGAAGCTACAGACGGCCAAAAAAACGGCCGAGTAGCTGAAACAAAAATATAACTTAACAGAAAGATACGGTAATAAAAAATAAAACGTATATATATATATATATATATATTATGTATATTATTATTATATTATATTATATATATTTATAATATATATTTCTATAATTTATGTATATTATATATATATTTTTATATTATAGATACTTATTATATAAATATATTTCTATAATTTATATATATATATAATTTATATATATATTATATATATCATTATATTATATATATGTATAATATATATATTTTATAATTGATATATATATATATATATATATATATATATATATATATATATATATATATATATATATATACATATTTCTATAATTTTTCAGAATGTGAGATATTATATAATTATTTCCACAGCCAAGCAATGTCGCAACTCATAAGAGTCATAACAGCCAACAAGCCGGAAGACTCGTCATAATTTGGGCTTATCAGTCAGACATATCCGAACCCAGGACTCGAAACCCAAGCCTCTTGCATGCGAGGCAAGTACTCTGCCAACTAAGAAAACGCCCTGTACACAAGAGGAAAATGATGAGGCAAAATGAGGGGCGAAACTCGAGTCTTGGACTTCCAGTTTTTTGGCTGTCATGACTCTTGTGAGCTGCGACGTTGTTTAGCTGTGGAAATAATTTTGACTTTTAAATTTTGATAAACATATCCCGGCGAAACAAAATTTATTGATCGAAGTAATGCACCTTCAGAATCAACAGATTTTTGTCAACGCAAAACAAGTGTATTTATGCAAGTAACGTAAAAATGTTGCGTTCTGATAGCAATGGAGTCGCTGAAGGTGTTTTTGATATCGCTTAGGTTTTTGAAGCATTTCTTACGCAAGAAGGTTGTTCAGATGCTTAAAAAAAGTATTCGGCAGATGAGAGGCTTGGAGAGTATTGCAAATGAGGCAGGGTTTCGTTGTCCAATTCGTACATTACTCCAATGAATAGAGGGAGAGATTAGTGGTTGATATACCGGCCCATATGTGACAAAACTATCCCATACATTAACGAATGATGACTTTGTAGATATACAGGATTTGTAAGTACATGTCTACCGCGATAGAACGAACCGCCTTCTTTTCAACAGCCTTAGCAATGCGTTGTATGTAGCTGTTTCAATTCACGTTACACGTGAATGTTAAGCCGAGGAATGCAAAAGAGTCAGATATGGAATAATTAAAATGGAAATAATTTTCTGAAAGCAAGGTTATCTTCATCCGCCATTTTTTTTTTTTTTTTTTTTTTCATTAAAATGAATTTTCAAAATTATTAGCAGTCATACTTATTGGTCTTCGTAGAGGCTATACGACCGAGTACTTCTAGAACAATTAATATATATATATATATATATATATATATATATATATATATATATATATATATGTATGTGTGTGTGTGTGTGTGTGTGTGTGTGTGTGTGAATTTAAATGAGGAAAAAAGCAATCAAAGGGAAATTGATATCGATTACGTATTACTTTTATGATGCCATTTTAAAAGAAATGAAGAAATCGATTTCAGCTATCTATGAATGGTTTCGAAGTTTTTAATATATTCAAACCACCAATACTCTGCAAATTTCTTTTCTATTGTACCCCCTCTCATCCCCTCTCTCTCACTCTCGCTCGTTCTCTCTCTCTCTTTCTCTATTTTCCTCTCACTCGCTCTACATCTCTTTATGTTTCTCTTTCTCTTGTTCGCTGTTTCTCCCTTTCTCCTTCTATCACTTACCGTCATCTCGAGATCTGTCTATCTATCTATCTACATATCTATCTATCGTTATTTTTCTATTACTCTTAAATTCGGGTCCTGGTATGACCTTAAACTATATCCGATGGTGAAGCCCGTTGTTACATGATAAGAGCTGTCCCCTTTTCATGTAAGTATAAAAATAGAGAGATTTAGTTAAAATGAAAATGAAATAGAATAGACGAAATTCGAACCTCGTAATTTAGGTTTAGAAATAGATTACGAGAGAGAATTAGCAAACGGAATGTAAAAAACAAACCATTGTTTAGCTTAGAGATAAAATAGTTTGAAGAAAAGAATGTGTATTGTCAATTCTGTTATGAAAATTCAATTGAAGAATGCAACTATAAGATAATTTAATAAACATGTGTTTAACATATTGGAAATATAGGTTACTGGGAATATAGGTTAAAATTTCTTTTGTAAACAAAGGAAAAAGTTTTAGACACGCATTTCCAAAACACGTGAAAGAAGACACATGTTTTAACATGTGTATGACGTCATGGAAAATGGGAAGTTCTCGGTATAGTTAGAAACTTTAGACTTAAGCAAGGAGAAACTGAGAGAGTCTGGGAGAGGGTCTGAGGACGACAGACGACAGTCCAGACATGGGATTCGAACGTCTAGAAGCGAGACGGTCAACTTTGAAACTTAGAATATTAAACTTGAATTCTTGACTATGAAAACCACGACCGGTCGGGAGAAGAAATAAACCCATCATGTGTTTTTATAAACGTCGTCTTTGTGTTGTAATTCTACCAAAAGGTAAAGTAAAAATTGTCATTATATCTCTTGTATATCATGTGTTTTAAAATGTCTTTACATACACAATGTGAACACTAAGACTGTCTCCTCACTCTAAGAGCTTCTACACTTCTACTGAACATTTTATATATATATATATGAATCTCTTCATAACACAGAACGCAACAGCATCTCTCACTAAGACTCTCTCTTTAATAAGTCTCTTAATAAGACTCTCTAACATGCGCTTTTAATAACGACAACAACAACAACAACAACAACAAGAAAAGAATAATCATAATAATAAATATGACATATATAACACCCAGCTTGCGGGTTTGGAGAGTGTGGAACCACCCTTTAATTGCCATTGCTCCCAGGTCCACTCTGATCCGGACTGGTAGTGCCTGTTAGGGTCCCAACTATGGGTTGAATAGAAAACGACTTAAAAAAACAAAAACAAAACAAATATACTCTATTAAAAGGTTGTTCTTCAAAATCACTGGATTCGGCATTAAATAACCGGAAAAGGGTTGATATGCCGTAAAACAAAAACAAACAACCTTAAATATGGTAAGAAAAATTCTTATTTTATTTCCATGAGTAGAGGTTTTCTTCCTTATTTCGGTTTGTGTTATTCGTTCTCACTTATATTCTCTCTCTTTCTCTCTCTTTCCCTCTCTCTCTCCCTCTCTCTCTCTCCCTCTCTCTCTCTCTCTCTCTCTCACTTGCTCCCGCTCTATCTATATCTTGCTCTGTTTTCTGATTGCTCCTAAATTGGGTAAGATAATCCTTATTCCATTTCCATAACTAGAATTTTCCTTCCTTATTTATCTTTCTTCTTCTTTTTCTTCTTTTCCTTCTTTTCCTTTTTCTGTTTCTTCTCCCCCTTCTCCACCTTCTTCTTCTTCTTCTTCTTCTTCTTCTTCTTATTCTTATTCTTCTTCTTCTTCTCCTTCTTCTTCTTCTTCTTCTTCTTCTTCTTCTTCTTCTTCTGTCGATCGATAAGTTTTTTCTTTCTTCTCTTTCTTAAAACTTTCTAAATAGAAACATTTACTTTCTGTTCTATTTTTTCAAATTTTATTCACTGAAAATATGAATCTCAGGGCGAACACTAACGAAGCGTACTTTTTTTCTTCCTGCGCTTGTTGAAAAGGCATGCCACTGCCCCTATTGAGGTGGTGACTGCCGCTGAAGGCAGCTACATTTAATAGATGCAACTCAAGTACATTATCAATTTATCTGAAATAATTTTTACAACAAAAGTTTTAAAGTAAAGTTGCAGTGCTGTTTTCTTTAGGACGACAAATTTATTGTTCCACATTGTATTATATATATATATTTATATATATATATATATATATATATATATATATATAAAAGTGAACGTGTCTGTCTGTCTGTCTGTCTGTGTGTCTGTGTGTCTGTCTGTCTGTCTGTGTACATTTCCCTACGTAATAACTCTGTCAATTTTTAGTCTATAGACTCGAAATTTGAAATACCGGGTACTGAAATTTGGGAAAATCGATGTGGCGGGTGTCAGCTAGAAATTTGGCTGTTAAGGGGTCAAATTTCAACGATTTGACCTTTAAGAACTCTAACAAACTCCTCCGACAATTTTGGGTCTAGACACTTGAAATTTTAGATATAGGTTCCTTGAACCTGGATCTAACTTAATAAAGTGATTTGAGCCCGAAACTATAAATTTTAAGGGGTCATAATAGGGGTCAAATTAAAAAAAATTGACTGCTTTTTCTTTTTTGCTCAACATACACTTCCAAATACTCGGGCAACGCCGGGCACCCATGCTACTATATATATATAAACAAAAAATCGACGTTTAAAAGCG
>NC_136499.1:109865618-109873118 GCF_053919585.1 Euprymna scolopes | reverse complement strand
AACGGTAATGAGCCTAAACACTTACCCCTGGACCATCTCGCCGACTGTCTTGATATATCGCGATTTACTTAGATGTTGTTTTGTTTGGGTTTTAACGATATGTTTTGAATGAATATTAATTTCGTATATTAATTTATGCGATTAAATGAAGTAGTCAAGCGATTGTCGTACATACAGCCGAGTTCCAATCCTCGCTTCAGGTAGTTGCCTGTCTAGCCGCATTGATGAGCTGTGAAACAGCGAAACAGTACTGTATGTGGATGACTATATATATATCTACACGTGTGTGTGTTTGCGCTTGTGAATTCGTTTTGAAAAAGCTGATGTGAGTTTAATCCTGTTTAGTCTCGACTAGTGTCTCTCAATCGTAGGCGTGCCCCTTCTATTTTTTTAAATTTTAATGGCTGGCTCTGCTTTGGAGCAGAAATTGACTCTGAAATAATTTTTAGCTCTTATCATTGTCTAATCAACCTTTGTATCTGAAAGTTAGATTTGTTTTTTCGTCTTTTATTTTTCTAGTTTTATAATTATGTATGCTTATATCTTACTAGCAAAAGTACCCGTCGTTGACTGGGTTCAAAAACAGCCTACAGAAAATGGACTCTGATTTATGAAAGTATGATAGGTTATGAAAAGGAAGGTTGTAAATTTGGGTTGAATTTGGGGGTATCAAAACCGAAGCAAAATATGATGAAAGTAAAAATAAAATACATAAACCACATAATTTATTATACAATATCTGTTCACATTGAAACACTTATCACAATATTCTGTGAATCTATATTAAAAAACCTTGTTAAACTTCGTGACATATTTCCATTCTATGAAGGTTAGGTGCGAACGAACACCCCATAATTTTATTATACCATATTTCTTCAAACTGAAACATAATCATCAAAGTATACTTACGCAGATAGACATGAAAAGTCTTTATGAAAGTTTGTGCCTATTTCCATTCTATTGAGGCCAGGGGCGAACGCAGACCCCACAATTTTATTATACCATTCCTATTTAAGTTAAAATATACTTATCAAAGTATTCTTATGTACATCCATTTTCAAAACACTTGTAAACGTTTTTGTTTAATTTTTAAATTTTGTATTTTCATACTTTGTGGACCAGGCGCGAACGCAGACCCTACAATTTTAATGAACCACCGTTCTGCCAGATCAAACATACCCATTCCTGTGTCTCGATACATCTTCTATCATTATATGTAATCAGTTTTTTAAAATAGTCAACTATATAGAAGCCTAATCGTGACAAGACATACACGCGCGCGCGCCTGTGCACACACACACACACACATTCAGCTTTATATTATAGATTATTGAACTATTCTCACTTTTCGGTTGTTGTTTTTTAGTTTTTCCTTGAATTTTTAATTCAATTAAGTTTTTTTTTTATCATTATCTTGCATCTGAAATCTGGATTTTTGTATTTGGATATGTTCAATTTTCGTTTGGATCACGGATGTTCCCTTTTGGACTATTATTTACAGAGTTTCAGTATTCTTTTATCCATATATATATATATATATATATATATATATATATAATGAACTACTTTTCCCCTTCTGATTTTGACCTTAATAGGATAAAAAATCAAGACATTCCATGCAAATATAATACGCACAAACTGCAGCACAATATCTGAGGTGTGTTATAGGCCTATTACCTATCCTCTTCCTCGATAATCGTAGATTCCTATATTCTATCTGCTGAGAGTTCACTGCCAAAATCGGTTAAAATCTATGGAAGTGGTAAAATTTTTTCTCTCTAATAAATTCCTCCTTCCCCGTCACCACTTTCCGCCGTTACGGGATCGTCCACAAGAGACAGTTACGAAGGAAAACCGGTTTGGGTTTTCTTTACTTTGCAGTTACTTACAAAAACTGGAATGGAATTTTAATTCTACTGAGTGAAACGCACCATTGAGTTAACCGAATCGAAGGGTTATTTATGCCATTTGTTTTTTCGCTGTGTTTTTTTTGTTTTTGTTTTTCCGAACACGTCCATCATTTTACCCCCTGATTTATGCTTTCTGTTTTTCCGATTTCTTTTTTAAAGAAATTTTATGTTTGTTCGCTGATTTTTTTTTTTTTTTTTTTGGAGAGTGTGCCGATTTTTAAAGGAACATCGTTTTTATTTTATTTTTATTTTTATATTTAAATAGGGTTATTACTTCGCCTATTCCCTACTTTACCCCCCACCCTTACACACACCTCCAAACAACCGGGCAACGCCGGGTACCCCCGCTACTTTGATATAATACAAGATTCTCTGAATTCTGACGCCCCTTCTGATTAGCTATAAAACTATTTCCCTTATAATCCATTTTCTTATTTATTGATACACTGTATCCTCCATCACAAGAACGTGACTTTCCAGGATTTTGAAACCATTCTATCGACGCTTCTATTTTTGGAATTGCTTCGAGATATAAAATTAGAATATCAGACAAATGGTATATTTCGATATAAATGTCCACCTTGCCAGGAGTGAAACTCATCAATTCTTGCAATTTCACTTTCAGCCGTCGCGTTTGAGAATTCCTGCATGGATCTTGCTCCAATTTCATATAAATTCAGAAGATTTTATCAGTAGTTTTAAGGATTCTACCAGGATTGACAACTATTTTATAGGAGTTACAAGGATTTTACAAAAAGCTAATTTTCCAGGATTTGTTAGATTCATAAATAGTGACCAGATTCTTCGCATTTCGAAACCATACTCTAGAGATTTTAATTGAACGTGTACAGAATTTCGTTTGTTTTTTTTTTGTTTTTTGTTTTTTGTTTTTTGAGATTTTGAACGTTCTTAAGTTTTATATCTGGATTAATTCATATGGTATAATGGTATAATTATATGGTATAATGGTATAATTTTCTCCATATAATTATCCAGAGCCACTCAAAAAACTATTTTCAATAATTGTGCTGAAAAGCAAATTAGCGTCCATTCGCAGCTGAACATTTTGATAACTGCATTTCATTTCCTCTGATAATATGAGCCATTGTTGAAAATCCATGGATTAAGGAAATTAAAATAACCCCTTCTATATATTACTTTTGTCAAGCAATAAATTCTTAAATCGAATATATGTCTCTATATGTTGTTTTTCAGAATTTAACATTTAACCACTAAACTTATATATTGCTCTATTCTTAAATATTGAGCTTTTCCTTTTTGGCTAGGATCTCCTTGAAAGTATTACTTCAAGTAATATCTATCAGGATTTTTCATCTGAATTCTATCAGTGTCTTTTATATATATATACATACATATATATATATATATATATATATACTCCATTTACTCACATAAATTAATATACGAAATTATAAATTTATTCGTAAACTTTAAGTATTTACTTCAACAGTGCTCAATACGTAGGTAGAGCTAGTTAGTAAGTGAATGAAACGTAGAAGATTTAGTGTAGCTTAATCGCCATATATATTTTATAGCTTACTACATATATATATATATATATGTATATATATACTATATATATATATACATATATATATATATATATATATATATAAAATTGTAATCATTCAATGAATTTAAAAATTTATGATGTGAAATGTTTGAGTTTCAAATCAAAAGATTTTTATTACTCTGCGTAAGACAAATACATTTGAGATATTATAACTCCTTATCCTATAGGATTTCGATGTCTATCATCTCTTCAGAGGAGAAAATATTAGCAAATAATTATAATGTTTTACACCTTATTTGCTAAAGTCAGTGAGATAGGGAAAATAACAATTAAATTAATTAGGTTTCCATACCAGTTGATTGTAAGATAATTTTATTCTGAAGTATATATATATATATATATATATATATATATACAGAGTGTCCGTAAAGTTACTATACAGTCTGTCTATATATATATATATATATATATATATATATATATATATATATATATATATATATATATATATATATATATATATACAGAGTGTCCGTAAAGTAACTATACAGTCTTATTCTTTTATTGTATTATATTTGTATTAATAGTTAATATTTATTTTTTTACAGGTTTATTTAACCAAGCATACCACGTAAGACTGTATAGTAACTTTACGGACACCCTGTATATATATATATATATATATATATATATATATATATATATATATATATATATATATATATATATATATATATATATATATATATATATTCAGTTTCTTTTGTTTGTTCTTTCCTTTGGAAACTGATTTTTAATTCACAATTATTGATTTTTACTCAATATTAATATAGCTCTAGGATACATATACCTATTGAGCTTATTATATATCTACAGTATTATGGGCGCTGTTTCTTTTTAAAGTATTAATATATTTACTAATACAATAAAAGAAACTCTGCTCTTTAGATTCCAGGTCTAATTACCTCTATAATGTGTGTGTGTATATATATATATATATATATATATATATATATATATATATATATAATTATAAAATTCAAATGACCTTCTAACGAGTGATGTAACCAACTTTCCGGTTTACGTCATCCGGTTGCGTATGCGCGCATAAACATTAACCCATAACAACGCAAACGAATAAACACACATCGCTTCTTTTGCAGATTTTGACCTGGGCACTGAAATATTTACGTTATTATTTCGAAATTATTATTTAACATGGGAAGAGTGGGGGTGTTTTGCAATTATTCTTTATTACAACTATACTGTCGCTATTTTCTTACAACTAAACAACTTTAACCCGTTGACAAACATAAGAACAATTGTAGTAAAGACAAGACTACTACTACTACTACTACTACTACTACTACTATTACTACTCTATCCGTCCCTTTTCCTTCTTTACTTCCTTTCTTCTTTTTTTATTTTTGTTTACATTTCTTGATACAAATTAGTTGTGTGAGAACGGTGAATTTGTTGACACATTTACTAATAGGTTTCAATATTAGGTTTATTTTACTTTATTTATTTAGGTTTTATTTTTTTTTTTTTTTTGCTTCAGGTTTTATTAATTATTTTATTTTTTTTTTTAGATTTTTCGTTTCTATAACTTGTTTGAAGGATTCCAATATGGGGTTTTCATTCTTATATTTCTCATCGGTTGGTTCATGTGCGTTTTTGTTTCTAAATGGCTTTCGTCGACGTTCGATTCGTAGGAAAATGATGTTCAATTTTCGATTTTTCAGCGATTATTCGGAAAAATAGGTAACTTTACACGAATAGAGAAAGATTTTTTTTCACGTTTGATTGATCCGTCCGTGATTTTTCATTTTAATATACTGTCATAGCAATGTTTCTGGTATGTCAAAAAAAAAACAACTATTTTCTTTACGTCATAAGTGTCACGCTCATACATGAATTCCATAGCTAATATAGCATACTGACCCAACGGGTCACGGGTAGTCTAGTATATATATATATATATATATATATATATATATATATATATATATATATATATATACTAGACTACCCCTGACCCGTTGGGTCAGTATGTTATATTAGCTATGGAATTCATATATATATATATATATATATATATATATATATATATATATATATATACATATATATATATATATATATATATATATATATATGACAGTCGTCAAAGAGACGCGACCCGCTTGACTAATTGCTCTGAAGAGCAATGAGTAAATCCAATAAAATATCCCTGGAATCGTGTTAGTTCATCCATTGTTGTCGTGTCTATTCACGCATCTCATCAATTTCTGTTTCATCCTTGTCATGTTCAATTAATTCGCCTCTCATTGTCTGTCGTAAATAATGCAGAAACCTAAGGGAGGTAACTCTGTATGAAACATACATATTTCTTTTATCACACAAAGTGTGGTCATTCGATGAGAAAGGGCGGGAGAGGACACATTTTACCATAATGACTTGATTCGCCGTTAAATAACTCGAAAAGCGTTGATATGCCGTAAAACAAAACAACAAAACCAAACACCGTGAATAAATATTTGAAGATTTATACAACTCGCAGCATTAAAACGGTTTTATTAATTACAACCAAACCAAACCAAACACTATAAATAAATATTTGTAGATATAAAGAGCTTGAACTATTAAAAGTTTTTTTCCAAAATAAATGAGACGTTACGAGCCTGTCTCTGCTTTATCGTTATTTTCTTGGCAAATGCTCAGCTGAGCTTCAATCTATAAACTTTCGCGGAAAACACTCGTCTATCTGAAACCACTATTAATAATTTCCCACACTCTTTATCTGTGCCTAAATCTAAATATAGATTCCATGATCAAAGCTTCTTTGTTAGAACTGCACGCCTGTATAACTTTCTTCCGTTGGCCTGCTTTCCAGCTGACTACAATCTGATTGTCTTCAAGTCCAATGTAAAGAAGTTCTTGAGGAACCGTCCCCCTAAGTAATCCAATTTACAAAATTTCCACTACTTATGTTTACTACACTATAATCATATTGACTAATGTATACCCATTAACCCTTATCCTGGCCTTAATGAGTGGTGATTCCTGTGTAATATATATATATATATATATATATATATATATATATATATATATATTACACAGAAATAACATACAAACGTTAGTATGTTGTAAAACAAAACCACTAAACCAAAAACTATGAATAAATATTTGAAAATATAAACGACTTGAAGCATAAAAACATTTTTTAGAAATTACTGAGTTCGACACAAATTACCTGAAAATATTTGACATGCCGTAAAACAAAACCAAATATCGTGAATAAACATTAGAATGATATAAAAAAAACTCGAAAGATTAAAAAGTTTTCCAAAATTTCTGGATTCAGTGTAAAATAACCTGAAAAGGGTTGATATGCCGTAAAACAAGACAACCAAACCAAACCAAACCAAACGCCGTGGATAAATTTGTGAAGGTATTAAAAATCAACTTGAAGCATAAAATATTTTTTTCCAAAATTACTGCATTCGGCATCAAATAACTGAGAAAAAGAGTTGATATGCCGTAAAAGAAAACAACCGATTCAGTAATAATCTCTACAATTATATAAATACAACTTTGTCTGTGTGTATGAGTTCGTCACTTATAAAGTCCGCAACGGCTGAACAGATTGTCTTTAAAATGTACAGAACTTTAGTGTATAAGTCTAGGAGCGATCATAGTTAAGTTTTGTCTCAGAATACCCCCCGACAATTACCGATAATCGATAATCGAAACCGTTATTTTAATTTGTCTATCATCGGTAAAGCCATTTTTCCATGTCGTCGCTTAGCAACAATGATAGAACTACGGGCCGTGAAAATTCTACTGTGGGTAAGTTGATAGCGTGTGTTTTTTTTTATTTTTTTTTTATTCTATTTTTTTTTTGTTTTTTGCATGACGTGTAGGTTCAAACCCCGCACCCGCACGTAAATATCTTAATTAAAAGTAATGTTTTTTTTTTTTTGCGTTATCTGGAAAGAATTTTATATAAAATAATTTTATAAAAGAAACAGTAGGTTCTATAGAGTGTAG
>NC_136499.1:109835618-109860618 GCF_053919585.1 Euprymna scolopes | reverse complement strand
TACGTTCGGGAAAACAGGGAGCAGAAAAACGGACAAACAGTCCGAGGAATTACGAAAACGGTTTCAAAGGTAATGCCTCCTATTTTTCTGCCCGAATAGATCAGAGGAAATTGCAAATTGCATGGTTATGATGACTGAACTTATGCATTCATGACCTGAAAGTTTCATCTCTCTGCTGTAGATAGTGACGGTGTAAGACTCTAAGAAAGCAACACCTGTCCTGGGTGTACATCAGAAGCAGAGACGCGTTATTAGATGTTTTAGTGCCGAGAATATTAGACCGATCAACATTAACTTGCGCCTGTTGAACGTTTACGAAGCCGATGCTGTTGATATCAGCACAGTTAGGAGATGGATTCGTCGATTTCTGAGTGATGACAGTGATGTGAGTGACAAAGCGGCCAAAAAGCATATTAAGAACGGTGGTGACTATGTAGAAAAATAAAGAACGGTGGTGACTATGTAGAAAAATAAAGAATGGTGGTGACTATGTAGAAAAATAAAGAATGGTGGTGACTATGTAGAAAAATAAAGAACGGTGGTGACTATGTAGAAAAATAAAGAATGGTGGTGACTATGTAGAAAAATAAAGAATGGTGGTGACTATGTAGAAAAATAAAGAACGGTGGTGACTATGTAGAAAAATAAAGAATGGTGGTGACTATGTAGAAAAATAAAGAACGGTGGTGACTATGTAGAAAAATAAAGAATGGTGGTGACTATGTAGAAAAATAAAGAACAGTGGTGACTATGTAGAAAAACAAAGAATGGTGGTGACTATGTAGAAAAATAAAGAACGGTGGTGACTATGTATAAAAATAAAGAATGGTGGTGACTATGTAGAAAAATAAAGAACGGTGGTGACTATGTAGAAAAATAAAGAATGGTGGTGACTATGTAGAAAAATAAAGAACGGTGGTGACTATGTAGAAAAATAAAGAATGGTGGTGACTATGTAGAAAAATAAAGAATGGTGGTGACTATGTAGAAAAATAAAGAACGGTGGTGACTATGTAGAAAAATAAAGAATGGTGGTGACTATGTAGAAAAATAAAGAATGGTGGTGACTATGTAGAAAAATAAAGAATGGTGGTGACTATGTAGAAAAATAAAGAATGGTGGTGACTATGTAGAAAAATAAAGAATGGTGGTGACTATGTAGAAAAATAAAGAACGGTGGTGACTATGTAGAAAAATAAAGAATGGTGGTGACTATGTAGAAAAATAAAGAATGGTGGTGACTATGTAGAAAAATAAAGAATGGTGGTGACTATGTAGAAAAATAAAGAATGGTGGTGACTATGTAGAAAAATAAAGAATGGTGGTGACTATGTAGAAAAATAAAGAATGGTGGTGACTATGTAGAAAAATAAAGAATGGTGGTGACTATGTAGAAAAATAAAGAATGGTGGTGACTATGTAGAAAAATAAAGAATGGTGGTGACTATGTAGAAAAATAAAGAATGGTGGTGACTATGTAGAAAAATAAAGAATGGTGGTGACTATGTAGAAAAATAAAGAATGGTGGTGACTATGTAGAAAAATAAAGAACGGTGGTGACTATGTAGAAAAATAAAGAATGGTGGTGACTATGTAGAAAAATAAAGAATGGTGGTGACTATGTAGAAAAATAAAGAATGGTGGTGACTATGTAGAAAAATAAAGAATGGCGGTGACTATGTAGAAAAATAAAGAATGGTGGTGACTATGTAGAAAAATAAAGAATGGTGGTGACTATGTAGAAAAATAAAGAACGGTGGTGACTATGTAGAAAAATAAAGAATGGTGGTGACTATGTAGAAAAATAAAGAACGGTGGTGACTATGTAGAAAAATAAAGAATGGTGGTGACTATGTAGAAAAATAAAGAACGGTGGTGACTATGCAGAAAAATAAAGAATGGTGGTGACTATGTAGAAAAATAAAGAACAGTGGTGACTATGTAGAAAAATAAAGAATGGTGGTGACTATGTAGAAAAATAAAGAATGGTGGTGACTATGTAGAAAAATAAAGAATGGTGGTGACTATGTAGAAAAATAAAGAACGGTGGTGACTATGTAGAAAAATAAAGAATGGTGGTGACTATGTAGAAAAATAAAGAATGGTGGTGACTATGTAGAAAAATAAAGAACGGTGGTGACTATGTAGAAAAATAAAGAATGGTGGTGACTATGTAGAAAAATAAAGAATGGTGGTGACTATGTAGAAAAATAAAGAACAGTGCTGACTATGTAGAAAAATAAAGAATGGTGGTGACTATGTAGAAAAATAAAGAACGGTGGTGACTATGTAGAAAAATAAAGAATGGTGGTGACTATGTAGAAAAATAAAGAACGGTGGTGACTATGTAGAAAAATAAAGAATGGTGGTGACTATGTAGAAAAATAAAGAATGGTGGTGACTATGTAGAAAAATAAAGAACGGTGGTGACTATGTAGAAAAATAAAGAATGGTGGTGACTATGTAGAAAAATAAAGAACGGTGGTGACTATGTAGAAAAATAAAGAATGGTGGTGACTATGTAGAAAAATAAAGAATGGTGGTGACTATGTAGAAAAATAAAGAACGGTGGTGACTATGTAGAAAAATACAGAATGGTGGTGACTATGTAGAAAAATAAAGAATGGTGGTGACTATGTAGAAAAATAAAGAACGGTGGTGACTATGTAGAAAAATACAGAATGGTGGTGACTATGTAGAAAAATAAAGAACGGTGGTGACTATGTAGAAAAATACAGAATGGTGGTGACTATGTAGAAAAATAAAGAATGGTGGTGACTATGTAGAAAAATACAGAATGGTGGTGACTATGTAGAAAAATACAGAATGGTGGTGACTATGTAGAAAAATAAAGAACGGTGGTGACTATGTAGAAAAATACAGAATGGTGGTGACTATGTAGAAAAATAAAGAATGGTGGTGACTATGTAGAAAAATAAAGAATGGTGGTGACTATGTAGAAAAATAAAGAACGGTGGTGACTATGTAGAAAAATAAAGAATGGTGGTGACTATGTAGAAAAATAAAGAATTGTGGTGACTATGTAGAAAAATAAAGAATGGTGGTGACTATGTAGAAAAATAAAGAATGGTGGTGACTATGTAGAAAAATAAAGAATGGTGGTGACTATGTAGAAAAATAAAGAATGGTGGTGACTATGTAGAAAAATAAAGAACGGTGGTGACTATGTAGAAAAATACAGAATGGTGGTGACTATGTAGAAAAATAAAGAACGGTGGTGACTATGTAGAAAAATAAAGAATGGTGGTGACTATGTAGAAAAATAAAGAATGGTGGTGACTATGTAGAAAAATAAAGAATGGTGGTGACTATGTAGAAAAATAAAGAATGGTAGTGACTATGTAGAAAAATAAAGAATGGTGGTGACTATGTAGAAAAATAAAGAACGGTGGTGACTATGTAGAAAAATAAAGAATGGTGGTGACTATGTAGAAAAATAAAGGACGGTGGTGACTATGTAGAAAAATAAAGAATGGTGGTGACTATGTAGAAAAATAAAGAACGGTGGTGACTATGTAGAAAAATAAAGAATGGTGGTGACTATGTAGAAAAATAAAGAATGGTGGTGACTATGTAGAAAAATAAAGAACGGTGGTGACTATGTAGAAAAATAAAGAACGGTGGTGACTATGTAGAAAAATAAAGAATGGTGGTTACTATGTAGAAAAATAAAGAATGGTGGTGACTATGTAGAAAAATAAAGAACGGTGGTGACTATGTAGAAAAATAAAGAACGGTGGTGACTATGTAGAAAAATAAAGAATGGTGGTGACTATGTAGAAAAATAAAGAATGGTGGTGACTATGTAGAAAAATAAAGAACGGTGGTGACTATGTAGAAAAATAAAGAATGGTGGTGACTATGTAGAAAAATAAAGAATGGTGGTGACTATGTAGAAAAATAAAGAATGGTGGTGACTATGTAGAAAAATAAAGAATGGTGGTGACTATGTAGAAAAATAAAGAATGGTGGTGACTATGTAGAAAAATAAAGAATGGTGGTGACTATGTAGAAAAATAAAGAATGGTGGTGACTATGTAGAAAAATAAAGAATGGTGGTGACTATGTAGAAAAATAAAGAATGGTGGTGACTATGTAGAAAAATAAAGAATGGTGGTGACTATGTAGAAAAATAAAGAACGGTGGTGACTATGTAGAAAAATAAAGAATGGTGGTGACTATGTAGAAAAATAAAGAATGGCGGTGACTATGTAGAAAAATAAAGAATGGTGGTGACTATGTAGAAAAATAAAGAATGGCGGTGACTATGTAGAAAAATAAAGAATGGTGGTGACTATGTAGAAAAATAAAGAATGGTGGTGACTATGTAGAAAAATAAAGAACGGTGGTGACTATGTAGAAAAATAAAGAATGGTGGTGACTATGTAGAAAAATAAAGAATGGTGGTGACTATGTAGAAAAATAAAGAATGGTGGTGACTATGTAGAAAAATAAAGAACGGTGGTGACTATGCAGAAAAATAAAGAATGGTGGTGACTATGTAGAAAAATAAAGAACAGTGGTGACTATGTAGAAAAATAAAGAATGGTGGTGACTATGTAGAAAAATACAGAATGGTGGTGACTATGTAGAAAAATAAAGAATGGTGGTGACTATGTAGAAAAATAAAGAATGGTGGTGACTATGTAGAAAAATAAAGAACGGTGGTGACTATGTAGAAAAATAAAGAATGGTGGTGACTATGTAGAAAAATAAAGAATTGTGGTGACTATGTAGAAAAATAAAGAATGGTGGTGACTATGTAGAAAAATAAATAACGGTGGTGACTATGTAGAAAAATAAAGAATGGTGGTGACTATGTAGAAAAATAAAGAATGGTGGTGACTATGTAGAAAAATAAAGAACGGTGGTGACTATGTAGAAAAATACAGAATGGTGGTGACTATGTAGAAAAATAAAGAACGGTGGTGACTATGTAGAAAAATAAAGAATGGTGGTGACTATGTAGAAAAATAAAGAATGGTGGTGACTATGTAGAAAAATAAAGAATGGTGGTGACTATGTAGAAAAATAAAGAATGGTAGTGACTATGTAGAAAAATAAAGAATGGTGGTGACTATGTAGAAAAATAAAGAACGGTGGTGACTATGTAGAAAAATAAAGAATGGTGGTGACTATGTAGAAAAATAAAGGACGGTGGTGACTATGTAGAAAAATAAAGAATGGTGGTGACTATGTAGAAAAATAAAGAACGGTGGTGACTATGTAGAAAAATAAAGAATGGTGGTGACTATGTAGAAAAATAAAGAATGGTGGTGACTATGTAGAAAAATAAAGAACGGTGGTGACTATGTAGAAAAATAAAGAACGGTGGTGACTATGTAGAAAAATAAAGAACGGTGGTTACTATGTAGAAAAATAAAGAATGGTGGTGACTATGTAGAAAAATAAAGAACGGTGGTGACTATGTAGAAAAATAAAGAACGGTGGTGACTATGTAGAAAAATAAAGAATGGTGGTGACTATGTAGAAAAATAAAGAATGGTGGTGACTATGTAGAAAAATAAAGAACGGTGGTGACTATGTAGAAAAATAAAGAATGGTGGTGACTATGTAGAAAAATAAAGAATGGTGGTGACTATGTAGAAAAATAAAGAACGGTGGTGACTATGTAGAAAAATAAAGAACGGTGGTGACTATGTAGAAAAATAAAGAATGGTGGTGACTATGTAGAAAAATAAAGAATGGTGGTTACTATGTAGAAAAATAAAGAACGGTGGTGACTATGTAGAAAAATAAAGAATGGTGGTGACTATGTAGAAAAATAAAGAACGGTGGTGACTATGTAGAAAAATAAAGAATGGTGGTGACTATGTAGAAAAATAAAGAATGGTGGTGACTATGTAGAAAAATAAAGAATGGTGGTGACTATGTAGAAAAATAAAGAACGGTGGTGACTATGTAGAAAAATAAAGAACGGTGGTGACTATGTAGAAAAATAAAGAATGGTGGTGACTATGTAGAAAAATAAAGAATGGTAGTGACTATGTAGAAAAATAAAGAATGGTAGTGACTATGTAGAAAAATAAAGAATGGTGGTGACTATGTAGAAAAATAAAGAATGGTGGTGACTATGTAGAAAAATAAAGAATGGTAGTGACTATGTAGAAAAATAAAGAACGGTGGTGACTATGTAGAAAAATAAAGAATGGTGGTGACTATGTAGAAAAATAAAGAACGGTGGTGACTATGTAGAAAAATAAAGAACGGTGGTGACTATGTAGAAAAATAAAGAATGGTGGTGACTATATAGAAAAATAAAGAATGGTGGTGACTATGTAGAAAAATAAAGAATGGTAGTGACTATGTAGAAAAATAAAGAATGGTGGTGACTATGTAGAAAAATAAAAATGGTGGTGACTATGTAGAAAAATAAAGAATGGTGGTGACTATGTAGAAAAATAAAGAACGGTGGTGACTATGTAGAAAAATAAAGAACGGTGGTGACTATGTAGAAAAATAAAGAACGGTAGTGACTATGTAGAAAAATAAAGAATGGTGGTGACTATGTAGAAAAATAAAGAACGGTAGTGACTATGTAGAAAAATAAAGAATGGTGGTGACTATGTAGAAAAATAAAGAATGGTGGTGACTATGTAGAAAAATAAAGAATGGTGGTGACTATGTAGAAAAATAAAGAATGGTTGTGACTATGTAGAAAAATAAAGAACGGTGGTGACTATGTAGAAAAATAAAGAATGGTGGTGACTATGTAGAAAAATAAAGAACGGTGGTGACTATGTAGAAAAATAAAGAATGGTGGTGACTATGTAGAAAAATAAAGAATGGTGGTGACTATGTAGAAAAATAAAGAATGGTGGTGACTATGTAGAAAAATAAAGAATGGTGGTGACTATGTAGAAAAATAAAGAACGGTGGTGACTATGTAGAAAAATAAAGAATGGTGGTGACTATGTAGAAAAATAAAGAACGGTGGTGACTATGTAGAAAAATAAAGAATGGTGGTGACTATGTAGAAAAATAAAGAACGGTGGTGACTATGTAGAAAAATAAAGAATGGTGGTGACTATGTAGAAAAATAAAGAATGGTGGTGACTATGTAGAAAAATAAAGAATGGTGGTGACTATGTAGAAAAATAAAGAATGGTGGTGACTATGTAGAAAAATAAAGAATGGTGGTGACTATGTAGAAAAATAAAGAATGGTGGTGACTATGTAGAAAAATAAAGAATGGTTGTGACTATGTAGAAAAATAAAGAACGGTGGTGACTATGTAGAAAAATAAAGAATGGTGGTGACTATGTAGAAAAATAAAGAACGGTGGTGACTATGTAGAAAAATAAAGAATGGTGGTGACTATGTAGTAAAATAAAGAATGGTGGTGACTATGTAGAAAAATAAATTCTGAAGCAAAAAAAAAAGTCACGCATTTTTATGGGACCACTGCAGACTACATAGCTCTTCAACCATTTTTTATTAGTTAAAAAATAGGAAGTATTACTTTTTGAACTGCCTATATAATTTAATAGAGTAGACCCTTCTACGATTCTAATAACTTATTTCTTTGGGTCATTTTTTTTCTTTACTGTTTTTGAGAAGGGGAATTCCTTTCATGTTGCCTGTTTCCTTCCACTTTACCAAAATGGAGACATTTAAATGTTATGTGGAATGCGTCTTACTTCACACTTCTCTGCCTATGATACTCACTATACATCTAACCGCTTATATATATATATATATATATATATATATATATATATATATATATATATATATATATATATATATATATATATATGAATATGAAAAAAGACTTTTTTAGAAAGACTTTTTCTAATAAAGCTGATGATGAAAGATCTCATACTGGTTTACTCTCTTTTTACTATTAGGTCCCATTTAACTGGGGGCAGACTTCTCTTTGGGCTACTGTATTGCCCCCAAAAAAACAATTTTCATTATTTCAGCTGTGTTGAAGACTTTGCAATCGGATTATATGCATCGTCACGCTGGACTTGTTTTGGACTCCATTCTAAAGAACTAATTTTCGTTTCGGATAAACTTGAGAGGATTTTCATGCAAGCTGAAATATTATGCGCGGTTTGTTTTTATATATATTTTTTTACATATCCAACACTTTTTTCACTTTTTCACTTGGCAATTTATAACTACAATAAATTGCGGTTTCAATTAATGCCTTAACTAGCAAATTCTAGCATTACTACAAACATAATTTGCTGATTTCTTTATGTCTTCTGATGAGAAGAATAACAAGAATAGCATTCTTTGAAACTCCGCGAAATAAGGACTTTGTAAATTGTTTTTTAGAGTATTCAGTCGAACAATTAATTTTGATTGTAAATTTCAACTTACAGTTTTAATTTTCTTTCTCTGTTACTAAGCTCTACTCTCTATTGCGTATTGAGCTTTTTTAATTCGGTTGGGATTAAATTTTCTATATATAAATACTGTTATTTATATTAGTTTAAAGTTTACCATTGCGTATGGCGTATATTAGGTAAACACTAAATCCCTTTGTTTTCATTATATATATATATATATATATATATATATATATATATATATATATATATATATATATAAATTCTTTCTGGTGTGAAAAATTTAATTATGGCTAAATATAGACCAAGTAACATGATGATTAAAAAAATAAGAAAATGAAAATAAAGGCTAGCTAACTAGGTTTGTTACTCGCTAAACCGAGCTAAGTCGAGGAAAATTACGATTAAAAAAACATTGTCATGAATATGGTGGGGAGAGAAAAAAATAAAAGCAAAAAATAAAATAACAATAAGAGGTGAAAGAAAAAAAATTACATAGAAATCAAATTATGTCCTAAGAGATTTTCTGTTTGCTTGCAAAGAGAAGGTCTCAAGGACTTAATAAAAACGGTTTCTAGAATGCTTAGATGAAAGGGTGAGTGCGACTTCTTAAGATCGTTATTATATCAGCACTGATATATATATATATATATATATATATATATATATATATATATATATATATATATATATATGCATATATATATATATATATATATATATAATTTTTCTTAAATCAGCCTTGGCAGCCGTGTTTTAAAATCTCCGTTTCTTCTTTCTACGCACAATTTATCTTTCTTTTAATAATATTGTTTGAATTCATTCCCTTTTTTCCTTGTATCCATTTGTGAATTATTCCACTGAATTCTGCCTTTTGGATGACTTTGAACCATCTTCCATTAACGCGATTCCTTTGGATTTTACTTGTGGAAATGGAAATTTAATCAACTTTTTTGGATTTTACCGTTATTGGATATTTTACTTTTCACTGGACCACCCATTCACGTGAAATCACCTTTTTCTTCCCCCCATTCCTCTCGTTCACTATTTTTACCAAGTAAGATCCATGACTTACTTGTAATTTCATTAAATATTTTAGCAAGCAAAATCCGATCCCGCATTTTGCTAACCTTTACCTTCTGATAAGAAGGAAAGTATTTCTTCGAAACTCCGCGGATTAAGGACTATCCACTTATTTGTGCTTCCTTTTTAAAATTAAATATGTTTTTAACTCTTTTTCAAAGTGTTTTTTAACATGTTTTATTAACTATTTGTTCTGATATATATATATATATGCACACACACACACACACACACACACACACACACACATATATATATATATATATATATATATATATATATATATATATATATATATATATATATATATCGTACTTTGGGGTAATTGCTCCAAATCCGGGGGTAATAGCGCCAACTAGAAAAAAAGTGTTTTTATATGCGTGGTTGTCAAAAGAGGACTTTTAGCTAGTTGGCACAATTACCCCGTACTTGACCTAATTACCACAAAGTACGGTATATATGTCTCCGAGGCAAGATACCCCCACAAACAAATACACTTGATCACATGTGGAAATGTATAGACGAATATCGTTCCAAAACAAATGCAACCTATTTTTTAACTAAAATAAAAAAAGAAGAAGAAAATGACGAGCTACGAATTTGAGAGTGGTACCATTAAGACAAGTGACTTTTGTATTCCATAATTTATTTTTCTACATAGTACATTCTTAATGCATTTTTTGCCAGCAATGTGGTGGTGGTGGCTGTGCATGGGCGTCCGGATAGCATTTTGTCGCTCAGATATTTGTCGCCACTCTGAAATCGACGAATCCATCTCCTAACAACAAATTTTATAAAATCTGGCGATACTCTTCCTTTCGATATCCCGCATCCTTTCACCTCAAACTGTAACATCTAGATGTACCGTTTCTATTTAGTTGCATTTCCCCATGAAGGAACTGTTAGATTCATAAATAAACATTATAATAAAATACCTTAGTCTAGAAGGATTTCTCGTTCACTGGACGAGGTAAAAGAAAGGTCAAGTCTAACATCAGAACAGGTACTATACTTTGCTCTCAGCCAAAAAAAAATATTATTTCGTGAAGTGAACTAAGAACTTCATCAAATAGCCATTATTAGATATGCGTAGACGTCTATCTTTTTTTATGAAAATCAATCCAGACAAGACTTGAAATCACGTGATATCAGAAGATAAAAAATGTATAACGTCAGGATTAAAAACTAACGTACGATAAATGTTATATATTATTATTATTATTATTATTATTATTATTATTATTATTTTTTGTAAATATCTTCAGTATTTACTTCGACAGTGCCCGATACGTAAGCAGAGCTAGTTAGTAAGTTTTGAAAATATATATGGCAATTAAGCTACACAGAATATTCTGCGTTTCATCCTCGTGTGGATTCGTCGGGATGAATTTTATATGGATAGATTCTAACAAAAAAGCAGTAATTCTTTCCCCTTTGTCAAAAAGACCGCTTATATAATGTGAGGACTAAAGGGCAAAATACGGGAAGCGAGAGTTACGAAAGTAGGTATTTATTTGCTTCCCCACGAAAGCAAATTATACACAAGGTCGTTTTTTAATGTGGGGGGATCAACTCCCCCAAAAGGGGGCGCTCTGGCAGTGTCCAAATAAATAGCAATTGTCTGATATGTGAGGTTTTCTCACATATTGGCCAAACCTAATTGACTTTAAAACGTCTCGGCCCGGAAGGCTAGGCATTTGCTTTACTTATGTCAGAGATTGCCGTAAGTCAGTCCACTTCCTACTTTCCGTAAATCAAAACGCTTCACTACTTTCTTCTATTCGAGAAAGGGTATTTTCTATACAATTAAGCTATTCCTTTGTGTGAAACTTTTTTCTTATTAAACGTTTAACTGTTTTTTTAGATAGGTTTCTGTTGACAAAGCGAATTCTGTGACGGCAGTTGAAGTCTTTCACTTTTATAGAGACGTATTTGTTTACGACATTGAATTATAAATAAGCAAATAAAAAAAAGATGGCCGCTGTTGTTTGTTGTTAAACAATCACAGCTATAACTCTTCTTCTGTGACTACTGTAAATAACGCTATTTCATCTGTGTACCTAAAACCATTCGGAATTTTTACGAAATGTTTTCTGAGGCTTTATTTATATTTTCCATATTTGTCCATTAAAAACGGGTAAAAATTACAGTCCGTTTGCTTAAAATTGGTGCTTTATCCGAAATCGATGGTTAACTATGGTTAAATTTGTGCTTATTTTTGCATTATATACTAATTTCTTTTCATCCATATTAATCTTTAGCTGCATCGAACGAGTGCCATAATACTTAGTCCACTGCACTTAATCATAAAAAAGATTCATAAAAAATTTCAGCCAGATCAGAACACTAGTTTCTGAGAAAAAAACTCCTAGAGTACACGTAGTATTGTGGTGACTAATCCATGTTAATCCCTAGTTGTGCATGGAACGGATGCCATAATTCTTAGTTCGCTGCACCTTATCAAAGAAGTATATAAGATTTTGTCCAGATCTGCACAGTTGTTTCCGAAAAAAAAGTGAGACGAACTGTTAGACGTACAGACAGAAATATAACATAGATATAGTGTCACAAAAGTAACCATATATTTTGAATTAGAAATTAGATGGTTGATTTTGTTAGATGCATAACAAAATTATATGGCAGCATTTCTGTTTCCGTTTAATATTTAAAAATCGTTTAGAATCTGCATTGTTCCGGTAATTTCTACAAACCGATATAATCTTGCCCTATAATGTTTGAAAAAGAGCCAATGTGGCCGACTGCCTTCCTTAATAGAATTACCCCAAACTCCAATCGGTAAACCCTCGTTATGGGCAAGTAAGCTTAATTTAATAATGCAATTTTACAAATAATATACGCCATTACTTTGCAAGCTGTAATTAACTTTTCCTACCAACTCGTGACGCCATGATGCTCGCTTGATTGGAAGACACTAAATAGAATCAAAGTGGATGTGCCAGTTGATGCAATTGTTGCTAGCGTAGACTTTTGGAATCGGCAAGCGGCGTTCAAGTTATCCGTAGACCAGTAGTTGGCAACCTCCAGCCCGCAGGCCATCTCCGGCCCTCGAGTGAATTTTGTTTCATCTGCCACTTTGCTCGATATAGATAAATATTTTTTTTATAAAATATGTTTGTAATTTTTTTTTATATTCCTGTAGATATTAAAAAAATGATATCGTTTAATTATATTCTGTTTAATACTTTTTTTTTCAAAGCAGAGGATTTTTTTTACATATTTAATAACATTAATTATAATTAACTAAATAATAATTATTCTTTTATACCTACAAACACTAGTGTTTTATGGTTACGCATAATCAAGGTAGAACGACAATTTCTGCCAGTAGGGAGATTCGAACCCAGCAACGAAGTCACATTTGACTTCATTTGCTAAGCTTTTACCTACGCGCCACCAAACAAATGCCACGAGAACGAAAGGAATTAAGAATTAATAAACGCTGAATTCGGACGCAGACATTAGACAATCCAGAGTGTTAGAACGACAGCAGTTGTGAACGTCGTATAAATGCTAGTTGACTGCTCCTTAGTTTATATTCCGCATACAGTACCCATCCTTAAGTATTCTTAAAGGGGATTGATAATTATAATTCATTACAAATTTACAAAAGAGAAAAATAAAGAAAAGATTCACTGTGGACAATAAATGGTAAAAGGAATTTGAAGAAAAATCCTCACGTAAAAACCAAACGAGGAAATTACGAATTTGATTAAAGTAAACCTAAAAAAAATATATTAACTCAATAAAACGGATTAAAAGGAAGTACCAGAGTAGATGGACTCTCCCAGAGATTAAGAAAAGTTACAACTAAATGTTGAAGCAATCATTAGTGGCAGTCATAGCCGCAGTATCGGACGCAGACTTTCTGTACATGCTATTTTGTGTTATATATCTGAATTTTGAGATGAGGATTGGTCATTCGTATTATTTTGGTTCTTCGGACTACTGTTCTCATCTAATGGGTTCGAATCTATCTACTGGTGTTAATCGTGACACCCTGCGCTGATGATTCCTGAAAGGATGAAACACAAAACTAGTGTCTGTAGGTATTTACTAATTATTAGTGAATAATTATATATATATATATATATATATATATATATATATATATATATATATATATATATATATATATATATATAACAACTGATGATCCCTTGAAAAATAAAATATAAAAATTGGTATTATAGTAAATTTGAGAGTTGATGCAGTGATTGCAGGTGATTAAATGACTTACTGACTAGATTTTTTTTTTTTTTTTAACGAATGATAAAAAATAATTTTTTGTATAGTTTCAAATGTTAAAAACTTCAAAGACTATATATATATATATATATATATATATATATATATATATATATATATATATACTTCAAAATAAAGGATCTACTTGTATGGAAATCCATACCATACAATTTGGATATGAAATTCAATATCCATTTCATTTGAACAAATATATAATTTCCCTTATTCTATGATATTTAAAAACTTGAAAAACTTTTAGTTATGATTTTCTATGTTTATTGTTTTTAGTAACTAAGGTGTAAAGCATTATAATATTTGCTAATATTTTTCCTCTGAGGAGATGGTAAACATCGAAAACCTATAGGTTAAGAAGATATACTTATTGAAATGCATTCTTTGTCTTGCATATAATAAAAATTTCTAGATTTGAAATTTAACCGTTTCACGTCATAAAATTTAAATTACTAAATTTATATATATATATATATATATATATATATACTTGTTTATTGTTATATAAACATGCTCACATCCCGCTGCTACAAATAGCCACTTGTTTCAATCAAACAACAGATATCATCAGGCAGCGACTTGACTATTCAAAAGTTTAATGAATAATCTTATTATTATTATTCATTAAACTTTTGAATAGTCAAGTCGCTGCCTGATGATATCTGTTGTTTGATTGAAACAAGTGGCTATTTGTAGCAGCGGGATGTGAGCATGTTTATATAACAATAAACAAGTATTATCAGCTCTTTTTATTGAGCACTATCTAACAACCTCGTTGAATTCATTAGTCCATTACTTTTGAATATAAAAAAAACCCGAGTATATATATATATATATATATATATATATATATATATATATATATATATATATATATATATATATACTCCCTAAATATATATATGACTATAATTAAATAATGATTATTCTTTAATACCTACAGACTCTAGTGTTTCATGCTTACGCAATCATCAGTGTAGTATGAAAATTCATGACGGTCGATAGATTCGAACCCAGCCATGAAACCGCCTTTGATTCCATTTGCTAAGCCTCCACGTCCGGGTAACAATTGCCACGAAAACGACGGGAATTAAGAACTAATAAACGCTCAATTCAGACACAGGTATTAAACAATCCAGAGTGTTCAAACGAGCGGAAGTTGTAAACGATCTCGAACGAAAGAGATATGTGTACATGTATGGAAAAGAATAAAACTTTCCAGTTACCTTGGGTTCACTTTCATACGTTATTACTGACAATTACTGTCCCGTTATTTTTCATGATATTCATAAACGAACAGCGTGATAAAATTGTGTCCGAGATGGGTATATCTGTTGATGACACGACGATTTATAACAAACATGGGGGGGGGACTAATGTAAACCCTAAAGTAATGGCTGAAACCTCTAATCAGTTGTAAAATGCGGACGAAAATTTTGATGATACTAAGACTTAGCTGCTTTATTTTGACAATTAAAGGAAACGTTCTCGGTCATCGTTTGCCATGACTAAATGTACTCTACGCGAGAGCGAATTGTTCAAACCACTCGGCTTAACTTTCACAGACAACATGAGTTGGTACAAATGCAGTAAAGACGTTTCCAAGGCCGCTGCAAAGAAGGTGGGGTTCATCTACCATGCTAGAAAACTAATCACACCTGAGAGTATCCTGTTTCTTTATAAAACCATGAAGTATTGCTATCACATCCTGCCTGATGCATCTACAACTAATCTTTCTTAGAGTCAAAAAGGGTTCCAATTTAGTAGGGTTTGCACTATCAACCAGACCAACCCCTGGCCCATCGATGCAATGTTGCATTGCTATGCCCGTTTTACAAGTACATTGGAAGAAATGTGCTCATAACTCATAACATCTGTCACCCCCGCCAAATAAATTCTCCTGGGCTAACCCAACAAGCAGCAAAATATCACCCCTTCAGTGTCGAATCCCATCTACTCTATTACTTTCTTCCTTAAAACTGCTACTTGTTCTTGTTTGTTGCTGAGAAATTTAAATGTAACGCAAAACTGGCTTCTCAATATTGTAACATAGTCACATAGTAACATTGCAACATAGTCACAGAGTAACATTGTAACATAGTCACATAGTAACATTGTAACATTGTAACATAGTCGTTCAATCCGTTGCCAAGGCCGCTGGAAAAATGGTGGGATCTTTCTATCTATCCGGTAGATATCTCATTGCTGATGCAATTCTCTATCTATATAAGAGCCAGGTACGTCCAAGGATGGAATACTGTTGCCACATCTAGGCAGGAGCTGCTAGAAAGGACTTGTCCCGCCTTGATAGAGTTCAAAATAGACTTTGTAGCCTCGTAGGGGATGTCCTTTTCTCTTCCCTGCAACCTCTATCTCACAGAAGAGATGTTGCAAGTTTGTCTCTGATGTTTCGTTATTTCCATGGAAAGTGTTCGACTGAGCTTCAATCTATGGTCCCCCCTCGCCAAACTTTCACAAGAAACACTCGTCTAGCTGTAAACACTATCAATAATTCCCCCACTCTTTATCTGTGCCTAAACCTAAACGTAGATTCCATGAACAAAGCTTCTTTCTTAGAACTGCGTGCCTGTGGAATTGTCTTCCGTTTTCCTGTTTTTCCATCTGACTACAATTTGGTTGTCTTTAAGTCTAATGTAAACAAATTCTTGATGAGGCGTTCCATATAAGTTATCAAATTTACCGAATTTTCATTACTAATGATTACTATATTGTCCAATTTCAACGGTACACTCTTTAACCCTTATCCTTGAGTGGCCTCTTGGCCTTGATAATGTGGTGATGCCTGTGTAAAAAAAAAAAACTGGCGATGTACCTTGTTTGGAGGTGAAAAAGTTTTAAAAGGCTCCAATTTATCGAAGACAACGTTAACGGATGAAATGCTAATTAGAATTAGACGAATATTACAGGGTGGAACGATAAAATTGTCGCCCTAGAAAAGAAGGCATGATTCCATTTATATTTGATGAAAATCAGTTTTCTGCTTCTTCTTCTTTCTTTTTTTTTTTTTTTTTGGTTGCTGACTGTCAATTAGTTTACCAGTTGTGTACAAATCCCAACAGCGATAAGAGCCTTCTATTGCGTGTGAAAGTTACACAATGTTCAGCAAGCGAGATCAGAGATGCGCCGCTGTACAACTCATGCTCTCTACCGATCCAAGTTATAACAACAGAACCATTGCCAGCACCTTCAAAATACATCGCTGGATTGCAACGAATAACAGGAACTTGCTCACGGTGATGAAAACAAGGTTTCCGGCCACAGTTATGGTCTTTAGTGTGATTTTAAGTGAGGGTCACATCATGCCACCTCACATCTTCGAAGTCAGTTTGAAAATCAACATCAAAGTGTATCTGAATTTGCTGAAAAGTACAATCAGGTGGTCGCTACCAGACCCAGGGTTTGTCAGAAGGACTAAACGCCGGCCCACAAGTCCAAAGAGACTCAGACTTGGTTTCAGAAGGAATGCTACGCCTTTTTACCAATCTC
Organism: Euprymna scolopes; assembly: GCF_053919585.1. NCBI lineage: Eukaryota > Metazoa > Mollusca > Cephalopoda > Sepiida > Sepiolidae > Euprymna > Euprymna scolopes. Next base: position 109,843,408 of record NC_136499.1, on the reverse strand, counting down.
TCATTGGCCACACTCCTTCCTCGACCTGAACCCGCTGAACTACTTCGTTTGGTCATACATTGAGAACATCACCAACATGACCTCCCACAACACCAAAGCCAGCCTTATCGCCGTCATCCGCCGAGTATTCGCCGAGTTCCTACCGGCGCTTGTGGAAAAAGCATGCTCTCAGTTCCGGACACGTATTGAGGTAGTGATTGAGGCTGTAGGCGGCTACATTGAGTAGACCTCAGTTCTACTACATAATCAAGTTACCTGTATTTATCTTTTTTAATAAATGTTTTAAAATAAAGCTGTAGTGTTGTTTTCTTTGGGGCGACAACTTTATCGTTCCACCCGTAGAGAACTCATTACCGGGTTTGATACTGGATGTGCTCCTACTAAATGCGAAAAAAAATCGCAACATTTTGTGAAGAATTCAACAACGGTTTTGTTTAGGTAATGGTTCCCAAACGCGTTACTCATGTGCCCCGAAGAAAATTTAGGTGGAAGTTCCAAGTTGTTATAGGAAAAACAGCTTTCATATCCACTGGAGTGGTTTGTATTAATAAATACTCACGCATTATAACTTACATCATACTGGTGTTCAAATATAAAAAGAAGTAATTAAAATATATAATAAATTGTTTGTTTAAATTGTTAAATACTTTGCCGGGGATGGGAGCGGATAAAGAAGAAAGAGACATGCTTGGTCGTCAGTGGTTGCAAAAAAGGAAGTAAAGACTAACCGGAAGAGGAAATTAGGAAGAAAGTGATATTTTAATAAAGAATAACTTAAAGGGAGATAATTAGTTCAAAACAGGGGGACAGAACACCTAATTTTAAGGTAAAAAGGTCTAAAATAACAAATATCTCAACAACTTGACCTGATGAGAAAAAATTCATACGATTTTCGGAATCAGCACCCACAAAAGAGTCTAACTCAGCTTAAAAACTTTTGGCACCAAAAAATGTGTGGGCCAGTGTAATTAAGGGGAAAATTGGATTATGAACATATACTGAATAGCTGATATAACTTATTTATATAAATAAAAACATGTCCTTATATTGTCAAGGGTGTGAGTTCCATATAGAAACGTTGCTTTGATTTGAATAAAGTAAAATACGTATCAAGTGCGCTTGAAAGCCAAATCACAACGTAATATTAGGAAAATAAACAAATATTTTACTTGTTTGAAATTTATAACATATATTTTCTTTCTCCAACAATATGGCAAGAAAGAAGAGAAAAAAGAAAGAAAACAACATACTGAGGATGGAGTATACCTCTGAAATATATTTATGTAATAAATTTCAACCAAGTAAAATGTTTGTTTATTTTCCTAATATTACGTTGCGATTTGGCTTTCAAACGCACTTGATGCGTATTTTATTTTATTTCCTTATATAGTCTTTTTTATTATTTGGATTTAAAAAGGCTTTATGAGTAGAATATATTCCTTTTTTTTGTAATAATAATTGTTTTTTGTAATAGGTGTGCCACGAAAATTTAAAGAACTCAATAGTGTGTCGTCAGATAAAAAAAAAGGTTGGGAACCACTAAGTTATCGCATCTGTAGCTTCTGCACTTTTTCGAAAAGGTTGCGGAAAGTTTGGATAATAAAGGTGAAAAGTTCGGTGTAATCCGCGGATAAATCCTTAATGGCTCCACCGGAAAGAAATCCCAAAAAAGACATCATAACTTTGACGTTTCGGACGAGCTGTCAGAAATGTCGTCTTTGTTTGGTAGCGTTTACAATAGCGTAAGGGGAAGCCATCAGCTGGGTTTGATGACAAAATGGCATCTTGTCTGAAATGATTAGTTGTTAGAAGATGCGTCATCGAATCAGTAGGAAAGGCTCTGTTTGTCAGTCGGATGGTCTGTCGGCCTGTCGGACTTCAGTTTGAACAAACGGTTTCATTTATTTCGCGCTCTTTTAGCGGAGGCGTACCTAGTGTTCATCCTCCTCGTTCTTTTCGCCCTTCATCTTTTATGACAATTATATCTGGTATCAGCCGAGGCTCCTGGAAGGTCATCTATGTGTGTGTGTGTGTGTGTGTGTGTGTGTGTGTTTGTGTGTGTGTGTGCGCGTTTGGTTTGTCGTTTTCCTCCTTTCCTTTTGTTATCCTCGTTTATAGATTATACTAGCAGTCTTCCTGGCGTTGCCTAGTCTATGATACGCTTAAATATGTTATTTTAATTCATACAGACTAGGTATTTATTATTACAAGAGACAATTCTATATCGATTATTATATTGTACCATAGCACTGATATCAAAGGTAAAGAAAAAATATGACTCGGGTCGCATCAGCTAGAATCGAAACTGAAACATGCAACTCTCTAACCGCATTCCTTAACCTCTGAGCCATGCACATAAGCATTCTTTTTTAAACAACGTTATTTAACGTGAGAATGAAAGTTTGTGCATTTAAACATGTTAAGCCGACCGCTGCTGCCAAGGTCAGCTGTTTTGTTTCTAATTTTGACCCCTTAGCAGTAATTTTTGCCGACTTAAACCAAATCGAAAGTATGCTACAGATCCAAATACCCTATATATGAAATTTCTACTCTGTAGACGAAATATTCAGGGAGGAATTTGGAAGATGTTTTTCGAATATACACCGACAAGGTCAATAATAGCATAATAGTGAAATGAAAGCAATAAAAATTGATAACTAATTAATTAACGCTCGTCTTTCTAAGGAATATACAAATTAGTTTAACTTCATGTAGTCGCTCGCATATCCATGACTGAGTATATTAAGACGTTTGTTTTAATAATTTTTAAATAGAAAAATTAGGCTTTCATTATCAATGGCAGAGCGAGAAAAAAATTCAGCGTTATACATATATAGATGTCGCTCAGTTGGTCTGTTCTTTCCACTTTTTGTCGGAAGCTACTAGTCTGATCTAGCTGAAATTTTGTATGGGCCTTTGCTATTAGTAGGTGCAGCGAACTAAGTATTATGGTATACTACTGATAGACAGTTAGCGAAAAAGAAAAGGATTTGTATTAATTGCAAAATGGGCACAACTTTAACCATATTCATCTTGGCATAAAACGTTCATTCTAAATAATTGGCGATAACTTTTGTCCTTTTTTAACAGGCTAAGAATCTAGCCCATCTTTTTCAGTGCTCTCCATCTCTTCTGATAACATTTGCAAATGAATTTGCATTCTCGCAACAGTCGCCCACCATCGATCTCTAGCTAGCATGGAATTTGAGTAGCAATAAGCTTCCCAAAGCTCCTAATTCTCTTCATAATTGCAAAATGGGCACAACTTTAACCATATTCTCCTTGGTCTTTCCATCCTCCTTGACACTTCTCGGCTATTTGTCATTATTCTTTTTGTGGGGGGGCGGTGATTGTGTAATGGGAGAGGATGGGGGAGGGGAGAGAATGGTGAGGGACAGAGAATATATAGATATGTATCTTCTATGTTCTTGGTGCCATGTAATGCTTCTTCATGTTTTGCCTCTGCAGTAGTTCGCCTGATACACGCGTGTGGCTCATTATTATTATTATTATTATTATTATTATTGTTGTTGTTGCTGTTGTTGTTGTTGTTATTGTTGTTGCTGTGTATTTACTTGGAGTTATCACAGAGGTTGTAATTAAAGATTATTCCCTGACAACTGGATATGTTTCATAGTGTCTGACTGACACTGCAAGTCTCCACAAAGTGTCTGTACTCTGCCCCTTCTTCCGATAGGCTTTGCAAACAGTTTTGCATTATCACAACAGTCGCTTACCATTGATTTTTCGCTGGCACAGACTATTGGTCTTCACTGAAATTTAAGTGCCAATACGCTTCCTCAAAGTCCAAGTCGTCTTCGCATTCATCCGTTAATTTTATTATTTACTCACTAGGAGTAGTTACACAAGCCATCATCAAAGATTTCTTTTTGAGAGCAACTTGTGGCATTCTATGGAGTCCGAGGGACAACGAGTCTCCTCAGATTTCCAGTAATCTCCACCTCTTTCGATAACCTTTGCAGATGGAGTTGCGTTATCGTAACAGCCGCTTACCCTTGGTTTCTCGTTAGCGGCTATTATTGGTCTTCATTGGAATTTGGGTAGCAAAATGTCTCCCCAAGGTCCCAGTCCTCTTTGCACGTGTCTAGCGAAGGTCTGGCTAGTGCTTTTTCTCCTCGGTCTTTCCATCCTCCTTGACTCTCCTCGCTTTGGTCTGGTGTCAGTTTTTGGTGACACAAATACACACACATTATTATTATTATTATTATTATTATTATTATTATTATTATTATTATTATTATTATTGATGTTGTGGTTGTTGCCGCTACTGCTGCTACGGCGGGAGCGGCAAAATAATTATAATCTCTCTATGAATCAGTGCTTTTTTTTTTCCTGGAATGGCTTGACTTCATTGGCAGATTAAAAATTTTGAATTAATATGTTTGAAATATTTTAGCTTAAAGGAGTCTAATTAAAATGTTATGCCATTTTTCTTGTGTCCGGAGGGTTTACATAATTACAAATCAAAAACACACACACAAGAGCAAAAAAAAAAAAAAAAATGCTTAATTATTATTTTTTTTTTTTTTACTCCTTTATGCATACTAGAAAACGAAGAGAAAATGCTAACGATCCTCTTTTCACTAATTGTTCAAGTACTCTCTGCACTCATTCTGTGGAGGTCTGGTTAGTGCTTAGTAACTCCTCGGTCTTTCCATCCTCCTGGAACATTCATAAACATTTTTTTGTGGTTCCAGTCGAGGTTGAAAGGACAACGTATAAAATTATTTTGTGTGGCTTCAGTCGATGTCGAGAACACCATTTCTGTTGTCGGGTGGGGAGTTAGGGTTAGGGTTAGTGTGGGGTGGGGAGTATAGTCTAGTTATAATTTTACGTTTTTATGTTACTTGTTTTCATATGGTATTCCTTCCTATAATTCCTTTGCTTTATCTATTTTGCAGTTTCTGTGGTTGGTTAATGTTTCTTGTGTATGACGGTTGGTTTTCACTCTCGGCGTTTTTCCTTAAGATTTCAGTTGTTTTCAATAAAATTCTGCTTTATAATCTACGTAATCCCTTTGGTTCCAGCTTCTCATAGTCTTTTTATTCTAAGTTTTTCAGGACTGTTATAAACTCCCTAGGGGTGCTCACCGGCCATCATGGGATTGCGCACTGATAATTCCCATTGCTGTTCTCTGCGATTCGAGTGAAAAATTTTCCTACATTCGTAATAATCTCCACCACTTTCGATAGCCATTGCAAATGAGTTTGCGTTATCGCAACAGCCACTTACCATTGGTTTATCGCTGGAAACCGCCACTGTTCTTCTCTGGTATGTGTGAATCAATAAATCTCCCCGAGATATCAGTACCCATCGCATTTTTCCAGTGAAGATTTGGTTAATTCTCTCCCTTCCCGATCTTCCTATGCTCCTTGACCCGTCATGACTATTTTGTGAGGTATCACCAGAGGCTGATGCCACCTTTTTTTTTGACGGAGGGATATAAGATTTCTTTCAGTTTATAATTATTGTTGTTATTGTAATAGTAATTATTATTATTTTTATATTATTATTTTATAATAATAATAATAATAATAATAATAATAATAATAATAATAAAAGTCAATCTCACCCCCCCCAAAAAAAAATATGCCAGCGTAAACTGGCACAACATGAAATAGTCGTGGAGGGTCAAGGAAGATGAAATAACCGAGGAGAGAAAGCACTAACCAGACCTCGGCTTGATGAGGTTATAAAGGACAGTGACCTTCTGAAGAGAAAGCGGTTATTGCTACCAAAATTCAATTGAGAGCGAATAGTTACTTTCCACAAGATATCAATGGTAAACGCCTGTTGCAATACTGCAAATTTGCAATGGTTATCGAAAGAGGTGCAGAGTACTGGAAAGTTGGGAGACTTGTTTTCATCAGACTCCAGAGAATACTAACGGTTGCTGACAGAGAGAAATCATTAATGATCGCCCGTGTGAAAACTCCTAGTGACTAATAATAATAATAATAATAATAATAATAATAATAATAATAATAATAATAACAACAACGAAAATAATAATAACATTAATAATAACAATAATAATAACATCAATAATAACAATAATAATAATAACAATGATAACAATAATGATAACAATAATAATAGCAATAACAATAATAATAATAACAACAACGATAATAATAATGATTATAATAATAATAACAATTATAATAATAACAATAATATTACAAAAATAATGATATAACGATAATAATAACAACAATAATAATAACAATAATAATAATAACAATAATAATATCAGCAACATATGGATAATAATAATAATAATAATAATAATAATAATAATAATAATAATAATAATAATAACAAGAACTAAGAAAAGTCCGCGGTGATTTATATATCAATTTATGTAATATACTTTTAAACATATTTGTTTTGAGATGATAAATGTCAGCCAGTTACAATACTATTAAGAAAAAATGATTCTCTTTCTTCCGTAAACAATAATTGACAATTGCATTTATTTAAATAAAACGAGCGTGCATGTTTTATAGTATTTAAACGTGTAAAAAATTTATTATTAAAAAATAATAAATATTCTCTGGCTTTTTACCATAATTTCCAGTTAAATATTTTTGAAATTATTACAGACATTGTCATTTAATGTATTCATTTAAAATAGTACTGCTTCAATTGACGAAACAATAGAATCTTGTAACATAGCGCGAATGCCCGGATATGAATGCATGTGAAGTGACGTCAGCGGAAGGGAAAGGACTATAAAAAAGAGAAAAAAAGATAACAACAGACGAGATAACGTGCGAGATTTCGAGAGAAACGTGGATAACCTTCGATATCTCGAGAGAAACGATAGAACGTTCGAGATCTCTAGAGAGACGTGGATAACGTTCGAGATCTCACGAGAGAGGAGGTAACGTTCGAGATCTCGCGAGAGGCATGGAGAACGTTCTAGATCACGTAGATGACGTCACGGCTGTACCAATGAGGAAATAAATGTCGTTGCTACAGAGAACAAGCGAGTTGGAGTTATTTCCTATTCTTCGTCTTGGTCTTCTTTGCGGCTGAAACTGGACACAACGTGTGGTATTCCACAGACAATGTTACAATCTGATTTTAGAACGATTCATTTTAAAATGATTAAAAATCGAAATTTTTTACCTTAGCGACATCAGACAGTCATCATCTCGATAAAATAATAATAATAATAATAATAATAATAATAATAATAATAATAATAATAATCTATATGTCTAAGTGAAATTGTCTGTCTGTGTGTGTCGGTGTGTTTACATTTCCCTACCGAACTATTCTGTCAATTTTCAGTCTACAGACTCGAGATTTGACATAAGAGGTATTAAGATTCGGGACAATCTTTTAAATTGGTTTTCGGACAGAAATTTGTCTGTTAAGGGGTCAGAGTTCAACGATTTAGCCTTTGAAAACTCTATCAAACTCCTCCACCAATTTTGAGTTTAAACACTTGAAATTTTAGATGTAAGCAACTTGGATATGGATCAAACTTTTTAATTGGTTTTTGGCCGAAAATTTGGCTGCGAAGAGGTCAAAGTCCAAAAGATTTTCCCTTTGCGGTCCCTAGCAAACTACTCGGCCAATTTTCGGTCTAAACATTTGAAATTTTACATAAAGAGTATTAAGACATGCAACAAGTGTTTTAATCAGTTTTTTGACGAAAATTCGGCTGCCAAGAGGTCTAAGTTGAAAGCGTTTACTTTGCACACACTACCAAACTCCTCCGCCAATTTTGGGTCTAAGCACTTAACATTTTAGATGTA
>NC_136499.1:109785618-109830618 GCF_053919585.1 Euprymna scolopes | reverse complement strand
TGCCATGGAAATAACGATAAAACAAAGATAGGCTTGCAACGTCTCTTCTGTGGGAGAAAGGTTGCAGGGTAGAGAAAAGGGCATCCCCCACTAAGCCACGAAGTCTATTTTGTACTCTGTCAAAGCAGGATAGGCTGTTTTTAGCAACTCATGCCCAGATGTGGCAGCAGTATAACCGAATTATTGCCTTACTTTGCAAGATTATTCAACCAACACTCGTTGGACAATAGAAGCAGTGTTGCATCATATAGTTCTCCTCTTCACATACACAGATGGTTGGGTCGGATATACAGCCCTCTCGTTTGTTCTTCTCGTGATTATTCTCAGGCATTTGAGCTTTTTTCCACTGAGTCCAAGGTGTTCTTAGACAGGAAGGAGTACCTTAGACGTCAGGAGTGTCTCGTGTAAATAGAAAGGGCCATTCTTTAGCCCTGTGATCCAATTTCGTTCTCAAGCTGTTGAGCTTTCTCCACTTAATCCAGGATGTTCTGAGACAGGAAGGAGTACCTTCGACATCAAAATTTACTTTTAAATGCAGATGCTAAGAATTACGGCTTTATAAGATAGGGGCGCGTTTGAAATAAAAGTTTCGACTTAGAACACAATTGGTGTTCTAAGTCGAAACTTTTATTTCAAACGCGCTCCTATCTTATAAAAGAACCAAGTATTAATTTTATATGCTGAGCATTACGGCTTGCGTGGTGATAAGACTTCTCAAACGCACGTGTGATATTAAGCTGTATAAAAGTATTATATTTCGTCAAAATTGAACTGTTTCTTCTTTAGTCGCATTCTTTTCGATTCTCAATTATCGATACCTATCGGATGTATTTCGGTTCAAAACCTACATTAGAACAATCTTAGGCACATAAAGTACATTTTGTGAATTAAAAAAATTCAGCAGCTGCCCTTCTAATGTTTGGCTACATAAGGTGTTAACTTTGGTCACAATTGCTTGTTTCTTCATTGGATTATTTCGATTATCGATTATGGATACACGCCGAAGACATTCCGACACAAACCCCATCTAAGAAAACTGACAGGAACATAAAGTGCCTTCATGCGAAATTCCATAAAAATCGACCCCGCCGTTTTCGAATCCATAAAGAACGAACTCACAAGCACAGACACAGAGATACACAGACACAAATTCATTATATATATATATATATATATATATATATATATATATATATATATATATATATATATATATATATATAAATTGGTAAAAGGGAAAATTATTCCCAACTTGCATTTAGACAAAATATATATATATATATATATATATATATATATATAATTTAAAGGAGATTAGAATAATAGTCTAAAGAGCTAAGTGTATTTTAATGTAATAGTGAAATTACTAGTTTAATTAAAATACAGGAAATGCTCGTTGTAATTTAGATATATAATAAGCTCGATAGTTAAATGTCCTAGAGCTAATTCAATATTAAATAATGTGATTTATAATTTAAAAATTAAAAAAAATTTTAAAAATTTAAAAATCAAAATTTAATTAAATTAAAAATCAGTTTCATAAGAAGGAACAACAACAAAGTCAATTATCTGTACGATCGTTTCGGAAATCCGTGCTTTTTATTTGTGGTATACATGAAGTCACGTAGAACAATTATACATAGTTTTTTTGGTAAGCACGGTCTCCTCATCAGCAAATTTAGGAGGATTTCTATTGAATTGAAAAGACACCAAAAATTTTTGGTTTATTTTTGGTGTCTTTTCAATTCAATAGAAATCCTCCTAAATTTGCTGATGAGGAGACCGTGCTTACCAAAAAAACTATGTATAATTGTTCTACGTGACTTCATGTATACCACAAATAAAAAGCACGGATTTCCGAAACGATCGTACAGATAATTGACTTTGTTGTTGTTCCTTCTTATGAAACTGATTTTTAATTTAATTAAATTTTGATTTTTAAATTTTTAAAATTTTTTTAAATTTTTAAATTATAAATCACATTATTTAATATATATATATATATATATATATATATCTGTCTATATATCTATAAAAGTGGAAGTGTCTGTGTGTATGTGTGTGTGTCTGTGTACATTTCTCCTTTGAGAACTCTACCAAACTCCTCCGCAAATTTTGTGTATAGACAATTTAAATTTTAGATATAGGTTTTATTGGACATGGATTTAACTCAATCATTTGATTTTAGCCTAAAACAATAAATGTTAAGGGGTCATAATGGGGGTAAAAGTAAAAAAAAATTGACCTATGTGGTCTCTATAAAATTACTCAGACAATTTCTAGTTTAAACATTTGAACTTTTACATAAACGGTATTCAGAGATAGGGGAAACCTTTTAATCGGTTTGAGTCGAAAATTTGAGCCACCAATATATAAATGTATGTATGTATGATCGCATGTCTGCCAAAACTTTTCGACAGAGGCGACGGATTTTCGCAAGATCAGTATCGTTTTTGAGCTTTACCTTTCGGATGCTGAATATCGAAAAATTGGCAAAAACCATTAATTTTTTCACCATCAACTGGGCACTTTTCAACAGGAAGGAATCCTTTTTTCGCCGATATTTTCGAAAGTCATCCTCTCTTTTCGATTGTCTAGCTTTAATTTAAACTTAAGTCACTCCCGGTTTGGTGGTGGTCGTAATAGCAGAGACGTCACGTTTTTCCCCGTTCTTTTCCTCCTTCACAGTACGGGTTCGAGCCTGCCTTCCTACAACCACTTTTTTTTGCTCAACACACCCTTTCAAACACCCGAGCAACGCCAGGCTGAAATGCTAGTATATCTATAAAAGTGAAAATATCTGTGTGTGTGTGTGTGTGTGTGTGTGTCTGTGTGTGTGAGAGAGAGAGTTTATGTACATTTCCCTACACAATAACTGTCAATTTTCAGTCTACAGACTCAAAATTTGATATACAGGGTACTGATATATATATATATATATATATATATATATATATATATATATATATATATATATATATATATATATATATATATAACGTTTACATATGATGTATAATAAAGCTGTTCGACGCTGTGGGGATTTGATATGGATTTTGCAAAGTAGACACGATTGTTGTTCCGTTCGTTTAAACTTTAAATAAGAAGATTTCGATCGATCTGCTCTTCCTCATCAGTTATGTCTCCCATGTTATCTTCGTATGTTTAGCAAGGTGCTTGTGCCTGTCTTGCGGCCACTGGGGACACGAAAGCAATTGGAAACAAAATTGATTTCGTCTGCAAATTACATTTCAAGAAAAATAAATAAATTAAATTTTATCTGTGCTGCGTCTTTATCGATTATTATGTGGTCTTGGGTAACCGATCAATCAAAAATTTCCTCAGTCTAGAAAGATGTTTTTTCACTAATTGAGGGCCAAAGAGATACTACAACTTGATTCCAGTTCGAAGTCAGTGATATATATATATATATATATATATATATATATATATATATATATATATATATATATATATATATATATAGTAATTTATAAAATATATATGGCGATTAAGCTACACTGAATATTCGGCGTTTCATCCACTCTAGGATTCGTCAGGCTTATGACGCATAAGCCTGACGAATCCTAGAGTGGATGAAACGCCAGATATTCAGTGTAGCTTAATCGCCATATATATTTTATAAATTACTAACTAGCTCTACCTACGTATTGAGCACTTTTGAAGTAAATACTTAAAGTGTACGCATAAATCTATACTTTCGTATATTAATTTTATTTGAGTAAATGAAGTAGTTATATATATATATATATATTTATACATATATATATATATATATATATATATATATATATATATATATATATATATATATTCAAAATAAATTCCAAATGGCGTAATGGAAACATATTAAAGGTATATGCAGCTTCTCTTCCAATTTTCGGATTTTAATCATGTCAAATCACACTTCATTTCTTATGACAGATTGATTGTTGCTGTTTCTTCTGGTGAGTTAAGGATATAATAAATTCACTGATTGATATAATAAAGCGATTAATTTTGCGCTACAAAACAGATACTGTCAAGAATTCTAAATGTCAACTGAATTAAATGAATAAATTATAAGATGATCAGCATTATGAATTTTGGAAAATAGTTTTGTCATTTATTCACTATATTGCTCTTTAATTACATTGAGCTTCTTAAATAAGGATTGGTATATATTATAAGAAAATTTATTTCTACAAAAATATATATAGAGAGAGAGAGAGAAAATTGGTAATTAGTAAAAACCTAAAAAGAGTGCTCAATACTATTGCAGAGCTAATATATATTTTCTTTATTACCGTTTATCTGCTTAGTTACACATTTTTCAATTACCGAATTATATCGGGATACAACTCAGTAATCAAAATATGAGTAACTAAGCAGATAAAACGGTAATATATATATATATATATATATATATATATATCATGACTTGTAGTTATACACTATTAAATTCATGCTAGAATGTTTCCACAACGACCCATGGCGTAGTGGAGAAAATACTTATTTAAATTCAGTTGTTAGTTAAACTCTTTTGGAAAATTAATATTATATATATATATATATATATATATATATAATATTGTACTGTTTGAATTATATATGTGTGTGTGTGTGTGTGTATAGATAGATAGATAGATAGATAGATAGATAGATAGATAGATAGATAGATAGATAGATAGATAGATATAGAAATTTAGACATCACAATGGGATCCCCGGATTTTGCAGACCTGGTCGGACTGTATATTTTGAATGAACTAAAAAAAATCTAGGGTGAAACGGTCGCTCATATCGAGACAACGCACTATTTTTTCTGTAAACTCAAACAATAAAATTAAGTTAAAGAAAAACAACAAATGTTACATGGTAATGAACGGATATAGAAAGGGAAATAATAAAATAGGAACTAAGATAAGGAAATAAAGCAGAAAAAATAGCAATACAGAACCAGCAATTAATTCAAAAGAAAAAATAGTAAGAAGTAAAACAGACGGAAAATCCGGATCTGGTTTAATCCACCTTTTAGCGAACATATAAAAATAGCATACTGAAAGAATTTTACCAAATTATTGACAAAATTTTCTCGCAGGAAGCAAACATAGGAAAATTATCAAGAACATAGTTAAGTTATCATTTTTACATCTAATAACTTAACTAAATCAATAATAAGTTCCAATAATACAAAAGTAAATAAAGTCGGTGACAACGGAGATAATGAAATGCAGGAATCTAATAGAAGAAAAAATTGTAACTGGAAAATTCCTGATGAATGCCAACTTAATGAAAATTATTTCAACTCTGATATTGCATATAAATGTGAAGTTATTATAGGGAATAATACTAAAACATAGCTAGAATGCACAGACTGCTAGTTTAAAGATACAGATATAAACAGAAATACAGTAGGTATTAAACGTAACATTAAATTATTTCAAACACCGACAGACACTTAAACACGTGCATGCTAACGTTATGATTTTTCTAGACACTTAAACACGTTATGATTTTTTTAGACAATAAAACACGTTATGATTTTTCTAGACACTTAAACGCATTATGATTTTTCTAGACACTTAAACACGTTATGATTTTTCTAGACAGTTCACTTCACGATTTTGACCCATTGAGGAGGCCACTTTTTTCCAGATAAAATCCGATCAAAATGTTTCCCCGTGTCTGAATACACTATATACCAAATTTCAAGTAAATGGAAAATTCGTTGAGTCCATAGGTTGAGAAGTATACTCACATGCACACACATTCTCACTTTTATAAATATACAAACCTGGATACCCGGCGTTGCCTAGGTGTTTGGATGTGCGTGTTGAGCAAAATAAAAAAAAAAGAAAAGAAAAATGTGGTAGTAGGTTCGAACCTGTTCTGCGAAGGGAGAAAAGAACGTGAAAAAAGTGAAGCATTTGCCGTTGCGTCCATCGCCAAACCGGAAGTGGTGAAGGTTTAAATTAAGGCTAGTCAATCGAAAATAGGGAATGAATGGCTTTCCAAAATCTCGGCGGAAAAAGCGACCCTTTCTTTTTAAAAAAAGAGCTCCTTTGAGGATGAATGAATTAATGTTTTTAGCCAATTTTTCGATATTTGTTGTCCGAAGGACAATGCTTCAAAACGACACTGATCTCGTGAACATCTGTCGCCTCTGTCGAAAGTTTTAGACATACATACATACATACATACATACATACATACATGTAAACAGACAGGTGAAATTTATGTTGTAGATTAGTGACCCCTCCTTGTAAAAAAGTGCCCATTTAGGGGTTAAGGAATTAATATTTTTAGCCCAATTTTTGATATTTGTCGTCTGAAGGATCGAGCTTCAAAACAACACTAATCTCGTTAAAATCCGTCGCCTCTGTCGAAAGTTTTAGGCATACATACATACATACATACATACATTTAAACAGAAAGTTTAGATTTATATTGTAGATTAGCGACCCCTCCTTATAGAAAAGTGCCCATTTGAGGGTGAAGGAATCAATATTTTAAGCCAATTTTTCGATATTTATCATCCGAATGGGTCGACCTTCGAAATGACAATGATCTCGTGAAAATCCGTCGCCTCTGTTGAAAGATTTTGTGAGACATACATACATACATACATACACACATACATACATACATGAACACATTTAAACAGACAGGTGCGATTTTTATTATAGATTAGAAGATAGGAGAAATCTTTAACTTGTCTATAAAGAACGATAAATAAAAAAAAAACAGATACCGCTGTGTATCGTTTTACATATATTTGAATATGTTTCCTTCAATATTTGAATTGTTTGCATTTGTTGAAAGAAAACAAGGGCAAATAAATCGTCATTTTGTTTCAGCAAACATCTCACACGTTCTTTCTTTCTTTTTCAGGAATTCTCTCCACCGTTTTACTGGATCTGCTTATTAAATGTAAGTAAAACAACGTTGGGTTTTTTTTTCTTTTATTTATTTATTTTTTTGTTTTGTTTTACTTATGCGCTGATTCTTGGCGTAGACACATTTGCGATTAGCACTTCATTATTTACTTTGTAATGCGTCGGACACCAGAACATTCAGCCGGCGGAGAATCGTAATACAAGCTCCGATTTCCGGGAATAAACATTCACGTCCAATTATTGGTTGAACATAAGTAAGGAAAATATTTAAAAAAAAACAAAAAGGAAGGCAGGAAGGAAGCTTCTAAATAAAGAAATATTGTGAAAGTCCTTCCCCTTAAAGTGAGATGATCACTCTTGAGGCTTATATATATTCTTTTAATGACTAAATAGAATATTTTCTTTACACCCTGTTGTATAGCTGTTTCAACGGTCGTGTAAGTAAAATCTTCGGCAGAAGTCAAATATGACTTAAGTGCGGGGTTCGAATCATGCAGCCATAAAGTTATATACAACCACAGTTACGAGAGTTTGGGTCAAGATTAAATATGTATGAGAATATAGAGATATGTGTGTCGATTTTTTAACAAAAAATCGATATAAAGTTTAGAAAAATTGACATAAGTTTAAAAGTAGTAAAAATAACACGTAAAGTTATATAGGAATAGGTAGCGTAACGGTTAACGCACGACCATAATGTATATGGTCCGAGTTTTGAATCCTAGAAACAGTCAAGCTACGCTGACGAGTAGTAGTACCTCGAAACACGTTTTTGTAGATTGTTATATATATATATATATATATATATATATATATATATATATATATATATAATGGCAGGGGTGCCTAGCGTTACGTAGTCGTAAAATACGCTTAAATACGGTATTTTAATTTACATAGATTTCATATTTATTTTTATAGAGTAAATTATCTTATAGTAGGTTGTACCTAATATATAGTCATGATTTACTGCTTGTGTGGTGATAAAACTTCAAATTCACTTCTGATGTTGGGGAGTAAAAAAAAGTGTTAATCTTGATCAAAGCTTAGATTATCGGTTTTTAGATACAAAACAAATTATATATATATATATTGCAAAATTTTGTTGAAAATTCAAAGACTCACGTTCTCTTTTTTATAATCTTCGTTTATTTCCTGGAGTTTTCCATCACAGCTGTTTCATTAATGAGTCGGCAATTTTATGATTTATGTTTCCGTAAAAATATTCTGTCCCCACCAACTTCTTCAGATGTTTATCCATTAGATTTTTACAACAAATGGTATATTTTTAACATGCTGGACATCTTATTCGGGTAAAAAGATTTTCACAGCCATGCTTCCTCACTTCCTCCATCTTTTGGTGTTTGAATTTTCAACAAAATGTTGCACTATATATGCTCTGTCCCTATCAAATAGACACATTGAGCTTAACTCAAAATTAACGGTGAATGGTTTTAAAATAACCATCTAGACTCGTTAAACGAAAACGGTATACATTGAAAGTAACGACATTTCAAAAACAAACTTTTTAAAAATTTATATATATATATATATATATATATATATATATATAATACACTTTGTGCGTATGTGAGTTTTTTCTGTTAGTATATACTTAGTGTGTGTGTGTGAGTTTTTTTTTATGTATATGTTCTGAAATGGCTGAGCCTATCTTTTGCAAATTTCACACAAAGGTATTTTATATGTCTGATAGTGTTCTTAGATATGTTTTGTACGGAAATTCATCCGATAAGTAAGGAAGATCAAGAAAACCCGATCCTAAAAATAGTCTTTCATTCTTACAGATAAAAAAATAATTTTTACAGGGGAATATTTTAGGTTTGCACTGGCAAGGAGACAATAAAATCTTCACAAATAACTTCTTCTAACAAAAGAAAAACACAAAACGAAACAGATTTTTCGACGTCTTGAAATATAGTTCAGGAGTAAAGAATGATCCCTTGTTCAGGCCCGAGTGTGCCTCACATTTTAAAAAACAAATTTTTCTTACTAATGAATTCAATTTACGACAAAAGATGTACCATTTACAATCGTCGCAATAGTGTAAACAAACACAGACGGGATTTGTTGAACTACATTATCATTATTTTTATTTTATTTTTATTTATTTTATTTCTTTATTTTTATTAATTTATTTATTTATTTATTTATTTATTCATTAATTTTTGCGAATACGTATACCGGGAAAATTATTCCTCGTAATATATAATATTCAATAGAGGATTGATTTTATAATAATTCATACGCAATCTGCATAAATTAAAATATCATGTTTAAGCGTATTGTACGACCATGCAATGCCGGGCGTTCAGCTATATATATATATATATATATATATATATATATATATATATATATATATATATATATATATATATATATAGTCTTTGAAGTTTTTAACCTTTAAAACTATACAAAAAAATATTTTTTATCATTCGTTAGACAACCATCAAGTCAGTAAGTTATTTAATCACCTGCAATCACTGCATCAACTCGCTCTCGAATTTACTATAGTACCAATAATTTATTTGTCAAGGGATCATCAGTTGTTTACCATGAAACACTGTTTCGGGGATATATATATATATATATATATATATATATATATATATATATATATATATATATATATATTAAGTATAAACATTGATAATTGTAAATTATGAATCAGTTTGAAAAGGAAAAACAAACAACATCAAATGATGTTTGTTTATATATATATATATATATTAAGTATAAACATTGATAATTGTAAATTATGAATCAATTTCAAAAAGAAAAACAAACATCATTTGATGTTGTTTGTTTTTCTTTTTCAAACTGATTCATAATTTACAATTATCAATGTTTATACTTAATATATATATATATATATATATGTATATATACTTATGTATATATATACATACATATATATATACATACATATATATACATATATATATACATATATATACATATATATATACATATATATACACACACACATATATATGCACACACACATATATATACACACACACATATATATATATATACACACAATTATCAAACTTTATACTCAATATTAATATATATATTGAGCAACTGAAAGTACTCATCGATAAGAAACGTGTTTCTTAAAGAAGCTGAAATAATTATCTACTATAATTAATTAAGTATGTGTGTGTGTCTGTCTGTCTGTCTGTGTCTGTGTGTTGTGTGTGTCTGTGTGTGCGTATTATATATTATATATATATATGTATATATATATGAATATGTTGAATATGAAAACAAGTGGCTACACATATGCAAATATCTTTCAGTGACCACCCTGCTAGGGAAAATCACATCATCTGGCCAAGAATATCTCCCTAGAGATTAGTTGCTACATATGTGTGGTCACTAGTTTCTATATTCAACATATTCATATTGCTCTATCTAAACACTGAGCACTCTTTGGTTGACGCATTTTGGTTTTGTTTTTGATTAAATAACTAAACAATACTAACAATAATATCATATATATATATATATATATATATTTACATATATATATTAGCAAAAGTACCCGTCGTTGACTGGGTTTAAAAACAGTCTATAGAAAATAGACTCTGATTTATGAAAGTATGATAGGTCATGAAAAGGAAGGGTTGTAAGGAGATAGCTTCGAATTTGGGTGTATCAAAACCAAAGCAAAGTATGATGAAAGTAAAAATAAAATAGATAAACCCCATAATTTATTATACCATACCTGTACACACTGAAACACTTATTACAATATTCTGTGGATCTATATTAAAAAACCTTGTTAAACTTTGTGAAATATTTCCATTCTATGGAGGTCAGGTGCGAACGAACATCCCATAATTTTATTAAACCATATTTCTTCAAACTGAAACGTAATTATCAAAGTATACTTACGCAGATAGATATGAAAAGTCTTTATTAAAGTTTGTGCCTATTTCCATTCTATGGAAGCCAGGCGCGAACGCAGACCCCCACAATTTTATTATACCATCCTATTTAAGTTAAAACATACTTATCAAAGAATTATTATGTACATCTATATCAAAAACACTTGCAAACGTTTTTTTTTGTTTTTTTTTAATTTTTATTTCCATACTTTGTGGACCAGGCGCGTACGGCCACCCCCACAATTTTAATGAATCATCATTATGCCAGATCAAACATACCCATTCGTGTGTCTCGACACATCTTCTATCATTATATGTGATCAGTTTTCTATAATAGTCAACCATATAGGAGCCTATTCGTGACCAGACACACACACACACACACACACACACAGGCGTTCAGCTTTATATATATATATATATACTAGCCAAAGTACCCGTCGTTGACTGGGTTAAAAAAACATCCTACAGAAAATGGACTCTGATTTATGAAAATATGATAGGTTATGAACAGGAAGTGTTGAAATGAGATAGCTCCGAATTTTGGGGTATCACAACCAAAGCAAAGTATGATGAAAGTAAAAATAAAATAGATAACCCCATAATTTATTATACCATACCTGTTCACACTGAAACACTTATACCAATATTCTGTGGATCTATATTAAAAAAAAAACTTGTTAAACTTTGTGAAATATTTCCATTCTATGGAGGTCAGGTGGGAACGAACACCCCACAATTTTATTATACTATATTTCTTCAAACTGAAACATAATTATCAAAGCATACTTACGCAGATAGATATGAAAAGTCTTTATTAAAGTTTGTGCCTATTTCCATTCCAATTTTATTATACCATCCTATTTAAGTTAAAACATACTTATCAAAGAATTATTATGTATATCTATATCAAAAACACTTGTAAACGGTTTTATTTTAATTTTTAATTTTTTTTATTTCCGTACTTTGTGGACCAGCCGCGTACGCAGACCCCACAATTTTAATGAACATCCGTTCTGCCAGATCAAACATACCCATTCGTGTGTCTCGATACATCTTCTATCATTATATGCAATCAGTTTTTTTAATAGTCAACCATATAGGAGCCTATTCGTGACCAGACACACACACACATTTAGCTTTATATATATATATATATATATATATATATATATATATATACTGGCAGGCCGTCTGGGACTTGCCCGGTCGTAAAATAAGCATAAATATTATATTTTTATTAATGCAGAATTCTTATTCATTAAAAAACAAAAATACCGTAGGTATTAAACGTGACGTTAAATTTCTTTTAAAAAATGAAGTAAAAAAAAAACGGGGAAAAAATCGAATCACGTGCATGCAAGTATTAGTTTGTTTTCTAAACAGTTTACTTCTTGTAAGTAAAGAAAAATCTCTAGCTGAGATCGAAACTAAAACCTAAAGACAGTGAGCTAAGTACGATAACTATTAGGCCAGCTTCCCACAATTTTTTAAAAAGTGTTTTCTGAACCTGCTCATCCTTAACATAAAGAAGCTGTCATAGGAAAGATTTGTGCATGCGCAGTCCTGAAACAGTTGACAAACAGATAAATACCCGACTACTCCCACGTTCCAATTTTTTAATTTTTTTAGATGAAACTCGATTAAAAAGTTTTCTCTCCTTCTGAATACCCTTCATACCAAATTTCATGTCTGTAGATGAAAAAGTCGTTTCGTATGTAGGTTTACAATTGTTCTCACACACACACTTACATTCTCACTTAAAGAGAGAAAGAGAGAAAGCGAAAGAGAGTAATACTATAAGAGTTTGGGAACGAAAAAGTAGATAGCTATGGCAATATTAAGAGAGAGTAAGAAAAAGATCGTGAATGAAATAGAGAATATAGAATAGAGTTTGTCCATTGTCTCCCTGGTCGTCTGTCACGTGATACTATCTATGAAAAAGCACATGATTAAAGGATGCTGTGCTAATGATGTCTGTTGCAGGTCACCAAACGCTAAAAGGTTTCCATCCTCTGATAAAAAAATCAACAATAATTATCTCCGTATGAGACCTAAAATTTATTCTTTTGCGCATCACGATGGACACAGCCGAGTTTAATAAATAATACAGGCAAATTGATTTTTAACAATTAGTCGATATTAAAACCGACGTAACCATGGCGTTCTTGGTTTTACAGCCCATGATGCGTGCATGGCCCATCTGATAGGCACAACTCGATGCCTATTGACAAATATTTCATTTCCAGAAATTTTAGAAGAAAATATAATTAATATAGAAGGCTATGGACACAAACTTGGAAGAAAATATACTATATATAGAAAGCCGTTGGCGCTATGTTGTAAGGCAATATAATCTACGTATTCATAAGTAAGGCGAATAAACCTATTCTTGTCTTCAACCGTTTTGCCGAATTTATTAGGCGTTTTTGGACCGAATTTCATCAGTATGACAGAATAACTGTACAGGACATGTGCAGGAACAAATATCTGACAAGACGTGTTTACGAGACAAGGTTAAAAGTTATACAAAAAGCGGGCATATAATGTTTTTTTTTTACAACAAATAGACATATTAAAACATTGACAAAAAAAAATAAAGGGTAAGCAATTGGAATTTCCAGGATATAGTAGTAGTCGATAAAATAATAGTTTTGCACTTTCGTTTGTGACTACGTTATCACTTTGCACAACCATTTAAAAATACTTTGATACATGACACTAAGTGCACGCGTAATACAAGAAGGTATGTTGCATAGGGGACAGGTAATTACTTAAGTTTGGTTATACAAAGTTCATTAATAATGATGATTTCAAATTACCTTCAATTTGCTAGAAAGGCGACACGAAGACGGCAGTTACAAAAATATGAGATGTTCTTTTATTCCATTTGACCGGTCGAAATGATGATCACATCCAGGAATTCAAAGTCGACTACATGATTAAAACTTACTCCCTCGCTTCCAAAGGGACCCTCCTCTTCCCATGTCAGCTCTGTCTCCTATCTTCGTCTCCAACTCTGTCTCATCTTCGACTCTAGCTCCTATATTGAGAATTCGTTTCTGCCATGACGTCATACGTGTGTCCCAAAACGTGATCGACCCACGTGACCTGAACATGCGTGGTTCGCACATGTTTCCAAACCATTTCTGCAGACAAATAATTCTTACTAACCTATTTTTCGACCTAACTTACTTTTCAATATGTTTTTGATTTGCTATTGCTCGTTCTTCGCTAACTGACCTTATTCTAATTAAGTTTTCATAAAAAGAATTGAACAAATTTTAACACCAATAAATAATGTTAGGGTTCCTTGGCTTAAGACTTAAGCTTAAGGCAGCAACCACGTGTATCATATATCTTTTCAGTAAAAAGATTAATAATTAAATGTCTGCAGCCATTTTAATTTTTCCATATAAAGCATTTGGTTCTCAAATGTTTCCATATAAAGCATTTGGTTCTCAAATTTTTCCATATAAAGCATTTGGTTCTCAAATTTTTTCATGTAAAGCATTTGGTTCTCAAATTTTTCCATATAAAGCATTTGGTTCTCAAATTTTTCCATATAAAGCATTTGGTTCTCAAATTTTTTCATATAAAGCATTTGGTTCTCAAATTTTTCCATATAAAGCATTTGGTTCTCAAATTTTTTCTTTTTCATATAAAGCATTCGGTTCTCAATTTTTTTTCTTTTCATATAAAGCATTCGGTTCTCAAATTTTTCCATATAAAGCATTTGGTTCTCTTTAAGAAAAGGGCTTCCAGGGCCCCTCAGCTTCATTCACGGGCTCTGTGGGGTCCACTTTGGGAAACTCTGGTCTAATACCTAAATACGAAATGCAAAATCCAATTAATGATTGTCTGAGAGCAAAGGTGTAGCTTTTACGATTTCAAAACCTCGAACAATAGATTATAATTCGAGCTTCTGGGCTGTCTATCCTGCTTCCTGTAGTTCTCTGGTTTATCCTGCTATTGTAACGTTACACATATTTACATACACGTTGATATGTAGACACTCGGAACCCAACACGTTGTAACAGAGTACTTCGCAAGGAACATAGGACAAGTAATAACTTGACTCCTTTTCTTTGTAACAACGGTATTTATTTCCGGGTACTTTTCCGAATAAAACGTGATCGTGCTCTTTCTCTTACTTCTGTCCTCTCGACCGTCATCGTCTTCCTGTTCACACGTTCTTTTTATAGTCCTTTTCTTTTTTTCCTACCGTGACGTCATTTCGCACACGACTCGGGATTTTCATACGCGCGCCCGCGCTCTGTTACATTATATGTATCAAAATCCTCGTTTAATGATACAAAATAGACAACCAGGGCGAATAAACCTCTTAGTGTCTTCAACCGTTTGTCTCAACTTGATCGTTTCTCGGCGTATGAACGAACTTATTTGCTGGCGTCATCTTATCAGCCAAACAGAATCACCATAAAAGACGCTATAGAGCAGCTATTCCGCTATGTTTATTAACTTCCATGCATGACATAAGATTCACACTTAACAGTAAAAGCAACACGAAAGACATACTTCAACAACTGGACATGGCCAACTCTATGGTACGGGGCGGTATCAGTTTAGCCAAACGCGAACCCTCAAGTATTGATGACATAAATTTGTTTTTATTTTTCGCTATTTTTACGATTGTTTTTTTTTCCGCCAATTATCTTTGTTTTATTTTTAATAAACTTATACACTTACAGATGACTACCATAACGACGCTTACTTAAATATAAGCCCTGTTTTATAGGGCTATATTCTTTATGCGACTTACAAAAACCACCATAAAATATTACAAATAAATAAGTCTGATTGAAGGTTATAGCTTCGTGACACATAATTATGAAAAGCAATGTCACGCATAATTAGTTGTGAAACTACGAATTTTCGCGCGTGGTGGAAAATAGCATGTACGTCGTTACATGACCATGATATATCCGAAACGGTTTCAACTCGACATTGTCGACTCCATAAACTTGGATGGTATCCACTAAGCCAATCAGACGCCTCAAGTAAGATTATATATGTGTATTGCACATAACTGTTTGAGGAAGATTCGATACTTTCATATGTGAAACTCGTAAAGGATATGGTAGCCGCAACATTAAATAGGTAGCAAAATGTCTTTCGGATGAGCAATGAATCCATAGATAAACTTTTAAAGATCTGAATAGCATTACTATCAAGGTTCACTTGTACTAATGCTGTATATAGAACCGGGGAAACGTAGATAAAATCGGGAGTGTGCGTAAATGCACATTCCAGATGGACTTTCATTTACATTATTGCGTCCTACAAAAACAAATGACCTGAATTGTAACTATCACCGAAAACAAAGACATTCTTATATTTCAGGTCGAGAAGTTAGAATTGCGAAGCGCTAAATAAAGAAGAGTAATTAAATATATCAAATGTTTATATTTAGAAAATGTCGGTCGATGTCTTTATAAGACACGGATGATATAAACAAAAAAGGGAGTCAAAGAGAGGAAAGCTGATAGTCGTCCAGCGTGAGTGACAAATTCCGCTGTCGTCTCACACTCACATACATACACACACATAAACACATACACACACATACATAGACACAAATATACACACACACTTACTGCTAAACGCAGTTATTCTGTTCATTCTCTCTCTCTCTCTCTCTCTCTCTCTCTCTCTTTCCCCCTCTCTTTTTTTATGTCAAGGACTAATAGTAAATCCTAAATAGACTTGTATGTTGACAAAATTTTTCTGCGTTGATTTTGAGAACAACGACAAAAGAGTTGTCAAGTGTATATAATTTCGCAACCATTTGAAAAATTCAAACTAAAAAATTATATGCGCATCCTACAACGCAACACTAACACTAACAAGTATCAGTGATTATATTCCTGAAATTTGAAAAGTGATAATTCTTATTGAGTGATTACTCAGAATAATATTCTGGAGTATTTTCACAACGATTCGGCCGAAGTAACATTCGATCTTCTTCGCGTGTTTCTTACCAAAATCAGAAATCTGTACAGAATTTAAAATGAAACCCTTTTTTATCCAGGGGGTAGCATAAGGTTCTTGATGAACCGTTACCCTCAAGTAATCCAATATGGTTGTCTTCAAGTCCAATGTAAACAAGTTCTTTATGAACCGTTACCCTCAAGTAATCCAATTTACCAAATTTACACTATTAACGATTACTATGATATTATCCCTTTGACTACTGTACACTCAATAAGCCTTATCCTTGGGTGGCCTCTGGGCCTTGATAAACAATTACTCCTATGTAAAAAAAAGCATGCTCTCGTTCCTTAATTCGCAATTGCATTTTAAGTAACATCCGCGCTGAAGATTGAATCTGCAACCTCTAGATGAGTTTTACTTACAACTGATTTTTGCCTAATACTTTAGCCATTGCGTCACGTGACCGCCCGGACGATCCTAGCATGAATATTAATCACTCCCTATCTCCTCTCCCCTTTCTCTCTATCTCTCCCTCTCAATTTCTTTTTTTTTTTTTTTTGATGCCAAAGGCGAACTCGGTCTAAATAAAATGATTTTTTTTTTCGTATTATTTGGATTATTCCGTCTACTGTTCTCATCTTAAGTGGTATTTTCACAACGTTTCGGTCGATGTAACCTCCAACCTTCTTCAGGTGTGTCTTGTCGAACTCGGGAATCATTTTGATGAACACTGGAATCTGCACGGAATTTTATAAGTAATTGATAAAGGAAGCATGTCCTTGTTCCGTCAGCCATAACCGGGTATAAGTGCTAAGTAATTGGCAATTGTATTTTTAATGTTGTCCACACTGGAGACTGAACCTCCAACCTCCAAAACTTACAAATGAATACTAATAGTTTGTACCAAGTACCTAATTTTACCAAGTACTTACTACTAAAATGTGTACGTTAGTACCAAGTAATAACTTACAAATACATTTTACCAAGTATTTTATCAACCTTCCGAGGAGTTCTTTATTTGAGGGGGGGGGATCAAATTTCTGGCACCCGCCTGTATGCACTAATCTGGTCCTTTTTGGCCTTCAGCGCATGAATTTTACACACACACACACACACACACACACACGCACGCACGCACACGTGTGACTTTGCTTTAGATATTAGATTATTTGTCGATAATTTGTTATTCTTTTCGACTTCCACCTTGTTTTGACGAATGTTTTTGTCTGCGATTTTGTTTTTCTTCTTTATCTCTAAAACAGTTATCTCCCTTGTTTTCATATACCTTTCCACTCCCCCCCCATCTTACACATGCAACCACCAATGACTTTGTCTGCATTATCTTTCATGATGCTGCTCATTCATCCTGCCATTCCTATTTATATCACCGGCCATCTTTTCTTTTTTTTTTTTGCTGCATACGTATGTACTTTGCGAGAAAAATACAATAAATCACCTACGTAGACGTTCTCATCGTCCTTCCGCGGTCATCCGGTCGCCATTTTTCTTTCTTCTTATTTTTAAAAAAAAAACTTCTTAATAATGTACTGTCGCTACTTTCCTTCTTGACTCTTTATTTTCCTTTCCGATATATGACTTCTCATTTACTCCTCCTCCGCTCCTACTCTTTCTTTATTTTCTAATTCTTTGTCTACTACTACTACTACAACCACTACTACTACTTATACTTTTATATATCATATCCTTTCTTTACTGTCTTTCTGCCTTTATTGTTTTTATTCGAGTATATGTCTTCTCGTTTTCTCTTTTTCTTCCTTCTCCCCTCTTTTTCTCCTACCCCTTCTTTATTTTCTTATTCTTTTTTCCACGACTACTACTACTACTACTACTACTACAACTACTATTAATACTTATACCTCAGAATGTTATTTCTTTACTGGCCATATTGGTTTTATCATTTCCTCATATCTTCTCCTGTTCTCATATCTTTCCTTCTTTTTTTTTACAAAGTAGTCACCACTTATCAAGGCCCGGAAGCCACTCGGGGATAAGGGTTATTGCGTGTACAATACGTTAGTATTGGAGATTTGATAAAGTGTCTTACTTAAGGGGGCGGTTCATCAGGAATTTGTTTACATTGGACTTGAAGACATCCAGATTGTAGTAAGGTGGGAAGCAGGCAACCGGAACAGAGTTCCACAGGCGTGCACTTCTAAGAAAGAAGCCTTGTTCATGGAATCTACGTTTTGATTTTGGCACAGATAAGGAGTGGGGAAAATTTTTCACAGTGGTTTAAGCTAGACGGGTATTTATCGTGAAAGATTGGCGAGGGGGGGGAACCAGAGATTGGAGCCCAGATGAGCACCTGCCATGGTAGTAACGATAAAACAAAGACAGGCTCGCAACGTCTCTCCTATGGGAGAGAGGTTGCAGGGAAGTCATCACTCACTAGGCCACTAAGCCTATTTTGTACTCTGTCAAGGCAGGATAGGCTGTTCTCAACAGCTTTTCTCAACAGCTCCTACCCAGATGTGGCAGCAGTACTCCATCCTTGGACGTACTTGTCTTGTTGTTGTTGTTGTTGTTGTTGTTGTTCTTCTTCTTCTTCTTCTTCTTCTTCTTCTTCTTGTTTTTATCCTTGCTGATGCTTCTGCATTTTAAGAGCTTGCGATTTCCACGAAGTTACTCGGGTGTGCCCAGCAGATGACGGGAATAACCGGAAGCGGCCGAGCGAGCCTTACTACAAAAAAAAAAAAAAAAATGTTACAACCACACCCCACTCCTCATGTTAAGAATGGCGGCGACCACTGAAATTCATAATGTAATATGCTAAAAAAAAATGTCTTAACATCCAGAAAACTACTTGTCGGCCGTTTCCGATTCTTCCCGTTATCATCCGGGCACCTGCCGGGCACACCCGAGTTATTTCGTGGAAATCGTGGGTTGATGTATACAGAAGTACCTTTTTATAACTTCTATAAATACTCTTAATACCATGAGAGATTTCTTGGCATTCGGGCCAAGATCAAAGTGTAGTATCCCCGCCTCGATACAAATGAATTATTGTATTACGTTATTATCTTTTTTGTTTTTACACGTTAATAAAAAATGTTTTAAACAAGTGGATGCTAAGTAGGACGTCTCCCACTACGAAAGGGTAAATGCGGTATTCTGGTGAAAGAAGACACTAACTAAGAGAAACATTTGTTTAGTTCGGGAGTGACAAGGATGACCAACGACCCCCATTATCCCCTTTTTGAGTTGACCTTGTGCCTAAGTTTTTGTTCAGTTTGAACTTACTTTGTAATTTTAGCAAGAATAAATGATTTAATATCTCAAAGTGTAGTATCTGTTCTTAAGATGCTACACTTTAGTTTCCTTTTCTCCACATTAAAAAATGACCCTGATGTCTAACTTTGTCCCGTGGGGAGGCATTGCAAGTAGGAACTACTGAAGATACTTTGACGTCACAATATTCTTTTTCTTGCTTTAATTTTCCCTTTTTCTTCATATTTTTCTTCATATTTTTCTTCATATTTTTCTTTTTTCTTCATCTTTTTCTTCATCTTTTTCTTCATCTTTTTCTTATTCTTTTTATTCTTCTTTTTCTTCATCTTTTTCTTCATCTTTTTTCTTCTTTTTTTCTTCTTTTTTTCTTCATCGTTTTCTTCTTTTTTCTTCATCTTTTTCTTCATCTTTTTTCGACTTCTTTTTCTTCATCTTTTTTCTTCATCTTTTTTCTTCTTTTTCTTTTTCATTCTCTTCTTTTTCTTTATCATTTTCTTCATCTTTTTCTTCTTTTTTTCTTCATCTTTTTCTTCTTTTTCTTCATCTTTTTTTTTATTATTCTTCTTTTTCTTCATCTTTTGTCTTCATATTTTTTTCTTCATCTTTTTTCTTTTTCTTCTTTTTCTTCATCTTTTTCTTCTTCTTTTTCTTATTCCTTTTCTTCTATTTCTTCTTTTTCATCTTTTTCTCTTCTTGTTCTTCTTCATTTTCTTCTTCTTTTCTTCATCTGTTTCTTCTTCTTTTTCTTCATCTTTTTTCTTCTTATTTTTCTTCTTCTTTTCCGAGTCCTTTTAATCTACTAATCTTCGTTTTCGTCTTTTCTGATTTTCTTGACGTTTTCCCTGTTCTCTCTTTAATATGCGATCTTTTCCTCCTATTATAATGCCTATTCCTTATTTTTCCTTTGTTTGATATTCCTCTCTTTCCTTCCGCTAATTTGATTCTTTCTTTCTTTCATTTATCGTTTTTTCAATGTCTTTTTCGTACTTCCACGTTTTATAGAATGGCACAGAAAATCGGTCTTCAGGTAAATCTAGGGAATATAGAGGCCATACATCAACTATCGCCTGACAATATACACCCACGAGATCCATCGATCATGATAAACGGTAAGGAATTAAAAGTGGTACCAGACTTTAAGTACCTGGGAAGTAGACGGACTAGCAACGGCCGCGCAGACAAGGATATAAGCTGCTGCATTCAGAGTGCGTGTGTTTCGTTCGGAAAACTAGTAAAACGCTTATAGTCCAAAAACAGCATTAAACTCGAAACAAAATGCAAAATTTATAAAGCAGTAGTATTACCTGCTCTACAATATTCAGCAGAGCTACACACTGTACAGGGACAACATAAAACGGTTAGAAGCAATACAACAGCGCCATCTAAGAAATATTATGAGGGAACGATCTCATACTAAATGTCATTATAGGGAACGATCTCATACTAAATGTCATTATAGGGAACGATCTCATACTAAATGTCATTATAGGGAACGATCTCATACTAAATGTCATTATAGGGAACGATCTCATACTAAATGTCATTATAGGGAACGATCTCATACTAAATGTCATTATAGGGAACGACCTCATACTAAATGTCATTATAGGGAACGATCTCATACTAAATGTCATTATAGGGAACGACCTCATACTAAATGTCATTATAGGGAACGATCTCATACTAAATGTCATTATAGGGAACGATCTCATACTAAATGTCATTATAGGGAACGACCTCATACTAAATGTCATTATAGGGAACGATCTCATACTAAATGTCATTATAGGGAACGACCTCATACTAAATGTCATTATAGGGAACGATCTCATACTAAATGTCATTATAGGGAACGATCTCATACTAAATGTCATTATAGGGAACGATCTCATACTAAATGTTGAAGTACTCAATAGAAGCAACACGGACAGCATAGAAGCCGAACTCGCCACCACACAACTGCGATAGACTGGACATGTGGCCAGGAAGGAAAATAATTGCATCCCCAAAATCCTATAGTGTGGAGAATTGAAAAATGAGTAAAGAAAGATTGGTGGGCACAAGGATGTGATGAAGCGGCAACTAAAGGCAATGAATATGAACACGAAAAATTGGGAAGCGCAGTAGCCTTCACAAATGAAAGGCAAAAATAAAGGCAACAATAAAGTAAAAAATAATGGCAGAAATAAAGGCAGAAATAAAGGCAAAAATAAAGGCAAAAATAAAGGCAGGAATAAAGGCAAAAATAAAGGCAAAAATAAAGGCAGGAATAAAGGCAAAAATAAAGGCAAAAAAAAAGGCATGAATAAAGACAAAAATAAAGGCAGGAATAAAGGCAAAAATAAAGGCAAGAATAAGGGCAAAAATAAAGTAAAAAATAAAGGCAAAAATAAAGGCAGGAATAAAGGCAGGAATAAAGGCAAAAATAAAGGCAGGAATAAAGGCAGGAATAAAGGCAAAAATAAAGGCAGGAATAAAGGCAGGAATAAAGGCAAAAATAAAGGCAGGAATAAAGGCAGGAATAAAGGCAAAAATACAGGCAGAAATAAAGGCAAAAATAAAGGCAGGAATAAAGGCAGAAATAAAGGCAAAATAAAGGCAAAAATAAAGGCAGGAATAAAGGCAAAAATAAAAGAAAAAATAAAGGCAAAAGCAAAAACAAGAAAAAAGGAAAAATAAAGGCAGAAATAATGGCAAAATAAAGGCAGAAATAATAAAAGCAGAAATAATAAAGGCAGAAATAAAGGCAAAAATAAAGCAAAAATAAAGGGAAAAATAAAGGCAGAAATAAAAGCAAAGATAAAGGCAAAAGTAAAGGCAAACATAAAGGCAGAAATAAAAGAAAAAATAAAGTAAAAAATAAAGGCAGAAATAAAGGCAAAAATAAAGGCAAAAATAAAAGCAGAAATAAAAGCAGAAATAAAGGCAGAAATACAAGCAGAAATAAAGGCAAAAATAAAGGCAAAAATAAAGCCAAAAATAATGGCAAAAATAAAGGCACAAATAAAGGCAACAATAAAGGCAGAAATAAAGACAGAAATAAAAGCAGAAATAAAAGCAGAAATAAAGGCAGAAATAAAAGCAGAAATAAAGGCAAAAATAAAGGCAAAAATAAAGACAAAACTAATGGCAGAAATAAAGGCAAAAATAATGGCACAAATAAAGGCAGGAATAAAGGCGGAAATAAAGGCAAAAATAAAGGCAAAAATAATGGCAGAAATAAAGGCAAAATAAATGCGGAGATAAAGGCAAACATAAAGGCCGAAATAAAGGCAAAAATAAAGGCAGAAATAAAGGCAAAAATAAAGGAAAAAACAAAGGCAAAAATAAAGACCATGTCTGAACGAAAAGATTACTAAAGTCGTAGGATGAAGCACCGAGACCCTGACTAGTCATCTTCAGCTATGAAGGATGCGTAGTGATGATGATGATGATGATGTTATACATTAGTTTATTCATCGTTCCTCTTTTCTATTTCTCTTCTTTGTCCTCCTCATTTTTTCTTTTCCGTCTTTTTCTTTGTCTTCTTCGCATTTTACCTCATTCTTTCGTCTTCAACCTTCTTTTCCTTCACTTCCTCATTCTTGTTATTTTCCTTCCTTTTTCCTTCTTTTTTCTCTCGTCTTTCTCCTCTTCCTCCTACTGTCTCTTCTTCTTTTTCTTTATCTTCTACTTCACCATCTTTTCTCCTGCCCCTTCTTTTTTATCCTGTCTTTTTCTTCTTTTTCCTTAACTACTCTTTTTCATTTTTCCCTTGTCTTCTCTATCGTTCAACCTCTCATCCCCATTCATTCATTCTCCTTCGTCTTTTTCTACTTCGACCACTACTACTACTACTACTACTACTATCACTTCTACCATTCTTCTAATTCTCCTCCTTCTGTTTTTTTTCTTTTTCTTCGTCTTCTTTTTCCTCCTACTCTTTCTCCATCTTTTTTCTATTGCTACCCCTCTGTCTTATTTTCTTTCTTTTTCTAATCTCTTTCTTCTTCTTTTTCTTCTACTGCTCCTTTTTCGCTGTTTTTCTTTTCTATCTTTTTCTTTTACCGCTTTTTCCTTATTCCACTCCCTTTACTTCCACTCCTTTATTTTTTTGCTATTTTCCTCCATCTTCTTCATATACTCCTCCAACCTCCACCCCTGCCTTTTTCTTTGTCTTTTCCCCCTTAACCTTTTCCCTTTTTCACTTCATCTTCCCCTCTTCCTTTTTCTTCGTTTTCTTTCTTATCATCTACCCCTCTATCTACCTCTACAATTTTCTTTCTTTCTTTCTCTTCCTCTTTTATGAGCTTTTCCTCTTTTCCTTCTTTAACCCTAACCCATACCCACTTCTCCTCCATCTTCATCTTCTCCTCAACACTTCCTCCTTGCTTTCTTTTTTCTTCTTCTCGTTATCCTTTTCTATTTCATCTTTCCCCTCTTCTTCCTTTTTCATTTTCTTTCTTATTATCTACCCCTCTATCTACCTCTACAATTTTCTTTCTTTCTTTCCCTTCCTTCCTCTTTTATTAGCTTTTCCTCCTTTTCCTTCTTTCACCCAAACCCACTTTGTCCTTCTCCCGTAACTCAATTTCTTTTGTTTATTCAACAGCACACGCTACATAAACATTTATTTTATTGATTTCAGGAAGGCAATTCTTTTCCTATTCCTCCTGGAATAATCGGTCGCAAACAACATTGTGATTCTAACCTATTTTCTTTGATCAAATATTTCATATCGTTCCCATACGCTTCCGAGTTTGTTTTCTGTTTATTGTGTTTTCCGCAATCTTTTTATTGCTTCAATCTCATCTTGTATTAAAGAATATTGCATTATTTCTTCCTGTTTCTCTACACTATTCTTGTAATAAGGTCAGCATTTTGTTCTTTATTGTATGTTTTTTACCTTCTTGTGTTAGTTTGTCTAATGGACAAAAATAAACGCGAAAAGAACTTTAAGCTGTATTGTCCGTCTAAAGAAAGAATGAATGGAATCATGCAACAACAAAATGAACACTTGGCAAATATCCAAGCACTGGTTGCGGTTCCCGTAAATAAATACATAAACTACGCATAGTACCAGGTCAACTTTACCCAAATATATAGTTGCTGGTTACGTTTCCTGTGAAAAAATTCATAAACGACGCAAAGTACAGGGTCAGCTTCACCAAAATATATAGGTGCTGGTAACGTTTCCCATGAAAAAATTCAAAAACGACGCGTAGTACAGGGTCAATTTCACCCAAATATATAAGTGCTGGTTACATTTCCCGTGAATAAATGCATATATGACGTGCAGTAGTACCGGGTCAACTTTACCCAAGTATATAGGTGCTGGTTACGTTTCCTGTGAAGAAATTCATAAATGACGCGTAGTACAGGGTCAGCTTCACCCAAATATATAGGTGCTGGTTACGTTTCCCGTGAAAAAATTCATAAACGACGCGTAGTACCGGGTCAATTTCACCAAAATATATAAGTGCTGGTTACGTTTCCCGAGAAAAAATTCATAAACGACGCAAAGTACAGGGTCAGCTTCACCAAAATATATAGGTGCTGGTAACGTTTCCCATGAAAAAATTCAAAAACGACGCGTAGTACAGGGTCAATTTCACCCAAATATATAAGTCTGGTTACATTTCCCTTGAATAAATGCATATATGACGTGCAGTAGTACCGGGTCAACTTTACCCAAATATATAGGTGCTGGTTACGTTTGCCGCGAAAAAATTCATAAACGACGCGTAGTACAGGGTCAACGTCACTCAAATATATAGGTGCTGGTTACATTTCTCGTGAAAAAAATTCATAAACGACGCAAAGTACAGGGTCAGCTTCACCAAAATATATAGGTGCTGGTAACGTTTCCCATGAATAAATTCAAAAACGACGCGTAGTACAGGGTCAATTTCACCCAAATATATAAGTGCTGGTTACATTTCCCGTGAATAAATGCATATATGACGTGCAGTAGTACCGGGTCAACTTTACCCAAGTATATAGGTGCTGGTTACGTTTCCTGTGAAGAAATTCATAAATGACGCGTAGTACAGG
Organism: Euprymna scolopes; assembly: GCF_053919585.1. Classification (NCBI taxonomy): domain Eukaryota; kingdom Metazoa; phylum Mollusca; class Cephalopoda; order Sepiida; family Sepiolidae; genus Euprymna; species Euprymna scolopes. The sequence continues at coordinate 109,804,566 of NC_136499.1, read as the reverse complement.
GTCAGCTTCACCCAAATATATAGGTGCTGGTTACGTTTCCCGTGAATAAATTCATATATGACGTGTAGTAGTACCGGGTCAACTTCACTCAAATATATAATTGCTGATTACGTTTGTCGTGAAAAAGTGCATAAACGACGTGTGGTACAGGGTCAACTATATCCAAGTATATAAGTGTTGGTTACGTTTCTCATGAAAAATGCATAGATGATATTTTTAGTAAAGGGTCAACTTCACCCAAATATATGTGCTGGTTGCGGTCCCCGTTAAGAAATGCATAAACGACGGGTAGTACTGGATCACCTTCACCCAAATATCCACTTGTTGGTTACGTTTTCCGTAAAGTAATAGATAAATGACGGGTAGTACAGAGTCAACTTTACTCAAATATCTAAGTGCTGGTGCCATAAATGACAGGCAGTACAGCATTAACTCTTCCCAGAATGCCATGTTGAGATGTTATATTCACTTCGTAAGATTTTGAACCCAGTTCTGTCAGCCTGCTGGATCCGTCCATAAATTTGGTTGTGAGTGTTAATTGCAAATGAAAATACACAAGGGGAATTGTGTGATAATGTAATAAGATTCTTCATGAAATATGTAGTTTACATAAGTAAAGACATTTTCACTTCAAAGTTAAGATTAGAAATTTAAGGTAACGTGTCAAGGGAAGTGACGTAAGAGATGTGTACAATTTTGATTTTGACTGCAGGTTTCAAATTTAATGATACAGTATTATATAAGGAGCTTGAGATGGAGTGAACTAGAGAAAGATATTAAACAAATACGTGCTAAAATTTAGTATTGGGAGGAACTGCTTAGAGCATCCTTTCTTGTCTTGACAGGATACAAATGGAAAATTCCATGTGTAAAGTTTCTTTCCTAGGATTATAGTTTATGGAACACTGTGTCGCAAGGCTGCTTCCCAACTGACTAAAACATGGTCGGTGTCAATTCCAATCTAAACAAGTTCTTGTTGAGTCGTTTTTTTAAATAATCAAATTCTTCAAAATTTTCTACCATTACCGATCATCATGGTGGTGTCTCACCGATCAGCTGGGGCACATTAATCTTTATCCTCTACTGGCCTTCAGGCCTTGATAAGCGGTGATCCCCCTTCAGAAAAAAATACAACCGTGAATGGATGAAGTTTGGGCGGAACTTAATGAGCCAGTCAGATATATACTGAATTTTAACACAGTTTCGACATTATACGTCTTCATCAGGTACGGAAACTGTGTTAATTTCTTTTCCTTTATTTTCCTTATGGCATGTGAACGATAATGTTTTTTTCAAACGTTCTAATCAGGGGGCTCGTGCGTCGGTCACGTTAAGTGAATTGAAGATATTTAGCCCGATGTAAACGTTATGTAGAATTGTAGTACATACGGCACAATCACGTTGACACGCCGGTTCTCGCCAGATCACCAAAGTTTTTTTTTTTTTTTTTTTTTTTTACATGGGTGTCACCACTTATCAAGGCCCAGAGACCACTCAAGGATAAGGGTTAATAGGTATACATTAGTCATTGTGATTTTAGCATAGTAAACAGTGGGAATTTTGTAACTTGGATTACTTAGGGGGACGATTCAAATAGAACTTGTTCACATTGGACTTTTTCTTTTTTTTTTTTTTTTCATAGGTATCACCACATTATCAAGGCCCAGAGGCCACTCAAGGATAAGGGTTAAAGAGTGTACAGTAGAAATTGGACAATATAAGAATCATTAGTAATGAAAATTTGTTAAATTTGATAACTTATATGGACGGCTCATCAAGAACTTATTTACGTTAGACTTGAAGACAACCATATTGTAGTCAGCCGGAAAGCAGGAAAACGGAAGACAATTCCACAGGCGTGCAGTTCTAATAAAAAAGCTTTGTTCATGGAATCTACGTTTAGGTTTAGGCACAGATAAAGAGTGGGGGGAATTATTGATAGTGTTTACAGCTAGACGAGTGTTTCTTGTGAAAGTTTTGCGAGGGGGGACCATAGATTGAAGCTCAGTCGAACACTTTCTATGAAAATAACGATACATCAGAGACAAACTCGCAACATCTCTTCTGTGAGATAGAGGTTGCAAGGAAGAGAAAAGGCCATCTCCTACGAGGCTACGAAGTCTATTTTGAACTCTATCAAGGCAGGACAAGTCCTTTCTAGCAGCTCCTGCCCAGATGTGGCAACAGTATTCCATCCTTGGACGTACCTGGCTCTTATATAAATAGAGAATTGCATCAGCAGTGAGATATCTACTGGATCGATAGAAAGATCCCACCATTTTTCCAGCGGCCTTGGCAACAGATTTGATATACGTGTTCCATTTAAGTTAAGCAACGTTGAGTCTGGCCAGTACTAAATGGGTGACCATTTGGGAAGGCGATGCGGTGTATGTACTGCGAGTTAAAATACAAGTTTAGAACCTAGCGCGGTTTATCCTTCTCTTGAGGGTAGATGGTTGGTTGGTTGTTTTTGTTTTACGGCATATCAACCCTTTTCGGGTTATTCAATGCCGAATCCAAAGATTTTTTTTTTTTTTAAGAAAAAAATTTTTTTTTTTTGAAGAAAAATTTTTTTAATAGAATATATTTGTTGTTTTCACGTCGGTTTCTATTTAACCCATAGTTGGGACCCTAACAAGTACTACCACTCCGGGTCAGAGTGGACCTGGGAGCAATGGTAATTAAAGGGTGGCTCCACACTCCCCAAAGCCCACAAGCTGGGGCCTCACCACTGGATATAGTTTAAGGTCATATCCAGGACCCCCATTGAGAGACTTTTACCCTCTGCAGGGGGGGGGGGGCAGTCGGCGTATTCTAATGCCCCACCGACAGGGCCGAGGGTAGATGGGACTCTCTGAAGCTATGGTAGGCACTCCGTCTAGTGATGGCGTCAAGATAAAAGAACACCCTTGATAGCCCTGGCGAAGCATCAAATATTTAGCTACCGACAAAATTTGAATTACGCTATAAACTTGTGTAATAAATTCAATCTTGGCTGCGGCCGCGCTGGATAAATGTAAAATTGTAGTTAGAATGTGGAAGCTAGAAAGCGAATACAACGGAGTATTGATAAAGAGCACATATGCAAATGCATACGAAATGCGAGATGACGTCACTATAAGGATAAAGAAAAAGACTATTACAACAAAACATGTACAACAGACATAGGAGCACGTTCAAGAGCACGTTCGATACGACATTCAAGAGGATAGGTGTTAGAGAAGATCACGTTCGAAACGTGGGTAACGGCACGACTGTAACGAGAAGTTACGCGTGGCGGGAGAATGAGGAAATAAATGTTTTTGTTAAAAACAAGGAGTAGAATTATTACTTGGCCTATATTCTTTGCGACGTAGTCTGCTGCAACGTGTTGGGTCTACGTATGTAAACGTGCGTAACGGTACATTATTATTCCATGCCTGATGTTGACGTATATCGCCGAAACTTATTTGATATTACATTTTTAAATAAACAACTATCTTTTCATTTTAAATGTTGCATTGTTTTGACTTCCTAACTCACACATTCTAATTCAAATTTACAAAATGCTTATATGTAAGAAACGATCTCTAATTCATTGCACGCAGGCCACGCAGCATCCTCCGAATTTGAACATTTGAAAAAAAATCACTGTTTTAGACCACATGGACTTTCTACTCGCACCTTGTAATGAGAAAGGAAAATGTAAAGAACACACAAGAACGTAGTTAGTCCAGCCAACACACAGAAAAAAAACCTAGAAACATGCGTTTTATTTAAAAGGTTATTTGTTTTTGTTTTACGGCATATCAACCCTTTTTAAGTCATGTAATGCCGAATCCAGTGATTTTGAAGAGTTTTTAATAGAATGTTTTTTTTTTCAAGTCAGTTTCTATTTAACCCATAGTTGGTACCCTAACAGGTACTAACACTCCGGGTCAGAGTGGACCTGGGAGCAATAGCAATTAAAGGGTGGTTCCACACTCCCCAAACCCCGCAAGCATCGGATATAGTTTAAGGTCATATCCAGGACCCTTATTTGAAAGGAGATTTAAAAATTGACGAACACGTTTGGAAGAATGGAATCACTTTTCAAAGTTCTTCTCAAAACTGAATAAAGAATAAATAAAAAGAATTTTGGATAACGTGGAAGAGTTCGAAATTGTCTTTTTACTCTTCAAACAGTTGATTTAAATTCAATGTTTTAATCTGATAACCTCCCCCTGTTTTTTTTAAATAAAAAATATAGCATTATATCTTATAGCATTTTTAAGGGTGAATTTTACCAAAGAAAAAGGTTAAAACCAAGCTCTAATCAAATAATAATGAGGATTCAAATAGTGACCAGTGATGAAAACTGTGAATAAAAATACTTTTAAAAGCAAACTGATATTATTTCAGGACGAAACATGCAACTTTAGATGAGTAGTAGTAGTAGTAGTAGTAGTAGTAGTAGTAGTAATAATAATAATAATAATAATAATTATTATTATTATTATTATTATTATTATTATTATTATTATTATTATTATTATGATCGTTCTTGATATTTGTAAAAAGTAGAAATAGAAAGAATGCTAGCAAAGTGAAATAAACATATAAAGATAAGTTTATTCATGTTAAAATAGTTCCCAAAAATTTTAACTTCGTGAAAAAGAATGTTAACTAATATTTAAAAAAAAAATATACGTGACTATAAAATGGAAAAGGGAACAAAAAAAAACAAAAGAACAAAATGACAGTGTTAAAATGTCCTCTTGTCAATACAACGCACGAAAGTCTTTTTTCCTTTCTCTCCTCAACTTGCAATAAATCCTCATGTATCTTCCACCGTTCGTTCTCGTTCTAAGCTGCCCAACAAAAAACTCCACTCAACTCCCATGCTGCTTTTTTATTATTATTATTATTATTATTATTATTATTATTATGATTATTATTATTATTATTATTATTGTTATTGTTATTATTATTATTATTATTATTATTATTATTATTATTATTAAAAACTGGCAGTATCAAACCATCCTCTTGCAGATACAACGCGCGAAAGTATCTTTTTTTTCTTTCCTTAACTTGCAATAAATTCTCGTGTATTCGATATTATCTTCCGCTATTCGTTCTCGTTCTAAGCTGTCCAACAGCAAAACTAAACTCTCATGCTTTAGAATTCGTCCCTTTTAACAGTTACCAATTGTGTACATATGCAAATTAATGGCATACGTTCATCAATGAGCGACCTACAAAATTATGCTTGTATTTTCTTTTCTACATTTTCTGCTGTCATTTTACAGGCTAAGCAAACACGAGGTCGTTTGCAAGAGTGATGATTTTTATTAAGGCGATATCCGATTTGTGTCTTTGGTCATGTGGAGTTAATGACATATCGAGATAGTTTGGAAATACGGGTAACCATTTAGTTAAGAGTTAGTGAGTTTCGAGCGAACGAGTTGGAATGAGAAGACACGACTGGGAGAGAATTGTTTAGCCATGGATGCATTCAGCTTGAAATATAGTAATATGTAAACCCTGAAAAAAGAATGGCCTGCAACCCCAGAACCAAAAGTCGCAACAGGAATAAATTTAAATGTAAAAAAAGAATTTGGTTGTCTGCGTTGCCTGGGTAAAAAGTGGCTTCCATTTTTAGAAGCGCGTCTGGAACAATACGTCACGTTTGTTGAACTATTGTTGAACATTTGTATAGGTGACTACATAAAATGTGCACGTATTCGTCCCCTCGTTTATATATTCGCTATACACCAGCTAAATAACAATAATATTCTTAGTTTAATAATTGCAGATGAAATTTAAAATCGTGTCGACGCATAAGTAGTTGATGCAATGACTATGAAGAATGAACATTGCATGAAATTGCAATGTGATCGTGTTCCGTCATCTGTTTTCTATTTTATTCTTGTTCTTTTACTTGAAGCGGCTATCATACTGGCCGGATTGAGTCGGCTTCCGCACGAACTGCATCTCTTACCATCGCTGTTCAATTTCTTCGATCCTTGGCCAGGTCACAGAAAATAACTAAACACCCCCGATTTCAGCGGCGAAAATGAACTAGTTGTGTGCCTGGTAGTACCGCCAGGTCGTCCTTAATTGTTCTCGCCCAAGATTTTAGCTTTCCACCCTCCACAATCGTGCCAGCCAGACAGACAATGGGGATAGATGACCTATAGGCACATGCCTTTTTAACCTAACATGCTATACTCATACATGCTCACTTCATAATCATTGCATCAACTACAAGCTTCTGGGTTTGACCTTTACTCCTGATCTGAAATGGAACACATACATCAAGTCTGTTGCCAAGGTCGCTGGAAAGATGGTGGGATCCTTCTACCGCTCCAGAAGATATCTCACTACTGATGCAATTCTCTATCTATGTAAAAGCCAAGTACGTCCAAGGATGGAATACTGTTGCCATATCTCGACAGGAGCTGCTAAAAACAGCCTATCCTGCCTTGACAGAGTACAAAATAGACTTCGTGGCTTAGTGGGGGATGCCCTTTTCTCTACCCTGCAACCTCTCTCCCACAGAAGAGACGTTGCGAGCCTGTCCTTGTTTTATCGTTATTTCCATGGCAGATGCTCGTCTGAACTCCAATCTCTGGTACCCCCTCGCCAATCTTTCACGAAAAACACCTGTCTAGCTGAATTCACTGTGAAAAATTTCCCCCACTCTATATCTGTGCCTAAATCAAAACGCGGATTCCATGAACAAAGCTTCTTTCTTAGAACTGCACGCCTGTGGAACTCTGTTCCGACTGCCTGCTTCCCTCCGGACTACAACTTGGATGTCTTCAAGTCCAATGTTAACAAATTCCTAATGAACCGCCCCCTTAAGTAAACACCTCAGAAAATCTCCTCACTAACGTAATGTACTTGCAATAACCCTTATCCCTGAGTGGCTTCCGGGCCTTGATAAGTAGTGATCACTGTAAAATATATATATATATATATATATATATATATATATATATATATATATATATACATACACCTTTAAATAACGCACCGGTTATCTGCCCTATCGTAATCCTCGTTTTCCACTACAGGTGGCGTTCTCTATTTCCTGATACCTCTCTCTCTCTCCCTCTTTTCTTTTTCCATTCGGGGCGTCGCCCACGTGACAACACGCTTCCTTTTCTTACGATGTGATATAATCAATTTTTTACACGCGCCTCTTTTAAGGTAAGAATGAACATTCAACGAATCCATACATACGTATGCTTTAATTAACTCTTGCATAAGAATGAATACCGTTTATATCCTAACTAACTCTTACATACACAAAGAACATTCTAACTCCGCACGTATGTACACAATGAACTGACAACGAAGATTTTAATACATGCATACTAGTTGCATACACAAGAACTCTCTAGACACACACGCGCGTGTACACAAACACATTCTATATTGTTCAATACTTCCATGTGTAAATAAATATTCTGTGTGTGTGTGTGTGTATATATATATATATATATATATATATATATATATATATATATATATATATATATATATATTTAGTAGAAATGATAATTAATAAAAACTGAAGAAAGTGCTTAATACTGTCGTAGAGCAAATATGCGTTTTATTTTTTATTACCGTATCTTTCTGTTAAGTTACATTATTGTTTCAGCTACCCGGCCGTTTTTTGGGCCGTCTGTAGCTTCCTCAGACTTTTACAGAAATGTTCGTTATGATATGATGAAAGAGTGAATGATGTCAGGGGAGGGGTGCGAGAAGAGCGGAAAATATATATATATATACTAGCTGTCCCCTGCCACGCGTTGCAGTGGTTCAATTTGGTGTAATGGAAAAATCTAATAAAAAGAGAAAATGCAGCAACCTACTCCAAACAGTGAAAAAGAAGGCGAAAAAAATGGTACTCTTGCAGAATTTGATCTGGATCTTCGGGAGTTTCTGTCAATCATGGTTTGGGCTCTTCCAACATCAGTGGATGAAGCCGGACGTAGCAAAAATGTTGAAACGCTAAATGTTTTGTTCTTTTGTTTTATTTTCTGTATACAAAAATATGAGTTAGTAATTAATATTTGAGTGATGGGGGCGGAGGGGTTGCTATACACAGATTCGAAAAAGTTTTCCAAAAACAAATAAATGAAAGCAAAGGTAAGTTACGTTTCTATCTAACTGGATAATTGTTTAGTGTTTTTATGTAATGTAAAATGTTTAATCGGCTCGAAAAACAGTAATGATCGCGGACTCTGTTGAATACGTTAAGTTTGGGAGAGTAAGTTGAAACTAAAAAACTATACAAAACAGTGTCAGAAACCCACCGAATATATGTTACCATGACATAGGCTGGCATAACCGGTGGGTTTCTAACAGTATTTTGTATAGTTTTTTAGTTTTAACTCACTTTCTCAAACATAACGTAATCAACAGTGTCCGCCACCATTTGTCAAATACACCAATAAACACTGTTTTTCGAGCCGACTAAACGTTACATTGAATGAAAAGAGTTTGTATTACTAAACACAGATACAAAGTTGTCAAAAAATAAATATATGACAAATAAATATTATCAAAGGCAAGAAAAGTAAATGTTCTACCTAACTGGATAAGATTTTAGTGTTCTTATGTAATGTATAATGTTTAATCGGTTCAAAAACATTCAATGTTTATCGGTATATTTGAAAAGTACAAATGGCGGCAGACTGTATCGAACATGTTAAGTTTGGGGAAATTTTGAGAAAATGAGTTTAAACTAAAAAACTATACAAAATACTGTTAGGAACTCACTCAATATATGTTACCGTGAAGAGTCCCTTTTAGTGATTATCTGGTTTGAGGATATTTGTACAACTAAATGGCAAATCTGCTCCCAAAAATCCGGTATTATTTTACTTTAAGGCCCGTTTCACGTTCGTATATAACGAAATATTTTATTGTAGATTTCGGTGTGCTAAAAATGAATCTGCAAACCGTTTCAGTAGCAAAAAGAAAGTTTTCATGATATTCATAAAATTACTTTTTCAAAAAGTGGGTGATTACTTTTCAATCTAAATTTAACTTAGAATGATCACCCACTTTCTGGCCACCTGAGAGAGGGGCATTTTTCTGTATTTCTTGGTTAAAAAGCTTTTTGTGTGATTTCTTTTGCATGGTAATAACCTCTGAACTCTAGAACTATTTTCCATTTCACAGCCGTAGCCTTCGTTTACGCTATGCGTGAGCATAAACCAAAGCTGTTTAGCCAATAAACATGGGGAAAAATCCCCCCTCTCTCAGGTGGCTAATAAGTGGGTGCTCATTTTAAGTTAAATTTACATGGAAAAGTGATCACCCACTTTTCGAAAAAGTAATTTCTTCATATCATAAAAACTATTTTTTTTTTTTCGACGGAAACGGTTTGCAAATTCGTTTATAGCACACTGAAATCTACAAAAAAATTTTTTGTTGTATACGAACGTGAGACGCACGGCCCTTAATGGAAAATTATATAAAAAATTCGGGGGAAAATAGTTTTGAATAAAAACAGTAAATGAATTCGATAGAAAAAAATGGATACTATTTTTTTTTATTTTTCTGTGTATTTCTTGGCTAAAAAGTTTTTTTGTTTGATTTCTTTTGCATGATAATAACCCCTGAACTCTGGGACTATTTTCCATTTCACAGACGTAGTCTTTGTTTATGCTACGCGTGAGCATAAACGAAGGCACTCGCGTACCAAACTGCCTCGTCAAAAACCCTTTGAGCCAATAAACACGAAAATAAATGCCCCTTCCTCTGGTTGCCAGAAAGTGGGTGCTCATTTTAAGTTAAATTTACATAGAAAAGTGATCACCCATTTTCGAAAAAAAATTGTTCATATCATGAAAACTATTTTTGGTACTCCTTGGGTGTTGAGTTCCATGGCGACCCGCAAAATCATTTAATGGTCGTTCCCTTAGTTCCCCCCTTAGTCAAGGCTAACGCATGCGCACGTAACATTTTTTATTTATTTACTTACGTGGCGGAGTTATACAACCATCACCCCCATGCGAATTGCTATACTGATAGGTTTTTGAAATTTTTTCACTGGATTATTATTGATTTAACACTAACCAGATTATGAAAAAAAAATTGACAAGAAAAATCATTTCAACATTTGAAAGGGGTGCTCACTTTTTAGTTACCACATTCTGGTAAATCGGTCACCCATTTTTTTTTCCTAAATACGGAAGTGTTTTCGAGAGATATAAACTTGTCTCATGTTGACGAAGCAATGTATCGGGATGAAAAATTATTGGTAAATTTTTAGATTAAGTCCACCTATACAATTTTCTTTTAAATGACGACTTGTATTGGTTTTCGGCTCTGCTGAATACGAAAATCGAATTGTAATTTTGCAGAAATAAGTCGTTATCAAGATATAAAAAATTGCATTGTGCATTGTATTCTTTGGCGGCCATCTTTTTTACGCGCGTGAATTTGTTTATGGCGCACGCGTGCGTAAAAAGATGGCCGCCAAAGAATACAATGCATAATACAACTTTTTATATCTTGATAACTACTAATTTCTGCAAATTTTCAATGCGATTTTCGTATTCAGCATAGTCAAAAACGTTTAAAAGTCGCCATTTAAAAGAAAATTGTGGAGGTGGACCTAATCTAAAAAAATAGCAAATTATTAAACAGCATGTTAGTGAAATTTATAATACTTAAAAAAATGTTAAAAAAACAAAAGTTTAAAAAAAACTCACCTTTTATAAAAACAGATAAATTATTGTAAAGAAACACCTACAAACTTTCATAAAAACAAATTATTTTAAAAAGAACACCCACAAACTGACTTTTAACTAAATAAGTAAAAAAAAAAATAATCAACTCGAAACTTTATTTCATAAAAACAATTAAAAAAAGTCATGTTCATTCTATTTTTTTTTTTCAGAAACAAATATATTTCTGCCTTACAAATGCGGTAGAGGTTCATATTATTTTTTACTTTTTATGGTTTTGATATACCCGCGTTTTTATTGGTTACAAAATGCGTGACTGATTTACCAGAACGCTGTAACTAAAAAGTGAGCACCACTTTCAAATGTTGAAATAATGATTTCTTTTTTTTCAATTTTTTTTTTTTTTCACAATCTGGTTAATTAGTGTCCACTCAATAATAATCCAGTGAAAAAATTTCAAAAAACCTATAAGTATAGAAATTACTCATGGGAGTGATGGTTTTACAAACATTATTTACGTTGGCTTAACTCTTTTCATAACTAATTTTTAAAAAGTAACTGAACCATTTATTGATAATTTGTCACGTGTACAAACATTTATTTATTTATTTACGTTGGCTTAACCCTTTTCATGAATAAAAAACAAGTTTTACTCTTTAAGAATGATAAAAGGAAAAAGTTACTAAACATTTATTAATAATTTCTCAGTTGTCTTAACTCTTTTCATGAAAGCCAGAGGAATAGTTGGCCGAAACGTCGTGAAACAACTAATAAAGATGAGAATAATAGTCCACAATAAATGAAAATGGTGCAAATGCAGAGAGTGATCCGCGCTATTTTTTAAATCGTATTCCCACGTTTAATTAGAGTTTTATTATATGTTTTTTTTTTATTCAATTGTAAGGTTAAAGTACAGAATATGTACAAAATACCCTACCCTCCCCATGTTAAGAATGGCTTTTTAAATAATAACGTTATTATTTCAGCACGGATCACTCTCTGCATGAGTACGATAAAAATTTATATAAATAATACTCATCTCAATAAGTGAAAGGTTCATTTCTACCGGAAATAAAATTGCGGACAGTCTCACAGTTACGAAAAATATTTTTATTTTAATTAATATTTTTATAATTCGCAATGTTAAATTATTTTAATAACATACAAACACTCTTTGACTTTACAGATGGGTTGTCTGAAAATTTCAAATAAATTGGTTATGCAGAAATATGGTTTATCGACTTTGAACGAACCAAGAATTACATTTATATATATATATAGATATAGTAAGTTATAAAATATATATGGCGATTAAGCTACACAGAATATTTCGCGTTTTATCCACTTGAGGATTTTTCAGACTTATGCTAGAGTGGATGAAACGCGGAATAATCAGCATAGCTTAATCGTCATATATATTTTATAACTTACTAACTAGATCTACCTACGTATTGAGCACTGTTGAAGTAAATACTTCAAGTTTACGCATAAATTTATACTTTCGTATATTAATTTATGGGAGTAAATGAAGTATATATATATATATATATATATATATATATATATATATATATATATATATATATATGTAAACTTGCTTTAGCGTGCTTTATTCAATGTTCTTCTTGAATGTACTTGTGACAGATGTTTATTTGTTTATTGCTTTATTACGCTGTCCTAATTATAAACGACGGCCTCCGACCCATTAGTAATCGAAATGGGGTAAAATTGTTTCGTTTTTGAAGGATTTCTCGTTCATAAAGTATAGTATGAGAACAGATATTACACTTTGCTCCTAGCCTTTAAGTGTCGTTCTGTCGCTGTGTATCAAATGTTAAATGCAGCCGTGATCGATGAAGTAGGTCATCAGTTTTCTTTGGTTGTTTTTTTTTTTTTTTGTTTATGTTTTTTTTTTTTGTTTTTTTTTTCGGATAAATGAATCCTTTTTTAGCGGCCGCAGGGCAGTGTAATTGGAAGCGAATGTTGTCAAGCTACATCCTCCTTCAACTAACTGATCTGAATAGATATTGTTTGGTCCCCCCCCCGGTAAGCAGACTAATTATACATTTTACTCTAAGCACAAATGATAAAGGATTAAACCGTGAACTACCAATCAGATTGGCCGACTCATATCACCAAATCGACTCAAATAGTGGAAGTTCAGTTTTCAGATTTGCGCATGCGTTATCTCCTAAACCAGTAAGGATGTTCCAGTGAGATAGGAAGATAAAATACTGAAATAGCGACCATTGTTATGCATATATGCATGAGACAGAAAAATAACATATATATAGTAGCCATCCACAGATTGTTCGTTCTATCACAGCTCTTCGGTGCGGCGAGACTAGCACCCATCCCGTACCAGAGTTCCAACCTAGAACCATCAAGTGGATAGTCGGCAGTTCTACCCTCCGGCTCATGCGATCGGCGCGCGCAAACGGCCTCCTCAAATGTCTATTAATCTAAACATAAACCGCCGCTATTTACAGTGCTTCGTTTGTGTTTATTTACAAAACGCTTTCCATTACGCCAAGCAAGCAACGGGTGACATTGCTTATGACAGTGCTATACCCAAGAAATGGAGTTTTAAATAGTAGTAATCCACAGACAAATTATTTTGCTGTATCACAGCTCTTCAGTGCGGTTAGACTAGTACCATCCCGAACCAGAGTTTATACACACACACACACACACACACACACACACATATATATATATATATATATATATATATATATATATATATATATATATATATATATATATATATATATATATGTATATATTATTATTATTATTATTATTATTATTATTATTATTATAGAAAAATGCGAGCACGAAAAGTATTATGGTTAAGCTTAAACATGGAAAAGTAAAGTACTAGTTATTAAAACTGGAAAAGAAAAGGACAATATATTCTAGAAAAAAATATAATAAATTTATAACTGAAAATATTGCAGCATTAAGAATTGATTAAATAATGTTATAAATTGAATTTTCAAAAAATTCTTAATGCTACAATATTTTATCAAAGCAAGGATCGATAAAACACAAGAAAACAGCAAATGGTGACTCTGTGGTCAAAGAGACGAAACGATAAAACTATATAGTAAGTTATTGCAGCAAACTTGCCCAAAAGGAATACAAAAACAGGCATGACCAAGTGGGGAGGGTGGTACACTGGGAATTGTGTAAACGATTGCATTTTGAGCGTACAGACAAATGGTACAAGCATAAACCCGCAACAGCACTCGAAAACGAGAACCACAAAATCCTATGGGACATGGACATACAGACAGACAAACCCATCCAAGCAAGAAGACCAGATGTCGTAATAATTAACAAGAAGGAAAAATCCTGTCAAATCGTAGAGTTTGCAGTTCCAGCTGATTACAGGGTGAGTATGAAAGAAAAGGAGAAACGAAGCAAATACACAGCGCTAGCCAGAGAGTTAAAAGGGATTTTGATGATGAAGAAAATCAAAATAGTACCGATAATAGTAGGAGCACTATGAACAATTCCGAAAAACTTCGAAAAAAGAATGTCAGAAATTGGAATCAGAGGAATAACTGCAAAAGTACGACGACTAACGATAATGAAAACGACTGAAATATTAAGGAAAACACTTGAATGCGGAGAATAATACAAGACAATATAACGAATAAGCGTTACAGGGAATGAAGAACACCGAAACTGCATATTTACAAGTTCTACACCCCTATCATACATCCCTCCATTGTTTCATCACCGCCCCCCCCCCAATAAAAAAGTGATACCAAAGAGCCGAGAAGAGTCAAGAAGGAACGAACGCTAGCCAGACCTCGGTTGGACAAGCGCAAAGAGAACTGGGACTTTGGGGAGGCTGAGTGCCACTCAAATTCCAGTATAAACCAATGGCCACTACCAGCGAGAAATCAATGGTAAGCGGCTGTTGCGATGATGCAAATTCATTTGCAAATGCTATCGAAGGAGGTGGCGAGCTGGACGTCTGGGGAGATTTGTTGTCACTCAGCTTCCAGAGAACACCACATGTTTCCAATCAGCTCGTTTGTTGACTTGTGTGAGCCAATAATAATAATAATAATAATAATAATAATAATAATAATAATAATAATAATAATAATAGCAGCGGTAAAAACAAGACAATAATAATAATAATAATAATAATAATAATAATAATAATAGTGATAACAATACTACTACCACTACCTCCGCTATCACTACCACTACTACTAATAATAATAATGATAACAATGTTAATAATAATTACAAGAGAATGCGTAAAAAAGGGGGATACAGACAAGTGGGAGGAGGTCAGAATAATAGGAAATACGGGGTGAGGTATGACGGGTGAGTGGTCCCGTGAAAAAATAAAATAAAGCAAAATAAAAGAATATATATATATATATATATATATATATATATACATAAATACGCATATACACATATATATATATATATATATATATATATATATATATATATATATATATATATATATATATATAAACACAAAAAAGGAAAATGGTGAGGATATTGAAAGTAGGCTTCGAAATGCCCTGGCATAAAGAGTCCCTTCTATCACCCAAATTGTTTGTATTCCATTATTAAATAAATGATCCATTCCAATATATAGTTCTGTGACTTCATTTCATAATCTTATCGTCTTATTATCTTCTATCTATCTTCTATATAAATAAAATGAACTCATTTTTTCCCATCTGATTTTGACATTAATAGGATTAAAAATCAAGATATTTCATGCAAATATAATATGCAAAAACGGCAGAACAATATCTGAGGTGTGTTATAGGCTTATTATTTCTCAAATTCCTCGATAATCTTAGATTTCTATACTTTTTCTGCTGAGAAGTCACGGCCAAAATCGGTTAAGATCAGTGGAAGTGGTAAAATATTTTCTCTCTAATAAATTCCTCCTCCCCCTGCCACCACTTAACACCGTTTGGGGATCGTTCACAAGGAACAGTTGAGAAGAGAACACCGGTTTGGCTTCGTAGTTCTTTCATGTGAAGTTATTTAAAATCACTAAACTAAGCTGCAGTGTTCTGTGGCGTAGTGGTTAGCGTGCTGGACAATTCACATTATATTTTCACGTTCGCGCCGACCTACCGTAGTAGTTTTTTTTTTCCTAAACAACTGGAATGGACTTTTCTTGGTGGCCGAACTGTTAACGTTGCAGATTTTTTTTTTTCACACTTTATTTTCCTACTTTTACTCATGACTCCGGGTTTGATCCTTCCTACTTACCTACCATAACATTTTTTAAAACTCCCCCCCCCGTCCCGGAAACAAACACTCGGGCAACGCCGGGTACCCCCGCTAGTATATATATATATATATATATATATATATATATATATATACATATATAATTTTTAGTCATTCAATAAATTTTAAAATTTATAACGCCACTTCGGATTTTACTATGCAATTTAGATGTTAACTTTTATATCCTTTTCCTTAACTTCCCGTACTCTATGACTTTTAATTATTCAATCAATTTTTAATTGTGATTTTCCATGTCTCACTGATTTTAGCGAATAAGGCATAAACCATTATAATTATTCGCTAATATTTTCTCCTCTGAAGAGATGGTAGACATCGAAATCCTAGAGGATAAGGAGTTAAAATATTTCTAATGTATTCTTTGTCTTACATAGAATAAAAATCTTTTGCTCTGAAACCCAAACTTTTCACGTCATAAATTTTTAAAGTCATTGAATGACTAAAAATTTGATTTTTTGCTCTATCTTGTATATCGAGCAATTTTTATTAAGAATATTATAGAATATTACTGCCAGTAATATCTTGTAAATCTTATAATCACAGGTTTCCAGATCAGCTTATTGTTGGATAATTTTATTCTGAAGTATATGTGTGTGTGTATGTGTGTGTGTGTGTGTGTGATAGGACAATTCCAATATTTATCCCGATTCCGATACAATTACCGATTCCGTACTAAATTCCCGATTCCGATACAATTATCGATTCCAATTTCGATTCTTTATAAATCTCTAAATATTTTACTAGAAAAGTGTTAGTTTGTCCGGATTATTGTAAAAACACGTCTTAAATGTGCATGTATTTCTTCAGACGTAAAAACACACTTGTGTGGGGGGAGGCGAGAAATGATTTAGAGATTTTAATCTTACTGGAAGTTTAAATCAATAAATATTTATTATTTTATTATTACTACAACCAGTGGAAGATGTTTCTTAAACCAAAATCAAATAAAAAAGATAATTCATGGAATCGGTTTTGGCATCGGAAAATAGGCTCAAATTTTTTTTCTCCGATTCCGATACCCTAAAGAGCTCCGGATTATCCGATTTTTGATTCCGATTAATCGTCCCAACACTAATATATATATATATATATATATATATATATATATATATATATATATATATATATATATAATAGAGTCTCCCGTCGATTTCTACGTATGAGCCTCCCCCACAATAAATAAGTTGCTCGGAAATCTACACAGATGATTTGTTTATAGTGGTGAAGACTTTGTGTAGAACCAACCACTTTTGTTGTATTACTGCTAACTTTTGTTGGTGCTGATTACTTTCACGTGACAGAATATACAGTAAACAGCAGGTTTTTACATAAGAGTTTCCTTCTTCTAGATTCATGTTTAAACAAATGGGCCCCCAGATACCAACCTGGAAATTTCTACGACTCGGCGCACTACGTACAGCGCCTAGCCTTCCCAAATGGTCCGCCTATCTTCTAATGGCCAAACTCAACGTTGCTTAACTTCGGTGATATGTCGAGAACCGGTGCGTCAACATGATTGTGCCGTATATGATATACTAGACTACTCGTGACCCGTTGGGTCAGTATATGTTCTAGCTAGCAATGGAATATTGAGTATACAGAATTAATGTATAAAAGTGCGAGTGAGTATACAGAATTAATGTATAAACGCGCAAAAATTGAATGTACGTACGCGCGAAAACAAACGTGGCGACAGTGAAAACAATACGCAATTTCGCGCGTGCGCAAAATTGAATGCACGCGATTAGATTAAATGAACAATCTATTATATAAGAGGGGTGTAATCCGTTGAAAAAAATTTAAAAAAAAACGAAAAGAAAAATACAAGGAGAGGGTGTGCATTGAATAGGTCCACCTGTGTGTCTGTGTGTGTGTGTATGTGTGTGTGTATGTGTGTATGTGTGTGTATATGTGTGTATGTGCGTATGTGTATGTGTGTGTATGTGTGTGTATGTGCGTGTGTATCTGTGTGTGTGTATGTGTGTGTATGTGTGTATGTGTGTGTATATCTGTGTGTGTATGTGTGTGTATGTGTGTGTGAGTGTGTGTGTGTGTGTTAACAGCCTTATACATATCAGGAAAATATTAATTAACTTATTAAGTAATATTTAACGGTAAAGCCTTTTTAAAGCAAATCTTTAAAAACAAAAATGAAAAGTCCCCCCCACACACGTTTTGAAGTGTTTAAAATGTTTAGAACTTATGACCCTACCCCCAATCAATTTCTCCTTTCTGACCCCAACTCCGCCACCAAACTTGTAAAAATGCTAACGATTACATGTCTCGCTACGTCGCCAAGAAGTGGGGTCCCATTTTACGTTAAATTTATATAGAAAAGTGATCCCCCAAGCTAAAATATCTAATTATAATTGTTTTAAAAAAATCCTTTTATAATCTTTAAAGTCTGTTAGAATGTATTAGCTAAAAAAATAGATTTTGATTTCTTTTTTCGGAGTGAAATTTTTTTTTTAATATGAAATGTTTAAATATGTATAGTTTTTTAATATGTAAATTGATCAGATAGTTCTTTTTTTTTACATAAGCCTTTGTAGGCTTCTATTCTACACAGGAATTGGGGTAAATCAAGCATTCATAAATGCCAAATCATCGGACATAAACAGTAAACAGTTAGAGAGTATTCGATGATGGAAAGTCTGAGTATTGCATTCGCGCTTAGGATGGTCGCCTTTTTATTTATTCCGTAAAGAGGGCTCAATTTAATTTTCTTAAAACGGCTTTATAACGATATTATGTTTAAATAGATCTTAACACTTATATCTTATAGCAACAACCACTAGTGTTCCATGCTTTCGACATAAGCGTTTACAAATAGACCGAATTTATTAGTATGTCAAATGCTTAGAAAAGTACAAATAATTATTCGCAGGAACTCAGTCGCAAATTGCATATGAAATATTATAGAATTAATCTTATATTGATTATTATATAGCACGACTAATAATTTGCT
>NC_136499.1:109745618-109780618 GCF_053919585.1 Euprymna scolopes | reverse complement strand
CTGGTTGAGAGCCAATATGTTAAAAGATAGAAAGTTCTTGGGAATAAACTGGTTTGTTGATGTTTAATATTGGGTTGTTGATTTTGCTTTTTAATGAGGGTGTTTTTTTCGATGGTCACGTTCGGTTTAATAGATTTCTGTACTTTTTGAACTTTTGATTTAAATATGTCGAATGCAAAACGCGATAAACGCCATTTTGAAAGCTGCGAGTCTGTTTCTACAAAATCTGTTGCATTTCAACACGCAAATCTTAATGTGTTCTCTGCATTATTTTCCGTTCCTATGACAGAAATTAAACTTTTTTTAAATCAGAATTTATCTGCTCGTGCTTTTTTTTTTGTTTTGATTTGTTATTTTCTTAATTTAAAGAAATTGTATTTGTCGCTTTTTGCATATCAACTCTTCAAAACCAATTCCAACATTTATTTTGGGAGGTGATTTTGTTCATTCTGTGAGTCTGCGCATGCTCTGTAAGCAAGTAAAAGGAAAAGGAAAGCAATCGAATTGAATGCAAAAATAATCAGCTTAGAATTTCAAAGTCACCTTTTATAATCTGAGCAAGACACGTATAACCCAAGCATTTTAAGTATTGTCTATATTCACATACGTCCATTCAATCTGTGCGTTTAGTGATGAAAGTGACATATAATATTCTACCTGCAAAAGTCTAAATTACATTAAGACTCATGTGTATAAAGAATTATATACACGCGTCGTCATCGTTGTATTCTTAAATCGATGACTATGTGTGAAATACAATGATTAAAATTGATGAATATAATATTTGAAATTTGACTGATTGATGAAAATAATATATAAAATTTGAAAAATAAACCACCATAATATTTGAAATTTGACAAACAGACGAAAATGATATTTGAAATTCGACAAATAGATTAAAATAATATTTGAAATTTGTAAAAATAGACGGAAATGATATTTGAAATTTGACAAACAGACGAAAATGATATTTGAAATTTGACAAACAGACGAAAATGATATTTGAATTTGACAAATAGACGACCATATTATTGGATATTTGACAAACAGGTAAAAATTATATTTGAAATTTGGCAAATAGACGAAAGTAATATTTAAAATTTGGCAAATAGACGAAAACATTATTAAATATTTGACAAATAGACGAAAATAATATTTGAAATTTGACAAACAAACGACGATTATATTTGAAATTTAGCAAGCTGATTAAAACGTATTTAAGATTTGTAGAAACCGATGAATTAGGCGAAAATAGTATTTCAAATTTCAGGAAATGGTGGAATTAATATTTAAATTTGACAAATAGAATAAAATAATATTTAAAATTTGACAGACCAACACAAATAATATTTCAAATTTCAGGAAATGGTGAAATTAATATTTAAATTTGACAAATAGAATAAAATAATATTTGAAATTTGACAGACCAACACAAATAATATTTCAAATTTTATGAAATGGTGAAATTAATATTTAAATTTGACAAATAGAATAAAATAATATTTCCAATTTGACAGACCAACACAAATAATATTTAAGATTTCATGAAATGGTGAAATTAATATTTAAATTTGACAAATAGAATAAAATAATATTTCAAATTTGACAGACGAACACAAATAGTATTTCAAATTTCAGGAAATGGTGAAATTAATATTTAAATTTGACAAATAGAATAAAATAATATTTCCAATTTGACTGACCGACGAAACTAATATTTAAAAATTAAGAAACAGGTGAAAATAATATCTCAAATTTGAAAGAAAATTTCAGATGTGACAAGTAGACGTAAACAATATTTCAGAAAATAATTTATTATTCGAGAAATCGACAAAAATAATATTTGAAATTGGAAAAACCGACGAAAATAAAATTTTAGATTTGAGAAAAAAAAAAAATTCTGATGGCCGACGAAATAATATTTAAAACTTGAGAAACCTATGAAAATGATATTTGAAATTTGAAACACCGACGAAAATACAATTTCAAATCTGAGAAACCAATAAAAAACATAGAGATTCTACTGGCCGACGAATTGATATTTAAAGTTTGAGAAATCTATGAAAATAATATTTCAAATTTGAAAGACCGACGAAAAAATTGTCAAATTTAAGAAACCAATAAAAAACATAGAAATTCTACTGGCCGACGAATTAATATTTAAAGTTTGAGAAATCTATGAAAATAATATTTCAAATTTGAAAGACCGACGAAAAAATTGTCAAATTTAAGAAACCAATAAAAAACAGAAATTCTACTGGCCGACGAAATAATATTTAAAATTTGAGAAACCTATGAAAATGATTAGAAATTTGACAGACCGACGAAAATAAAATTTCAAATCTGAGAAACCAATAAAAATAATATGAAAATAAAATTTCTTCTTGCCGACAAAATAATATCTAAAATTCGGCGAATATGTTATTTCCACTTGGGATTCTTACGGTTTTCCGACGGACAGAATATTTCAATAGATTTTTATAACATGCTTCGCCATATCCACCTGTTTTTTGTTTTGTTTTAATGAGAAAAACGACGTTTAATACTTAAACGTGACAGACCGACAGATAGACAAACCTGGCAGACTTACAAAGCCTCTAATCGAAATAGGACGTATTAGAATTGGAGAAAAAATAACATGAAGATATAAGCTAAAAAGGAGAAAAACATATGCCGAAATCATACTTGCACTTCACTGAAAATATAGAAACGTTCGTGATTTCGCAGTATCGTGAGAAGCGCCACCAAGCGGCTAGAAGAGAAGAAAGCTGCATTGTGCAAGATAATACAGGAAAACCTGGCTCATTTTTAATTGGCAGATGCCTTCAAATGAAAAGCAGCATGGTATCAAGAAAAGACAATAACATTGTAGCGTATATGTTGCATGACAAGCCAACCTACTGGGTTGATACCGACTCCTCCATACTTTAAAAACGAATTAGCACACACACATACACACAAATACACTTATATATATATATATATATATATATATATATATATATATATATATATATATATATATATATATATATGAGAGAGAGAGATAGATAGTTCTGTAGAAATATATTTTTCTTATTATATGACAATTTTATTTTCTTATTATATATCAATCTTTATATAAGAAGCTCAATGTGATTACAGAGCAATATATAGAATAAATGACAAAAATTTATATTCCAGAATTCATGATGTTGACCATCTTATAATTTATTCCTTTAAATCAGTTGATTTATACAATTCTTGACACGATCTCTTTCGTAGCACAAAATCAATCACTTACTTATTATAGCAATTATGATTCTATTATGCCCTTAACTCATCAGAAGAAACAGCAACAATCAATCCGTCCAAAGAAACCAAAATGTGATTTGACATGGTGAAAATCCGAAAATTGGAAGAGAAGCTGCAGTCACCTTTATATTTTCCCATTACGCCATATTGAATTTTGCGCTACGAAACAGATACTGTCAAGAATTGTATAAATCAACTGATTTAAAGGAATAAACTATAAGATTGTCAACATCATGTATTTTGGAATATACATTTTTGTCATTTATTCTCTCTCTCTCTCTCTCTCTCTATATATATATATATATATATATATATATATATATATATATATATATATATATATATATATATATATATATATATATATATGATTTATTTTTTATTACCGTTTTATCTGTTTGGTTACATATGTTTCGGATGTTGGACCGTATTTACGATCTAACAGCCTCGTCAGGCCTTACAGAAATAGTTGGTTAGTATTAGGAAGAATTGTTTTTAGGAGGAATACGAAAAAAAAGAGGGGGGTTTTGGGGTAGAAAATAATAGAGGGGGAAGGCGGGTAATGAAAATATTTCAATTTTGTAGTTTAAAGTATATTAGGTTGTATTGTGTGTGGGGGGTAGCAGATTCAGGTAGGATATAGGGAGAGGGAGGGGGAGAGAGGATGGTAAAGAGAAAAGAAAAAAGAGAGGGGGTAATGAGAGGAGGGGGGGGAGAGTTTCAATTTTTGGGTTTTAAAATTTTGACTATTTATTTTCCTGTTCGATAAGGTATATTAATTAGGTGAGAGGGGGAGAGAGAGGGGGAGGGAGATAGATGGAAGGAAAGGGAGGGAGACCTAATTAATATACCTTATCGAAAAAAAAAAGTTGTCAAAATTTTAAAACCCAAACTGTGTGTGTGTCTGTGTACATTTCCCTACGCAATGACTTTGTCAATTTTTAGTCTACAGACTCGAAATTTGATATACAGGGTACTGAGATTTGGGAAAATCGATGTGATCGGTGTTTGGCCAGAAATTTGGCGATTAAGGGGTCAAAGTTTAATGATTTGACCTTTGAGAACTCTATCAAACTCCTCCGACAATTTTGGGTCGACATATTTGAAATTTTAGATATAGGTTCCTTGGACATGGATCTAACGTAATAACTGGATTTCATCCCGACATAATAAATTTTAAGGGGTCATAATAGGGGTCAAAGTTAAAAAAATTGACCTTATTTTTTTTTGCTAAGCATACGCACTCAAACACCAGGGCAATGCCGGGCACCCATGCTAGTATATATATATAAACCCTATGTATCGCTTTCTGGCAGGTCAATATTTTTTTTTAATTTGAAGTTGCTACGAAACGCAGAGAAGTGAAATTTGCTACACAGGAAGAGCATAACAAAGTGCCTTATTTCTCTGAGTGGTGTGGCATTTGAACAAATATGTTGAAAGTTATGCTAATGTTTCTATTGTCTAGTAATTTTTATGTGTATCACTTTATTGCAAGTCTCTAAACGTGTATATTTCCGATAATAAAACGATATTCCAACTTCATATTTCTATTTACATGAAATGAGCAACATATCCAGTAGCAAAAAATAAGAACGAATTTCACATGATTTTATTTAAAGAAATATTTATTTATCAACATAACCTCCTCGCTTCAAAATCACTTTGAATAGCCTCTTGTCAACTGATGACGTCAATCAGCGGATTTGAGATGACGTGATGCTATAGGAAACTTCCAAAATCTTCCTCCAAAATTCTTCCTTCAACGAAAATTGAACACCTCCTTTACAATGTTTCATGTTTATTATTGACCAGATGTGCTCAATTAGTTGTACATCTGGAGAACAATTAAAGTGAATTCCCACCTTTAGAGCCTTATATATTAGAAGGTTGGAGAGAAAAGTCATGTAAAGAAACTTTGAATTCCTTGAGCGAAATTAGGACCGGTCATGAAATAAAGGACGTCATCATGCCAGGGTGTTTGGAGGTTTATGCTGAGTAAAAAAAAAACAAAAAAAACGGTCAATTTTTTTAAACTTTGACCTCTATTATGACCCCTTAAAATTTCTTGTTTTGTGCTCAAATCGAGTTATTAAGTTAGGTCCATGTCCAAGGAACCGATATTTAAAATTTCAAGTGCTTAGACACAAAATTGTCGGAGGAGTTTGATAGAGTTCTCAAAGGTCGAATCGTTTAACGTTGACCCCTTAACAGCGAAATTTCTGGCCGAAAACCAATCACATCGATTTTCCCGAACCTCAGTACACTGTATATCAAATTTCAAGTCTGTATACTAAAAATTGATAGAGTTATTGCGTAGGGAAATATACACAGACACACAGACACACAGACACACACTTTCACTTTTATATATATATAGAGAGATAGATAGATAGATAGATATTGTTCCAAATTTTCTGATCGAAAAGCAATTGGTGCAATCACTTTCTTCTTGTTTCTAAAGATAAAAAAACTGCAACCTAATTAAATATCCCCCTTTTTTCTACCTTGACGAATAAAGGAATTTTTTTTTAATATTCTAAAGACACAAAATCAATATTCTATTCGTAGAAGTGAGTGAAGCAGAAGAGTAAGAGGAAGGAGTGGAAAGGGTTTAAGAAAGAGGATACATACAGATTTTGAATTAGTTGCGAGTTTGTTGCTCAGTCGGGTTGTCTTAAGTAAGGGATTTAGTTCGGGGAGTATATTAGTATTAGAATAGATATCTCCACTCTCTTTCCCTTCCCACCTCTCTCTCTCTCTCTCTCTCTCTCTCTCTCTCTTTATAAATATACTAGCCTGAGTGCCCGGCGTTTCCTGGGTGTTTGGAGGCATGTGTTGAGCAAGAAAAAAAAGGGGGCAGAAAAGAAAGTGAAAGAGAATCTGGCGTCTTACATCTATCCCATGATGTGACCGGAAGTTCGGAATGTTAAGATTAGGCAAAGTCGATCCAACCTATACCTTCTTTTCTGCCCCCTTTTTTTCTTGCTCAACACATGACTTGCAAAAATGGCTCGCAGAAAATCGACCCCTCCTTGTAGAAAAGTTGAGGATGAAGAAGTTAATGTTTTTGGCCAATTTTTCGATAATGAGCGTCCGAGATGCCGGGCTTCAAAATGGTATTAATCTTATGAAAACTCGTCGCTACTGTCGGAAGTTTTAGGCAAAGTGCATGCATATATACATGCATACATTTAAACAGACAGGTGAGATTTATATCATAGATTTGAGGACTGGATTCTTCTGTGGAAAGCAACGATTTATTAAGTCGCCTGACCAGGACTTCTGGTTTTAATCGACTATTCGTTCAAAACACTAGCATTTCAAGTATCGCATTTGTTTATATTAATAAAAATATAGCTTCATCTTCTTTTATTAAGCACTCTTAAAAATCTCGTTAAATTCATTAGCTATCACGCTTGAATAGCTTTAACTATATATATATATATATATATATATATATATATATATATATATATATATATATATATATATATACCAGGTTCAAGTCAAGGTTCAGTGTCTGTAGGTGTTTAATAATTATTATAGTAAATATATATATATATATATATATATATATATATATATATATACATGATGATTGCAACGTCTTGTCAGGCGAGTGCCACTCCCTCAGACACTTAATGCCATGAGCCCAAAAATTACATTTTTTTAAGTCCTACTGGTGAATTCACACGCTCAAGCAGGTATGATACTGAAGACGGTCATTGAGATCAGTTATTACATGCTTCCAGCATTTCAAGCCTCCAGGCGTCACAACTTTTCCATCGCCAGTGGACCATTTTTATAGACAAATGCCTGAAGGAGTATCTATACACAGATGATGTTACAAAGTCTTAGCTTTGTACGACAGCTAAGTCTCTCTCTCTCTCTCTCTCTCTCTCTCTCTCTCTCTCTCTCTCTCTCTCTCTCTCTTTCTCTCGGTTCAAAATGTTGAGATCCAGCAACAAGCAAAAGCAAGATAGCCAGCAACAAGTTAAACTGCAGACCAGCTTAATGCGGGCACTGGTCTCCAGCTTTATGATTTTTTAAATCAGAGACTTGCTTCTCCTAGAAAGGTTGACTTCACCCCAACACATACATACATACACACAAACACACACGGTGCTAGTTGGCCGTTGACCCTGAAAAAGGGTTCATTCGTCCTTTGGAAGATCTTGTTTTTAATCCTTCAGGGAGACTAGCCACCCTCCTCACGAAACAAGTCTGGTGGGAGAACCAGTTTAGTCGTTGGTGACCCGACCATGAGGGAGGTAGTACTGGGTTACATGGTACCAGGATCATATGAAATGGCTTGACACTAAATATATATATGAAATGACCTGACACTAAATATATGTATATACATATATATATATATATATATATATATATATATATATATAGTTATTTACTATAATGATTATTAAATACCTGGACACTAGTGTTTCATCCTTTCGGGAGTCATCAGTGCAGGGTGGTACGATTGCTGCCGGTGGGGAGATTCGGACCCGGCAACGAACTCATCTCAGACTCCATTAGCGAGGAACCCCGAGAAATACTGTCGAAATTTAAACATTTATTTTAAAATGATTTTAGCGTATGTGATAGGTATCTAATGATTATAACGTTATGATCTTCGCATATGAGCTAAAGTGACCGATTTTATTTCAACTGTAAACTGCTCAACGATAAGAAACGAGTTTCTTAAAGGGGCTGACAGATACACACACACATATAACATTGAAAAGAATTTATGTATATATTATATAAAAATATTATAAGAATATATATATATATATATATATATATATATATATACATAAAAATAAAAAAATAAAAATTACAATAAGTTTACCAAGGTAATCAAAATGGTAAACTTAAAATATTATAAATATTAAAGAGTTAATATTTACAAGTAAAATAAACTCAGCCAGATGTAAAAGCTCAATAAAACCGAAAAGGAAATAGAGCTTATAATATGAACAAATGGTTAATAAAACATGTTAAAAGACATCTTGAAAAAGAGTTAAAAACATATTTAATTTTTAAAAAGGAAGCACAAGATAAGTGGATAGTCCTTAATCCGCGGAGTTTCGAAGAAATACTCTCCTTCTCATCAGAGGGCAGGAATTAGCAAAATGCAGGATCGGATTTTGCATATAAAAGTATTTAATGAAACTACAAGTAAGTCACAGATCTTACTTGGTTAAAAAAGGGTGAGGTAAGGGGAACAGGAGGCAAAAGAAAAATGATAAAAAGATTTCACATGAATGGATAGTCCGGTGAAGGGTAAAAATCCAAAAATGGTAAAATCCAAACACGGTCGAATTTAAAATTATATATATATATCATAGACTCACCCCGTCAATACAGCTTATGAGGTTCCGAAATTTAAAAATTCATTTATGTTTTTGCCTCTGATGACTTTTCAGTCCAGCAAGAGAACTGCAAACAAGGTCGCATATAAAATAAGAGTTGGATTGTCAACCGCTAATAACGGTGCTGCTGCAAATCGTTTCGCTCTTTCTCAGTTTTTTCTCAAGTTTTTTCTTTAGACTATCATATCGAATTCTTCGGATTCCTTCAAAACACCGCGGTCTCCATTCCTTACGGTAACTCGCTTCTTTTTCAAGACTCCCATATGATGTGTTTACTGCAGAAAGATTACTTTTCAACTTGTCCTTATACCTAAGCTAAGGCTGTCCAACGTTTCTTTTCCCATCGGCCAGCTGAATATGCATCACAATCTTTGATATTCTGTTATCAGGTAACCTTTAGACGTGACCAGTCTGCCGCAAGTGTGACTGGATGAGGAATGGTTCGATGTCAGATATTTTAGATTTTATGAATAATTCAGCATTTGAAACTTGAAACTTTGTGGTGGAGGGTAAAGCCAAAAATCAAGCGTAGATAGCTTTTATGAAATATGTGATGTCTATATATATATATATATATATATATATATATATATATATATATAGATAGATAGATAGATAGATAGATAGATAGATAGATTATATATATACATATATATATAAATAGTTAGATAGATAGATAGATTTTGCCAAACACTGCGAATTTTGGATCCAAACAATTGAAATTTTAGATGTAGGTAACTTGGGTAAATGTGGGTAACTTGGGACATAAGTACAACATTTTATTCGAATTTGAAACCAAACAATGAATGTTAAGATTTGAAACCAAATAATTAATGTTAAGATTTGAAATCAAACAATGAATGTTAAGATTTGAAACCAAACAATGAATGTTAAGATTTGAAACCACACAATGAATGTTAAGATTTGAAACCAAACAATGAATGTTAAGATTTGAAACCAAACAATGAATGTTAAGATTTGAAACCAAACAATGAATGTTAAGATTTGAAACCAAACAATGAATGTTTAGATTTGAAACCAGACAATGAATGTTAAGATTTGAAACCAAACAATGAATGTTAAGACTTGAAACCAAATAATGAATGTTAAGATTTGAAACCAAACAATGAATGTAAATATTTGAAACCAATTAATGAATGCTAAGATTTGAAACCAAACAATGAATGTTAAGATTTGAAACTAAACAATGAATTTTAAGATTTGAAACCAAATAATGTATGTTAAGATTTGAAACCAAACAATGAATGTTAAGATTTGAAACCAAACAATGAATGTTAAGATTTGAAACCAAATAATGAATGTTAAGATTTGAAACCAAACAATGAATGTTAAGATTTGAAACCAAACAATGAATGTTAAGATTTGAAACCAAACAATGAATGTTAAGATTTGAAACCAAACAATGAATGTTTAGATTTGAAACCAGACAATGAATGTTAAGATTTGAAACCAAACAATGAATGTTAAGACTTGAAACCAAATAATGAATGTTAAGATTTGAAACCAAAAAATGAATGTTAAGATTTGAAAACAAACAATAAATGTTAAGATTTGAAACCAAACAATGAATGGTAAGATTTGAAACCCAGCAATGAATTTTAAGATTTGAAACCAAACAATGAATGTTAAGATTTGAAACCAAACAATGAATGTTAAGATTTGAAACCACACAATGAATGTTAAGATTTGAAACCAAACAATGAATGTTAAGATTTGAAACCAAACAATGAATGTTAAGATTTGAAACCAAACAATGAATGTTAAGATTTGAAACCAAACAATGAATGTTTAGATTTGAAACCAGACAATGAATGTTAAGATTTGAAACCAAACAATGAATGTTAAGACTTGAAACCAAATAATGAATGTTAAGATTTGAAACCAAACAATGAATGTAAATATTTGAAACCAATTAATGAATGCTAAGATTTGAAACCAAACAATGAATGTTAAGATTTGAAACTAAACAATGAATTTTAAGATTTGAAACCAAATAATGTATGTTAAGATTTGAAACCAAACAATGAATGTTAAGATTTGAAACCAAACAATGAATGTTAAGATTTGAAACCAAATAATGAATGTTAAGATTTGAAACCAAACAATGAATGTTAAGATTTGAAACCAAACAATGAATGTTAAGATTTGAAACCAAACAATGAATGTTAAGATTTGAAACCAAACAATGAATGTTTAGATTTGAAACCAGACAATGAATGTTAAGATTTGAAACCAAACAATGAATGTTAAGACTTGAAACCAAATAATGAATGTTAAGATTTGAAACCAAAAAATGAATGTTAAGATTTGAAAACAAACAATAAATGTTAAGATTTGAAACCAAACAATGAATGGTAAGATTTGAAACCCAGCAATGAATTTTAAGATTTGAAACCAAACAATGAATGTTAAGATTTGAAACCAAACAATGAATGTTAAGATTTGAAACCACACAATGAATGTTAAGATTTGAAACCAAACAATGAATGTTAAGATTTGAAACCAAAAAATGAATGTTAAGATTTGAAACCAAATAATGAATGTTAAGATTTGAAACCAAACAATGAATGTTAAGATTTGAAACCAAATAATGAATGTTAAGATTTTAAATCAAACAATGAATGTTAAGATTTGAAACCAAATAATGAATGTTAAGATTTGAAACCAAACAATGAATGTAAAGATTTGAAACCAATTAATGAATGCTAAGATTTGAAACCAAACAATGAATGTTAAGATTTGAAACTAAACAATGAATTTTAAGATTTGAAACCAAATAATGTATGTTAAGATTTGAAACCAAACAATGAATGTTAAGATTTGAAACCAAACAATGAATGTTAAGATTTGAAACCAAATAATGAATGTTAAGATTTGAAACCAAACAATGAATGTTAAGATTTGAAATCGAACAATGAATTTTAAGATTTGAAACTAAATAATGAATGTTAAGATTTGAAACCAAACAATGAATGTTTAGATTTGAAACCAAACAATGAATGTTAAGATTTGAAACCAAATAATGAATGTTAAGATTTTAAACCAAACAATGAATGTTAAGATTTGAAACCAAACAATGAATGTTAAGATTTGAAACCAAACAATGAATGTTAAGATTTGAAACCAAACAATGAATGTTAAGATTTGAAACCAAACAATGAATTTTAAGATTTGAAACCAAACAATGAATGGTAAGATTTGAAACCCAGCAATGAATGTTAAGATTTGAAACCAAACAATGAATGTTAAGATTTGAAACCAAACAATGAATCTTAAGGTGTCAAAATCGTCTCTACCAAATTATTCAGGCAATTTGTGGTCTAAACATTTGAAATGTGTCATAAAAGGTTAATAATCACACATAGGACAAGTTATGAACAGTAGAAAGGGCCTAGGCAAAGCCGGGCTGAACTGCTAGTATATATATATATATATATATATATATATATATATATATATATATATATATATATAATGGTTGTATAGTTATTTTTCCTAAATGTAGATCAACTGACACCCCTGTGTTTATTAAAGAATGCTCGATGGAGGATAGGGCAAGTACATAGTACGTTTATTATACAACATTATTGGCTACATATGTGCATACATATTTCAGTGGAACCTCAATTTAGAGAGACCCACCTGAATCAAACCGAAAAAAGAAACGACACTGAAGCCAAAATCAAAATCCATTCATTTTGTATATAAAAAGTTATTTGATTGTGACTTAAACCCTGGAGAAGTTTTAAGTCATACCCAGATATATTTTGAGGTGGGTCTCTCTAAATTTGATTCTACTGAAACACGTATGCACATATGTGGCCAATACCTTTGTATAATAAACATACTATATAATGTTTAACACACACATGAATACTCCAATAAATTTGGGCTTTTTGTGTATTGATATTCATATTAAAAACCCTTTTTACTATTTATTTAAAAAGAAAATCCAATGTTGTGATATATTATTCGTGGAATTGCATTCATCTGCAAAAGATCTAATTAATTTGCATATTCTTTTAAACATTCATTTTAATTAATTTAATTAGTATTTCTGAAGCCAAGCCTGAGTCTCTTTGGACTTCTAGGCTTGCGCCGAGTCCTGCTGACACACCCAGAGTCTGCCAGCGGTCGCTTGATTGCAACAGGGGATCACCACACTCTTCAACACATCAAGATACACTTCGGTGTTGACTTTCAAGCCGACTTCAAAGATGTGAGGTAGCATGATCTGGTTTTCACTTGAAACCATACCAAAGGACATAACCGTGGCCAGAAACTATATTTTCCATATCCAGGGGCACGTCCCTCTGATTCGCGGCAATCCAGCTATGCATTTTGAAGATGCTGGCAATGGCCATGTTGTCATAACTTTGATCGGTAGAGAGCATGAGTTGTACAGCGGCGCATCTCCGCTCTGGCTCATTGTATCACTTGCAGACATGATAGAAGGCTCCTATCACTCGTGGGATTTATACCCAACTGACCAACTAGTAGATGGCCTGCAACAAAAAAAAAGACTGGTTTTCATCAAACGGAAATGGAATCATGCCTTTTCTAGGGCGAGAATTTTATCGTTCCACCCTGTGTAATAAACAGGAGAATGGGCGGGGTGAATAAATAATATAAAGACCAGGCAAAATACACAACGGACATTTGCCAGATAAGCGTAATCGTTCATGAACATTTATTTTTTGGATGCAGCTTGCGTTTAAAACGGAATCGCATATCGATTAGTTGGTTGGATAAATTCTTACATGCATGGATTCATCGCCATTTTAGTCCCCACCACCGTCTACAACCACGCCCTTGCACTCATGATTTCTTTCGCCACACAAAACCCAAAATACATCTATGCCGATAAGTGGTTTTATTTTATTCAAAATACACAGCTGCGTAAAATTCCGATTTCAGTCCGTATTCCTCCATATCCGGGCCAGGAATAATAAACGTTCAAATACGTTTCGGCATTACCGGATATGCATTCTACAATACTAATTTGATATTTCCTGTGCCGGTTAATGAAAAGCCAAAAGTAAGCGAGAAATGTCATTGGATGATAATAGTAACAGTTTGATTAGCTGATCCCCCCCCCCCAAGTCGCATGTTCATTGCGTGTGGTATTACGACTAGACAGGAATGGGAAATTTTAATTCTTAAGCGTAATATCGACGAAAAAAAAAAAGGAACCTGAACGGACTTTCTCTCGGATTATGGTATAAGGATTACTGCGCTTGGTCTCAGTAATAGCAGGTCTTGAATATAATCAAAAAGAAGAAAATGACAGAAATCAATACAAAAAGAGACACACGAGACAGTAACAGAAAAAGTAAATGTTTACTTCGATACGGGGTGTTTAGTAACCTCTTCATTGGTAAGTGAATTTTACTTATTGTTCTTCAAAAGAAGCATGATTGGACAAATACAGGTTGTCGATAATGTTCGTGTGCACTTTTAAAATGTTTATGTTTTCTGCGACCTGCAAAATCGCGTTACGTTTTGTATTGTAAATGATGAAGACTATGTGAAAGCCTAAATGAGGATAAAATCTTTCAAAATGTTGTTTTTCTATTTTCTAATTCTTTTTGCAGATTATTTCAAATACAAAAAACGTTATAAAGTTTTAAGATGTACGCGAACTTTATGGACACCTTGTAGATCCCATCACGAGATATAAAACCAAGGGGGCATAACCCTTCAGAGCAATATTGGCATTCGTATGTTGAATAGAAAACATGGCGAACCGATGTTGACGTCACTTGGACACTAAAAACTGCGAAATCCGGATATATAGAACGAAATACCTTTTAATAGTTCTTTTTTTTTTACGCAGAACTAATAACAAAGAATTAAATAAAACCGATTGTTTTTTGGCGCTATTTTTTAAATCGTATTTCCACGTTTAATTAAAGTTTTATGAAATGTTATTTTTATTCAATTGTAAGGTCAAATTACAGAATAGGTACAAAACACTCTCCCCTCCCCATGTTAAGAATGGCTTTTTAAATAATAACGTTATTATTTCAGCACGGATCACTCTCTGCATGAGTACCGTTTTTCTTTCTTTTACTTTTACAGACAATTTTTTTACCGAAATCTTTTGCATTTAACGAGAAATAGAAAATAAAAAAAAACATTGTAAACGTAAAAGATGTAACTAAATATATATTTGTTTTATTGAATGAGTGCATACAAAGATTCATGTGTTCGTTTTCGTATTTCACAATACATGAAATAAACTAAATGAAATTAAAACTAATAGAAATAATATTTAGATGAACGGATCTCTTCCAGAAGTTGTCGCTAATAAATTGTCGGAAAATGAAAAGAAAAAAAAATATTAAATAACTGAATCGCTTTAAAAAAGCAAAAGTTAGATGGTACAAAAAACTGTCGACAGATCGATTTGTAGTATTTAGAGGAAAGCATATAGCAAGTAAGACAGTCCTCCGCGTTTAACCTATTAAAGCTTCCTATTTTTAACCAAATAATATGAAGAACTACGAAGACAGAAGTGGTATCATTATAACAAGTAACCGTTCATGATCCAGAATTTTTTTTTTTTTCTACATAGTCACCATTATTTTCAATGCACTTTCAGAAACGATGGCAGTGCATGGGCGTTTGATGCACGTTCCGAATGTAAAGCCTCCTATTTTTTTTTCTTTTACTAAAAAGTTGAAGATGATTATCAGTAGAACCATTCAAATGAGCGACTTTTTGTGATTCAGAATTTATTTTTCTACATAGTCACCACCATTCTCAATGCACTTTAGACACGAGTTCAATGACGCATCTCTGCTTCTGGCGCCCATCAATGGCGGTGTTTTTTTTTCTTAGAGTTTCACACCGTCAATATCTTTAACAGAGAGATGAAACATTCAGATCAGGAATGCATAAGTTCAGTCATCATAACGCAATTTAAAATCCCTGTTGGAATGTTTTTGCATATGTATCTATCTGTTCCCTTACAGAAAGGTTAGATGGTAAAAAAAAATTGTCAGATAGATCAAGTTCAAGTATTTAGGGGAATAAGCATATAGCAAGTCAGACAGTCCTCCGCATTAAACCTATTTTCATAATAAGGCGTTTTCTTTCTATTTTTGGTTTGAATACACTTTCTACCGATTTATACGTTTTTTCCATTAAAATTTTTTTTTTCCAGATTTAGACGTGTTATTCCTCTGTTTTATTTGTTTGGTTTGTTTTTTATTTGACGAGTCAGATGTTATTTTGTATGAATATGAATATCAGTGCGAACACTGGCGACGCACACTTTTTTTATCGTCATTTCCAACAGAGGGTGCACAATTGTAATATGTGTGAAAATAGAAACATCGAAAATTAACAAATAAAAAATATCTTAAGTTAATGTTCCTCATCATTTATTTGAAAAAAAAAATGTGCGCCACCCGGAAATATAGTTAGAAATACATTACAGCGTTTCATTTTCAAAATAGAAATTAATAAATAAATATGTCACTTCCCCAATGTCTCTAATCTAATATATAAAAAGTTATATGCCTGTCTGTCTCCATATATTCAAACTCTATCTCCTCCGAAACTAAAAGTCGCAGAGCGGCGCTAGAGGTCTCAAATGATTGGATTTTTTTATGGACCGTTCTTTTATGGGTCTTTAGCCGGTTAAAATAATTTTTAAGGGGTTAAAATAATTTTTAAAGGGTAAAAATAATTTTTAAGGGGTTAAAATAATTTTTAATGGGTTAAAATAATTTTAAGGGGTCAAAAGGGGTCAAAATTGAAAAAAATCGTTATTCATCTTAGTTTATTTTTAATCACTTTGTATGCGAGTCACATTGGTACAGTGGTAACGTCACCAGCTTTGTATGCGACGGTTTGGCTTTCGGTTTCGATTCAAGCTGATGACACCTAAATACTTTTTTTGTTTTACTTTTGAAATCAGAACTCTATAATAATATATACAAAATATGGAAAAAAATAAAATATCATATTTAAGCGTATTTTATAACCGAGCAAAGCACCAACCCCCAGTTAGTAGACTAAAAATGTATCGGATATATATATATATATATATTTGTGTGTGCGTGTGTGTTTTATTTTACTATCTCAAGTATTGACTTAATTCATTACAATTGTTTGCGCGGACAGAAAAATTACTGTCTACTTCGTCAAACGGCAAATGTCAATTTTGGCTTTTGTCAACTTACTAAGCAGACAGAAATTTTACTGTCCACGGAAACAATTGTAATAAATTAAGTCAATACTTAAGGTTTTAAAATATTTTTAAAATGGACATATTTAGCTTTACTAACGTATTGAGCACTTTTATCCTGTTTTTTTTTTACCATTTCTACCTCTGAATATGTGTGTGTGAGTGTGTGTGTGTGTGTGTGTGTGTTTTTATTTCAACCTCAAGGTTTTTTTCTGCTTTTTTATTTTTTATTTTTTTTTGCTATATCATTACAAATTATTTCTATCAACAGGACAATAATATCATCCTGCCGATTTCTTCAGACAATTCAAGCCAAAACAATGATATAATGATAGAAACAATCTGTAATGATTTAAGCAAAAAAAAAAAAAAAACCCCGAGGTTTAAATAATAAAAACATGTTCAGTTTTACTAAAATATTTTTCTCCTGTTTGTTTTTTTTACCAAATATATCTCTTAATATATATATATATATATATATATATATATATATATATATATATATATATATATATATATATAATAGATACTTATGTACTTATGCTACCGTGCTGAAATAATAACATTATTATTCAGGAAGCCATTCTTGTTTTATTTGAAAATTAGCACACATTCACCATATTCAACCATAACTTCGGTTTAAAGCACTTATTCTAAGTAAACAGACTAATAGTCAGTTTACTTAGAATAAGTGCTTACACCGAAGAGATAGTTGAATATTGTTGAATCTGTGCTGATAACTATATATATATATATACATACATATATATATATATATATATATATATATTGAGTAAGATGATTAATAATTTATAATTAAAAATTAAAATCTGTTTCATAAGGAATAACAAACAAAATAAATAAATTGTACGATCGTTTCGGAAACGATGTTTTTATTTTTGGTGTCTTTTAAAAAAAACACCCAATATTTTGGTTGATGAGGAGACTTTGTTTCAAAAAACTATATGATAAAATTATTGCCCAAAACTATTGTCTATCTCAATAAAAACATCGTTTCCGAAACGATCGTACAATTTATTGTTTTTGTTTGTTATGAAACCGATTTTTAATTTTTAATTATAAATTATCAATTATCAATTATCAATTATCTTACTCAATATTAAAGTAGCTATAGGACATACATGCCTATCGATCTTATTATATATCTAATGAATTTACTAATACATTAAAATATACTCTGTTCTTCAGACTGTAGTTGTAATCCCCTTAGTATATATATATATATATATATGATTGTTGAGCTGGATTAAATCCGACGATATGAAATAATATATATATATATATATATATATATATATATATATATATAGTATACAGTTTATTAATTAAATTAATTATTAAATCCGACGATATGAAATAATATATATATATATATATATATATATATATATATATATATATATATATATATATATATATATATATATATATAGTATACAGTTTTCCTAAAACTCAAAGACTTACACTTTTTTTTTTATTCCATCGTGAATTTTCCCATAGCAGATGTTTCGTTAACAGGTGGATAAGTCCGGAACTTATGTTTCCACCAAAATTTTCTAACTTATCAACTCATCAGATGCGATTCTTCCGATGTTATTTAAAAATGATGATGAGTCCATAGGTCAGAAAATTTTGGTGGAAACATAATTTACGGACTTGTCCACCTGTTAACGAAACAGCTGTAATGGGAAAATTCACGATGGAATAAAGACAGTTATGAAAAAATTGTAAGTCTTTCAGTTTTAGCAAAATTTTATGCTATATAAGCTCTGCTACTATAAAACGGATGCATTGAGCTCCATTCTTATTTAATGGTTATTTTATATTTTCCGTAACAGTTTTAACACATTAAATAAAGACCGTACATATCGTTGAAATAAATAACATTTCTAAATTTAACATTCATTATATATATATATATACATATATATATATATATATATATATATATATATATATAAGGTAAAATTAAAAGCCAAGAACAATGCGAGATTTTTTTTTATATAGAGTAAAATTAAATGAAAACAAAAGAAATAAATTTCTTTTTTTTTGTTGTTTGTTTTTTCTTTTTCACACAAATTTTAACTCTAAACAACAGTCATTTTTTTTCTGTTGTATTCAATGGTGTTATAAATCTCAATATATTTCAGACCTATTAGTCCTTTTTTAATAGGTCTGAAATATATTGAGATTTATAACACCATTGAATACAACAGAAAAAAATGACTGTTGTTTAGAGTTAAAATTTGTGTGAAAAAGAAAAAACAAACAACAAAAAAAGAAATTTATTTCTTTTGTTTTCATTTAATTTTACTCTATATA
This sequence comes from Euprymna scolopes, assembly GCF_053919585.1. Lineage (NCBI taxonomy): Eukaryota > Metazoa > Mollusca > Cephalopoda > Sepiida > Sepiolidae > Euprymna > Euprymna scolopes. Next base: position 109,761,382 of record NC_136499.1, on the reverse strand, counting down.
AAAAAAAATCTCGCATTGTTCTTGGCTTTTAATTTTACCTTATAATTTTCTTCAACAATGCTTCAAGAAAACTACAATCTACTTATATATATATATATATATATATATATATATATATATATATATATATGACTACTTCATCTAATCACATAAATTAATATACGAAAATATAATTTTATGCGTAAATTTCCAGTATTTACTTGAACAGTGCTCAATACATAGGTAGAGCTAGCTAGGTGAACCAAAGGTCAACTGTACTTTTCTCCTGAAAGTGCTCGCCCATTATCTGGTTAGGATGGGCGCGGTGGAACTAAGAAGCTGATAGGTTAACTAAAAATTCAATAGCATGTGCGTGTGTAAACACGCGCGGTAACCACGATTCTTTGCATAAGCCTGACGAATTCTCACGAGAAATGAAACGCGGAATATTCTATGTAGCTTAATTGCCATATATATTTTTATACCTTACTATATATAGTTATTTCAAATATTTATTGGATTTGAATATTGGTTTTCGAATTCAAAGTGTAATAGTTTATTTTAGACTAGCAGGAAGACCTAGCGTTGCCCCAGATTGAATGAGGATCATCGATTGTTTCACACGTTCAATAGTTTTATTCGCATCGAAATCTGTGAAATCGACCATTTTTTCAATCAACTCTATTTATTGCCTGTTCTAGTCGGGGACCCACAGCGGTGCATCGGAATGAAGTTTCACTTTGTTCACAATACATTTTGGTCTATATTGCATTGTAGAGAATATACTGTTAATTTTATAAAACAAAATTATATAATGGCCTGAATTAAAATTTAAAATACAAAAGTCAAGTACCATGGTTCAATTGTATTTTAAACAAAAACATTCATTTCGAACATGCTCCTGTCTTATAAAGGTACCTACTGTTGATTTTATACGCTAGTCAGTTTTGCTTGTGTGGCAATAAAACTTCTGAAGTGCACTTGTTATGTTAGGTTGTATAAGGGTGTTAACTTAGATTAGAAAATCCAACTGTTCTATCTTTAATCGGAGTTTTTCGATTACTGATTTTTCATACTTGCTGAAACCTGTCTAAGAACACTTCCAGACACATGAAATACATTTTTGTAAAATTTAAAAATAAATCAACCTAGCTGTTTCGGGATTCATAAGGGCCTAACTTACACACGCACACACACACATAGAAAGTGACTTTATATATAATAAGTAGAGATATTTTCTTTTCTGTTTCTCTCATTTAAAATCTTTTTGTTTCAAATCTAATCGTTGTGATTTTTTTTATTACTTATCAACTGGATTAATTTCTCTAACAGAGGATTTCTTTTGGCTATAGTCTATGGCGTTTGAATATAATATATAGCATAGTGACGTTGACATATCGGTTCTCGTTAGATCCCCAAAGTTAAGCAAAAGTATGTCTGGTCAATATCAAATGGGTGACCATTTGGTATTGACCAGGCACTGTATATTTTTACAACTTCCCGCAAAAACTGCAGAAACCTAACGTCGTCCATCTCCCTTGATCGGAATGGATATGCGACTTGGGGCGGCTTATGAACTTGACATTCCTATGGCACTTCCTCCTTTGAAGGAAGACGGTTCAATTTTTCACGAGGTGCAAATAGCTCCACTGACTTCTGGGTGCGTTGGTACAGACAAAGGCTAAGGGAATAAATCCGGTAAAAAAAACCGGTTTGGAGTCAGGATGAGAGAGGAGGTAAGCACTGCAACACTTTTACGGCAACTCCTGCAGCTGCGCTGGCTCCGGCTGTGTTGGTTTGCCTTTCCGTTGGATTTTGTCTGCAACACCGAGAAAGTATCAGACCTGACCGAATGGTTAACTGTACGCATAGACCGATTCATACTATCCAAAAAAAAAATTACAACAAAAACCTAACAGCCAGCCATGGTTCTCCCCAGAATGTGCTACTGCCATCGCGCACAGAACTCACCTTTTCCATAGCTACCAACGTAATAGATGTACTGAGACTAAAGCTGCTTTCAGGACTGCCAGCAACCACCGTAAAAGAATAATTAAAAAATGCAAGAGAGCTATATGCTCGGTCCGTTAAATCCGAAGTAGCTGAGCAGCGGCTTGGTTCCCACCAGTTTTGGCAAATAGCAAACAGAATTCTGAACAGAAGCGTGCGTTCTATCCCAACCATCATCAATGGACCTGAGGTAATCTCGTCAGCATTCGACAAGACCAAACTATTTGTCAAGAACTTTGATTACTGTACGCGCAATAACCCTTATCCCCGAGTGACTTCCGGGCCTTGATAAGTGGTGACTACCATGTAAAAAAAGGAGGGGTCCTGGTAACTGGGTAAACCTAGGTCTCCTAATCATCCACCCAGGCCTGCACCCGAAGAAGCAACTCCAGCTTCGATTTTATAGCCGGATACAACAGACTAGGTGCAGGATGACATTGTCTTATTAGAGAGTAGGTTGCCATCCAAAAAGAACATGGATTCTTACGTCCTTAGTTTTAAGATGTTTCAGTTTCTTTATTTGTGGAGATTTGGCCATATCATTTATCCATGTATTATTGGATGCGGATCTTGTTATCAGTTAGTGATATACTTTCCAGAAAGGGGCTGAGATCATTTGAGATTTTGATCTGTTATTGATGTTTCTTCTGCGGTTGTTGTGGATTCTATTTCGGACGAGTTTCATGCCGTACTATTCTTGCGACCCTTTGCGTTCTCTTGGAATTGACAAGTAGTTTCAAGGTTAAACCTCGTGGAACTAGTTTTAGATCACGACATATGCATAGCAATGTGAGGTAGTCGGTCAGTGCTAAACAAAAGAAGATTTCCATCACGTAAGAAGCTGTTACATTAAGGTTCGAAGTTCCAACATTTTTTTAGCTATTTTAAATATTGCCGCTCCACAGTTGTTTTCGTGTCCGTCGGAATTCTCTGCGGCAAATCATTCTGACAGATCAGCGGATGACATAGCAGCATCTTGCTCTGTTGTTGCTAAGGTCACGTATGTTTAGCCGATTTTCTCCTCTCGGCAACAAAGCTAATAGAGTCTAGGACATTGTAAAGGTGGCTTGTTCCCTGTTGGCTAAGCTTTGCCTTTGGTCCTGTGAAGTTCTAGGAAATCCACTCTCCCAGTCTTTGCCTTTTCCCTGTAAGTGTCTAGTACATTGCTAATCGCCTGAGGCGCAACTACCGGGTAATCGAAGCTGCATATTTTTGGCGGGCCCAAGTGCTCTTCCTACAGAACGCTTGTTTTTCAATCCCATTTTCCGAACCTTGTGTCACATCATCTCGCCATAAGAGGGTGATAATTATAGGATCGATCCAAGAAACTGCACTCTTCCAGACATTTTATGCAGGGGAAAAGGATTATTGCTGATCGCCTAAGGCGCTCTTATCGGCAAATGCTGACATGCCAATTCACATCTATTTTTGTATTAGCTATAGGGATCCCTTTTCAGAGGTGGGTGCGGATTATGTTTTTCCTATGTTCTTTCTTTGCATCCCTTATTTTGTAATACAATCGATTCTTCCAAATGTGTCACGTGACTGAATTGACAAATCAAATCTGCAAAATTCGCGCATGCGGCCACCTGACCTTGAGGTCAAACCTTGTCACTCAAACCCGCTAGGCTTACTTTGGAAAGTCATATTGCTGCATACGTAATAAGTAACGAATAGACGGATAGAGCAAGCCATGATAAAGTACCAAAGAAGGAGACGGAAACAACGCAAACTTAAACGGTATGTAATCTTTACTTAACTCTCTGTCCGTCTGTAAGATACTTATGTCTCGACCATCTAGTCGTGTTATGTGATTAGACGCAACCAATCAGACATCTACTTCCGTGCATGCGGACAGGTCAAACAATGGTCAAACTCTGTCAATAATACACAAGTAACATTTTCTCCGCCCGCCGTCCAATCGGTTTATTTGTCAACCTTTTGCTTGAAGGCAACCTTAACTCGTCGATAAACGCGTAGACTTAACGGATAAATCTTAAGAATATTTCGTTTTACGTTTCGGAAATATTGACATGTCGATTGAAAATTTGTATAGAATAAATTGGTTCGGACTAATATTCTCATCTTAATGGAGCAGTTAAAAAAGTCGTAGTATAATTTTGAATTCATATATAGAAATAATAGAGTAGTTTTGACTTATGACAGGCAGAAACTAAATCTCTATTAGTAATAGAAATAATAGTACAGTTTCGATTTCAGATAGACAGATATCAAATCTTAGATAATAATAGAAGTAATAGAATAGTTTTCACTTAAAGGCAGATACAAAATCGCCATTAGTAATAAAAAATATTGGTATAGTTTGGACTTCCGATATAAAAATAATAGTATAGTTTCGACTTCGGATATAAAAATAATAGTATAGTTTCGATTTCGTATATAGAAATAATAGTATAGTTTCGACTTCGGATATAGAAATAATAGTATAGTTTCGACTTCGGATATAGAAATAATAGTGTAGTTTCGACTTCGGATATAGAAATAATAATATAGTTTCGACTTCGGATATAGAAATAATAGTATAGTTTCGACTTCGGATATAGAAATAATAGTATAGTTTCGACTTCGGATATAAAAATAATAGTATAGTTTCGACTTCGGATATAGAAATAATAATATAGTTTCGACTTCGGATATAGAAATAATAGTATAGTTTCGACTTCGGATATAGAAATAATAGTATAGTTTCGACTTCGGATATAAAAATAATAGTATAGTTTCGACTTCGGATATAGAAATAATAGTATAGTTTCGACTTCGGATATAAAAATAATAGTATAGTTTCGACTTCGGATATAGAAATAATAGTATAGTTTCGACTTCGGATATAGAAATAATAATATAGTTTCGACTTCGGATATAGAAATAATAGTATAGTTTCGACTTCGGATATAGAAATAATAGTATAGTTTCGACTTCGGATATAGAAATAATAGTATAGTTTTGACTTCGGATATTGAAATAATAGTATAGTTTCGACTTCGGATATTGAAATAATAGTATAGTTTCGACTTCGGATATTGAAATAATAGTATAGTTTCGACTTCGGATATTGAAATAATAGTATAGTTTCGACTTCGGATATAGAAATAATAGTATAGTTTCGACTTCGGATATAGAAATAATAGTGTAGTTTCCACTTCGGATATAAAAATAATAGTATAGTTTCCACTTCGGATATAAAAATGATAGTATAGTTTCGACTTCGGATATAGAAATAATAATATAGTTTCGACTTCGGATATAGAAATAATAGTGTAGTTTCCACTTCGGATAAAAAATGATAGTATAGTTTCCACTTCGGATATAGAAATAATAGTATAGTTTCGACTTCGAATATAGAAATAATAGTATAGTTCGACTTCGGATATAAAAATAATAGTATAGTTTCCACTTCGGATATAAAAATGATAGTATAGTTCGACTTCGGATATAGAAATAATAGTATAGTTTCGACTTCGGATATAGAAATAATAATATAGTTTCGACTTCGGATATAGAAATAATAGTATAGTTTCGACTTCGGATATAGAAATAATAGTATAGTTTCGACTTGGGATATAGAAATAATAGTATAGTTTCGACTTCGGATATAGAAATAATAGTATAGTTTCGACTTCGGATATAGAAATAATAATATAGTTTCGACTTCGGATATAGAAATAATAGTATAGTTTCGACTTGGGATATAGAAATAATAGTATAGTTTCGACTTCGAGTGGCTTCAAACAGACCGATACGAAATCTCTATTAGCAATAGAAATAGTATAGTAACTGCTGCGACCATTAAAATATATATATGTACATAATTTATTTTCGCAAAAAAAAAAAAAATATATATATATATAGTTATTCAGTTGAATAACTATTTCAAAGATCCCCTCTCTCCAAAAACGTGCTATTTCTCAATCAACCAGAGCTGCAGGCAACTTACCGTCCTTTCTCAAATTAACACTCTTCTGAGAGGGTGCTTCTTTTAAGTGTCCTTTTAACATGTTCTGTCGTTGATATCACGCATGCGCACCAGTAGGAAGTCTACGTATGATTATCAGACCGTTTGACGATAAACACAACGTATACGCTGCTTGTATGGCTAGGAGCAAATCATCGATGGATGAATTTATTTATTTCGGACAAGAAATCGTGAGTTGTTTAGATAGTTGCAATTTAACGCGCAATTGATCAATGGATATGCGCAGACAGAAGTAGACAAATACGTTCAGAAAAGATAGGTGCATTGTAAGAGTTGATTATATATATATATATATATATATATATATATATATATATATATATATATATATATATATATATATAATTTAAAGGAGATTAGAGCAATAGTCTAAAGAGCTGAGTGTATTTCAATGTAACAGTGAAATTACTAGTTTAATTGAAATACGGGAAAGAGAAAAAGAAAAAGTGCTCGTTGTAATTTGCTGACGAGGAGACCTTGCTTATTAAAAATATCATGTAATTATTGTTCGTAACTGGATGTTTACCACAATAAAAAGCATTGTTTTCCGAAACGATCGTACAGATAATTGATTTTGTTGTTGTTCCTTCTTATGAAACGGATTTTAATTTAGTTGAAAATTGATTTTTCAAATTTTAAATTATCAATCACATTACTTAATATATATATATATATATATATATATATATATATATATATATATATATACAGGGTGACCCCCAGAAACGGCCCCCAACTCTAATTAGGCCCCGTTTCTTGGTGTTTTGTCCGAATGAAATGAAACTTTGGTCATAACTCGTTTATTGTGTTCAAAACATCACATCAAAACACTAGGGTCTTTGGCCTTTTTTTCTCCGTTGACTGTAAAATGCTCAGAAAAACAATTGAATGTCCCCTGTTTTTTTTTGGGGGGGGTCACCCTGTATATATATATATATATATATATATATATATATATATATATATATATATAGAGAGAGAGAGAGAGAGAGATTATGAAATCAAGAAATACGCAGTGTTTACCTCATAAAAGCAATAGTAAACTTCAATCTAATATAAATACCAGTATATATAGAGAGTTATATTTTATCCCAACCAAATAAAAAAAGCTCGATACGCGATAGAGAGTAAAGCTTAATATAAGAGAAAAAATTAAAACTGTAAGTTTAAACTTACAACAAAATTTATTGTTCGACTGAATACTCCAAAAAACAATAAGGAAAAGTGACTTTGTAAATTCTTTTTTTTTTTTTTTGAGTATTCAGTCGAACAATAAATTTGGTTGTAAATTTAAACTTACAGTTTTTTTCTCTTATATATATATAGAGAGAGAGAGAGAGTTATTTTTTACTATAATAATTGACTACCTACAGACACTAGTGTTTCATTCTTTCGGGAATCTTCAGTGCAGGGTGTCACGATTAACACCAGTCGATAGATTCGAAATCGGTAACACGAGCCATCTCTGGCTCGATTAGCAAAGACCGTATCCAATCGACTACCATTAACCGCGAGAAATAACATTGAATTTAAGCATTTTATTTTTAAATGTTTTTAACGTCAGTACAGTGATCTAATCGTTATACGATGATCTATGCATAAGAACTAAATTGACCGACTTAATTCAACTGAAAGTGCTCAAGAATAAGGCTAACACACACACACACACACACACACACACACACACATATATATATATATATATATATATATATATATATATATATATAGAATTAAGTTCCTTTTTAAGTTCCTTTAGTCTTTGACAGACTGTGGATACCCACGAAGAGCCTGCCTGCGCGTGAAATGTTTTTGGCAGGAGGTGCACAATCTCCAACCACACCTCTCCTGAGTCGACATTGTTGAATACCACTGGCAAGTGAAGTGTATGTAAAGGATGACTGGAAACATATGCCGAGATAAGCGGAGAGCACATACAACGCTTAAAATTCTCAAATGAGCACTCATCTGGTACTAACCAGGCTCAACGTTGCTTAACTTAAGCGATCTGACGAGAACCGCTTTGTCAACACGATTATGACGTGTGTGTGCATATATATATATATATATATATATATATATATATATATATATATATATATATATGCTGTGTATATATATGCACACACAGGTCATAATCGTGTTGACACAGCGGTTCTCGCCAGATCGCTTAAGTTAAGCATATATATATATATATATATATATATATATATGCATATATATAAACATATATATATAAGCATATATATGCATATATATAAGCATATATATATATAAGCATATATATAATCAATAATATATATATATATATATATATATATATATATATATATATATATATATATATATATATATATATATATATAAACAATAATCTCCGAACTGAGAAGGAGTGTGTCGGTTACTTGAAGCAATGTACCATGTAAGTTGTCCAAATTGTTTTTTTATAAGTTTTTAATGGTAAACATCAAAAGAGTATGTCACTAAATATGCAGCAATAACATAATTTTGCAAACTTGTTAGTCGCAATATGAAACAATATTTTAATGGATACCTTTTAAAAAAATAATAAATGACCAACTGAGAAAACTTGATATTTATTTTTTATTACATTTTCACCTCAAACAAGGCACATTGCCACTTTAGTGTAGGGGGCTACTATCAGGGGCAACAACTACTGGGGTACTATGTAGGGATTTGGGCAGCAAGATATCGGTTCACGTTGCACTTGAACTTCTGCACGTCAGTACAGTTGGGGAAGCAGGAACCTGGAATGGAATTCCAAAGTCTAGCGGTTCTGGGGAAGAAACTACTGGAGTAGAAAGATCTCTACAGTGTGGGGGTGTGATTTAGCAGCCTGTCGGGTTTGTCGAGGGTGTTCACGTCGTGGGGGCACAAGTGCTTGCAGTTCTTCAGAGCATTCACCATTAAAATATTTGTAGAACAGGCAGAGGGATGCAACGTTTCGTCGATGGGACATGGCTGAAGCTTAGATGCCAGTTCAGGGCCTTTCAGATTTACGACTCTCATTTGAACCTTGTCAAGGAGCAAGAGACTAGTAGCAGATGCACCAGCCCAAATATGGCAGCAATACTCCATACATGGGCGAATGGTGGATAGAGGTACAGGATACTTTCGCGTGTTAGTAGTTTTCTAGCACGGTAGAGAGAGAGCCCACCTTCCTTGCAGCGGCCCTGGCAATGTCTTCAATTAAATGGTCCCAACTCATGTTTCCTATGAACGTTAGGCCAAGGAGTTTGAAAGATGTACTCTCAGATAAAGAGTCGATGGCCATTGCTATTGGTGGTAGAGAAGGTTTCTTGTAATTATTGAATGAAAAGGCATTGAATGTGACCATCCATTTTTGCCCCCATTCCACTACAGATTGGAGGTCTTCCTCTAGTGTTTCTGCCATTTCTTTAGATATGTGTTCATTTGTTTTCCTGTCGTGCCTGTTATAGAGTGTGGTGTCATCAGCATATATACCCATCTCAGAGGCAATTTTGTCGAGGAGGTAATTTATGAATATCAGGAACAGTAGACGTCCAAGGATAGACCCCTGGAGCACTCCCGCATTTATATCATATTGTTTCAATGTACGACCGTCGAGGACAACCTGGATTTTTCTCTTATCTAAGAAGGTTTTAATTATGTTAAATATTGTACCAGTGATACCGTATGATCTAATTTTTCTGAGGAGACCCTCATGCCATATCCTGTCAAAAGCCTTAGATATATCTAGAGCTACCTCTCTGCCCTCCCCCCGCTTTGTCCAGTGAATGGTATATACGTTCAGAGATTACAGTTAGGGTGTCTGCTGTGGAAAGGGGCTTGTCTAAATCCATATTGTTGGTCAGTCAGAAGTTTAGTATCTGTAAGGTGATGAACTAGAGCATGGTTGATTAAGGTATCAAATATTTTGGCAAAAAGTGAGAGGAGGCTAATGGGGCGATAATTTAATGGGTCAGTTCTTTCGCCAGAACTCTTGAATACTGGTACCACAGAAACAGTTTTCCAACAGCCCGGAAAGCAAGATTCATTAAGGCATTTGTTGTAGAGTTTGGAGAGAACTGGAGCTACTTCGGCTGAGCACTTTTTTAATTTGTGACTTGTAGAATAATTATATTACACTATATATGCTCTGGAACCTAGTAAAAAAACATTCATTGAGCTTGAACTTTTTGCGAATTTTTTAACCCATTATGTTTGCCACATACAAACTGAGTACGTAACCAGGATATAATAAAGATGGTTATAAAAGAGATTTTTTCTGGTCCACATTTAGAGCCTTTATTAATGTACAGTGTAACTCGGATATAGGAACCCCTGATATAAGTGTAACCCGGATATAAGAGAGGCATAGCCCCCCCTGAAAAGTATCTTATATCAGGGTTATGCATATATATATATATATGCATAACTCTGATATATATATATATATATATATATATATATGCATAACTCTGATATATATATATATATATATATATATATATATATATATATATATATATATATATATATATATATATATATATATAAACGTAAGGTTTAGGCTTCTTATCATGGGGTCCCGAACTCGAATCTCGCTAGATTCAACCACTCTGATGAGTCATAGACGACGAAACATGTGTCAGTGGATAATTATATTTTAAAAACAATACATATGCCGCTCCCCATTTGGGGGTACCAATACCAAATTGGTCAAAGAGAAAATTATTCCTAAATCCTATTTAGGTAAAAATGCACTTTCGTATTGAATTAATTCAAAGTGTATCGCAAACAGAAACAAATGAACCATATATATATATATATATATATATATATATATATATATATATATATATATCCAATGTTTTATAAAGATAGCGCACATGTAAGCAATGATTGCAGACATCAGTAAGGCCCTGGACGGCTCTTTTCATTATTGACAAAACAGTCCTTCGTACAATGTACAGTTTCGCGAGGGTCAATCAATACCAGATGTGTGTTTTCACTCTGGCTATATTTATCCATGGAATTCTCATTTCACGAAAACTGCTTGAAATACACGTTTCTTTCTCGGTTTTCTCCGGACATCCGAATTGAAATATAATATTAACATCGCAAATCGCACACGAATCACAGAAATAAACTAAAGTGTCATAAAATGCAGTAAAACAAGTTCACTAGTGATGATTGGGGTGTCTTGTTCTCTCTCTCTCTCTCTCTCTCTCTCTCTCTCTCTATATATATATATATATATATATATATATATATATATATATATATATATATATATATATATATACTCCTATAAATTCGTTTTTCTTTTGTGTGTATTGATATTCATATTTAAAACCCTCTTTTCTATTTATTTAATGTATCTATTTGCTTCCCCTCCAAAGCAAATTAGGCACAAGGCCGTTTTTAATGTGGGGTAAAAAACAGCTCCCCTAAAAGTAGGCAAAAAGGGGGAACTCTGGTTACCAAAAATAATAATTGTCCCAGTATAGAGGGATTTCCTTTTATTGACTGGTACAAATTATCTTAAATGCAGCATCTGCAGAACAGATACTACACTTTGATCCCGGCCCAAGAATAACAAAAAAAAGGTAACCCTCTTTTCTGCTTATTTAAAAAGAAAGTACAATTTTCTTATATATGGGTCGTGGAATCGCATTCATCTGCAAAAGATCTAGCTAATTTGCATATTCTTTTAAACATTCATTTTAATTAATTCCCTATTAGTTTTTTCGTTTTTCTTATGGGATGATCATCTAGAGTTAACTATTACGTGTAATTATATTCATGCAGATATTCCAAATAATTTATACTTGCATAATATTTGCGTAAAATTTTTACAGTAAACAAAAGTATGGAAATAAAAAATTTTAAATTAAAACAAAAACGTTTACAAGTGTTTTTGACATAGATGTACATAGTAATACTTTGATAAGTATGTTTTAACTTAAATACGGATGGTATAATAAAATTGTGGGGTCTTCGTTCGCGCCTGGCCTCCATAGAATGGAAATAGGCACAAACTTTAATAAAGACTTTTCATATCTATCTGCGTAAGTATACTTTGATAATTATGTTTCAGTTTGAAGAAATATGGTATAATAAAATTATGGGGTGTTCGTTCGCGCCTGACCTCCATAGAATGGAAATATGTCAGAAAGTTTAACAAGGTTTCTGAATATAGATTCACAGAATATTGTGATAAGTGTTTCAGTGTGAACAGGTATGGTATAATAAATTATGGGGTTCATCTATTTTATTTTTACTTTCATCATAGTTTGCTTTGGTTTTGATACTCCCAAATTCGAATCTATCTCTTTACAACCATTCCTTTTCATAACCTATCATACTTTCATAAATCAGAGTCCATTTTCTGTAGGCTGTTTTTGAACCCAGTCAACGACGGGTACTTTTGCTAGTACACGCAATAATCCTTATCTATGAGTGGCCTTCGGGCCTTGATAAGTGGTAACCCCCATGTAAAATATGTATGTATATATATATATATATATATATATATATCTGATTTAAAAAAACATAAAGCGGGAGACCAGTACCCGCATTAAGCTAGTCTGCAGTGTAACTTGTTGCTGGCTATCTTGCTCTTGCTTGTTACTGGATCTCAACATTTTGAACCGAGAGAGAGACTTAGCTGTCGTACAAAGCTAAGACTCTGTAACATCACCTGTGTATAGATACTCCCTCAGGCATTTGTCTATAAAAATGGTCCTGTGGCGATGGAAAAGTTATGACGCATGGAGGCTTGAAATGCTGGACACATGTAATAATTGATCTCAATGACTGTCTTCAGTATCATGCCTGCGTGAGCGTGTGAATTCACCAGTAGAACTAAGAAAAAAATAAGTCATTTCTGGGCTCATGGACATTAAGTGTCTGAGGGAGTGGCATTCGTCTGACAAGACGTTTGCAATCATCATATATATATATATATATATATATATATATACGAGCATTCGCTTGCAATCATCATATATATATATATATATATATATATATATATATATATATATATATATATATATATATATATATATATATATGAAATAAAATGGAGGTGGAAGGACCTGGATACTCAACGTTTCGCCCGATTTATGCGGGCTTCTTCAAGAGGGATGGTCATTGACGAGAGAGTCGGAGGATTGAGGCTATATATAATGATGGGGGAGAGCAGCGTGTTTTCCTTATGTAAATTAGATGTCATATATACATGTATATACATTTTATGAGAGAAGAACTAATTAGAGTAAACTAGTGTAGTGGATTACGTCTAAAAGATAAAATATCGTAGAGATTAAAAATTGTGTTTGAAAATATAGCGGTGATAGATTAAATAAATAAAATGACACGAGATTACGAAAGAATCGTTTTTTTTTTGTTTTTTTTTTTTAAATTAGAAATAATTGAATTGGGATAAAATAGCGCAGTAACTTAAAAGATGGTATCTAAAAATAAGAATAGGAGGTGATAAAATGGAGTCTAAAAATAGATAATGATAAAATACAGTAAATAAGTAAAATAAAAATAAAATTAAGTGAAATTACGAATTTTTGAGTATCCAGGTCCTTCCACCTCCATTTTATTTCAAAAAATAAATTCTGCTGACAAAGGTGGGGGGATTGTAATAATGGAAACAACTGAATACAAAAATAAAATACTTCAACTATTACAAGATAAACACACATATGAAAAAACTACCTCCGAAATAATACATAAAGAAATTGACAAATTTAACAAATCTTACAAGAAATTAATACATAATGATAAAATATGGACTACCTATATAGAATACCATCCTAAAATCCCGACCTTATATGGTTTACCCAAAACACATAAAAATAATAATCCAATACGCCCAATCATCTCTGGCATTGGCAGTGCCACCCATAAGATAGCACGAGCGATCACAAAACTCCTAACGCCATTATTGGGCACAATTAGCAATTCCCATATAAGAAACTCTGGCGACCTTCTTAATAAAATAAAAAACATAGATATGAAAAATAAAACCATGAATAGTCTCGATATAGAATCTTTATACACCAATATCCCTACCAAGAAATGTCTCAACCTTCTTTCAAAACACTTAAATAAAATAAAAATTAAATTACCTTTGCCGATAGATAATATAATTAAAATTATAAGTATATGCATTGACATGACATATTTCACATTCGATGGACTCTGCTATAAACAAAAATTTGGACTGCCCATGGGTAACCCTCTAAGTGGGGTTTTGGCATGTCTATTTTTAGAATTCATCGAAACCGGACCCATGAAATATAAATTGCCCAAGGGTACCTCCTACTATAGATATATTGATGATATTTTAATTTTTCTCCCTATATCTTCCAAAATAGAGAATATCACTGATAAATTAAACAAGATTGAACCCACCATTAATTATACGTATGAAAGAGAAAATAACAACTCCATACCTTTTCTGGACATCAACATCATAAATAACAATGATCATCTAAGTTTTAAAGTCCATCGGAAAGTCACGAATAAAAATGATTACATACACTTTTACTCTCATCACGATGATAAAGTAAAAAGAGGTATTCTAATAGGATTTTTTCTTAGGGCCCTGAGAATATGTAGTGAAGAATACATCGTGGAAGAATTTGAGTATATCGAACGTACATTCATGAACTTGCAATACCCTCAACATTTTTTGGCAAATACAAAAAGAAAAGCACTAAAAATTTACCATAACCGAAACCGAGACCATTCCTTAAATAGCCAGATACACAACAGACAATTAACATTACCAACTAATAAAAACAACGACACAATATATAAGAACCTAAATAAGACAGGCATTCAAATAACAAAACTAAACTCTTTAACAATTAGGGATCTAACACGTAAAATTATAACTAACACCAACATTAACACCAAAGCCGGAATATATTCCATACCCTGCCTTGATTGTGGAAAAATATACGTAGGAGAAACTCAACGTAATTTAAATAAAAGAATATATGAACACAAAAGAGATGTAAAAAACAACAATACACTCAACGCCATATTTTGTCACATCATGGAAAACGACCACCATTTTGATTTTAACAAAGCAACTTTCCTTAAACACATACATAACAGATCCACACGACGTTTAATTGAGTCGGCTATAATCTCCCATTCCAGCAAAATAATTAAGCAAAGAAAAGGTTTTTTCCACGTTGCTCCCTTTCTGTCGAAAATAATTATCAAAGAAAACAACTTAGACACCGGTTAAACGCGAAAAAAAAAAAAAAAAAAAATTCGTAATTTCACTTAATTTTATTTTTATTTTACTTATTTACTGTATTTTATCATTATCTATTTTTAGACTCCATTTTATCACCTCCTATTCTTATTTTTAGATACCATCTTTTAAGTTACTGCGCTATTTTATCCCAATTCAATTATTTCTAATTTAAAAAAAAAAACAAAAAAAACGATTCTTTCGTAATCTCGTGTCATTTTATTTATTTAATCTATCACCGCTATATTTTCAAACACAATTTTTAATCTCTACGATATTTTATCTTTTAGACGTAATCCACTACACTAGTTTACTCTAATTAGTTCTTCTCTCATAAAATGTATATACATGTATATATGACATCTAATTTACATAAGGAAAACACGCTGCTCTCCCCCATCATTATATATAGCCCCAATCCTCCGACTCTCTCGTCAATGACCATCCCTCTTGAAGAAGCCCGCATAAATCGGGCGAAACGTTGAGTATCCAGGTCCTTCCACCTCC
>NC_136499.1:109725618-109740618 GCF_053919585.1 Euprymna scolopes | reverse complement strand
CGGGCTCAAATCACTTTATTAAGTTAGATCCATGTTCAAGGAACCTATATCTAAAATTTCAAGTGTCTAGACCCAAAATTGTCGGAGGAGTTTGGTAGAGTTCTTAAAGGTCAAATCGTTGAACTTTGACCCCTTAACAGCCAAATTTCTGGCTGACACTCGTCACATCGATTTTCCCAAATCTCAGTACCCGGTATTTCAAATTTCGAGTCTATAGACTAATAATTGACAGAGTTATTGCGTAGGGAAATGTACACAGACAGACAGACACAGACACACAGACAGACAGACACGTTCACTTTTATAGATATAAAGATAGATAGATATAGATATATATATGTATATATATATGTATGTATATATATATATATATATAGGTATTTAATAATTCTTTAGTAAATAATTATATCAGCCCCTTTAAGAAACTCGTTTCTTATTGTTGAGCAATTTACCGTTGAATTAAAGTCGATCAATTTAACTCACATGCGCAGACCATCATATAATGATTAGATCACTCTGACAGGTGTTAAAAAACATTTAAAAATAAATGTGTAAATTTCAACAATATTAACGGTCGCCGAATGGATTAGATCCTTACTAACAGAGGCCGAGATGGCCTCGTTACCGGGGTTGAATCGTCGAAATCTGCACTGATGATTCCCGAAATGATGAAACACTAGTGTCTGTAGGTATTTACTAACTGTTACAGTATAGATATTGATTTAAAGGTTATGTTTTTTTTTGAAGCATGAAAACGATGTTACTTTTTGTATTCAATATTTTATTTTGATATTTCAAGCAGTCCTCCGCTCTTGATCACAAAAAGTATTGAAACGAAAATGAAAGACGTTGAAAAAAAACTGACAATTTATAGTTTGGACAGCGTTTATAACTAGCAACATTGGCCTTCGGGACAAGATCAAAGTGTAGTATCTGTTCTTCCAATGCTGCACTTCAATTTCTTGTTCTCTGTCAGTGGAGGAGAAATCCTTCGCGACTGAGACAATTTGTATTTTTGTTCCTTTTCTCCACATTAAAAAAATACCCTGGTGTCTAACTCTGTCCTATGGGGAGGCATTGTAAATAGGAACAATGTTCGAAAGAGTTCACCTGAATTATTTTAGCCATTTGTGGAAGAAGATTGTATTTTTTTTTTTTATTTAAAAAAAAAATTTTAGCAACGTAATAGCGTTTAATTCAAACGGCAAAAAAAGAGACGCAATTGATTTCAATATATATAATGAATAGTTGGAAATTGAAACAAAATTATTAAACGGTAAAAATAATGGTATTAATAGTTATTATAATGACAGTACAGTAAGTTATTAATAACAAAGGTGATACTTTTAAATAATAATAAGGAATATTCCCACGAGGGTAGAATTAGAGACAATGTCGACTTTTCATCTGAAGTAAATTCCTCCCCCCCCTTACAAAAATAGCACACAGATTAGGGACATTATATATATATATATATATATATATATATATATATATATATGAAATTTATTACTTACTGTGAGTCCAGAATGAGTTTACATATTGTTTCAGCTAGGGGAAAATCCTAAAAAAAGATTTCTGACGATGCTAGTTGGATATTTCCTCTTCTTTTTGAGGATTTTCCCCTAGCTGAACAATATGTAAACTCATTGTGGACTCACTGTAATAAATTTACTATATACTGCTCTGGCTACACATTGAGCACTCTAGTCCGGTTTTTTCACCACTAGTAAATATATATATATATATATATATATATATATATATATATATATATATATATATATATATATAAATATATATATATATAAGTGAACGTGTCTTTTTTTTTTGTCTGTCTGTCTGTTTACATTTTCCTTCGCAATAACTCTGTCAATTTTCAGTTTACAGACTCGAAATTTGATATACAGGGTAGTGAGATTTGAGAAAATCTACATGATCAGTTTTCGGCCAGAAATGTGGCTGTTAAGGGGTCAAAGTTCAACGATTTGACCTTTGAGGACTCTACCAAACTCCTCCGACAATTTTTGTGTCTAAACACTTGAAATTTTAGATATAGGTTCCTTGGACATGGATCTAACTTAGTAACTTGATTAGAGCCCAAAACAATAAATGTTAAGGGGTCATAATAAGGGTCAAATTTTAAAAAAAATGACCGTTTTTTTTTTTTTTCGTTTTTTTTGCTCAGCACACACCTCCAAACACGCGGGCAAGGCCGGGCACCCATGCTAGTACGTATATATTTTTGTTACATCTATAAAAGTTAAAACGTCTGTCTGTGTGTCTGTGTACATTTCCCTACGCAATACCTTTGTCAATTTTTAGTATACAGACTCGAAATTTGATATACATGGTACTGAGATTAAGGAAAATCTATGTGATCGGTTTTCGGCCAGAAATTTGGCTGTTAAGGGGTCAAAGTTCAACGATTTGATCTTTGAGAACTCTACCAAGCTCCCCCGACAATTTTGGGTCTAAACGCTTGAAATTTTAGATATAGGTTTCCTGGACATGGATCTAACTAAATAACTTGATTTGAGCCCAAAACAATAAATGTTAGGGGTCATAATAGGGGTCAAAGTTTTTAAAAAATTGACCTCTGCGGTCTCTACCAAATTACTCAGACAATTTCTGGTCTAAACATTTGAAATTTTATATAAAGGGTATTCAGAAATAGGGCAAGCTTTTTAATCGGTTTGGGGCGAAAATTTTTAGTTACAATATATAAATGTATGTATTATGTATGTTTGCGTGTCTGTCTAAAGCTTTCGACAGAGACAGCGGATTTTTATAAAATCTGTATCGTTTTGAAGTTTGACCTTTCAGACGACAAATATCGAAAACTTTGCTAAAAACTTTAATATTTTCATCTTCAACTGAGCACTTTTCTACATAGAGGGGTTCGCTTTTTTCGCGGATAATTTTGAAAGTCATCCTCTCTTTTCGATTGTCTAGCCTTAATTAAAACCTACGTCACTTCCAGTTTGGCAGTGGTCGTAACAGCAAAGGCGTCACGTTTTTTTCGCCGATCTTTTCCCCCTTCGGGGTACGGGTTCGAGCCTGCCTTCCTACTACCACTTTTTTTTTTTTTTGCTCAACATACACATCCAAACAGCCAGGCAACGCCAGGATGTAATGCTAGTATAAATATAAAAATTTAAATTAAAAATATAAATATAAATAAAAGTTTTATATATATATATATATATATATATATATATATATATATATATATATATATATATATATATATATATATTAGAATAGAAAAATGCGATCATGAAAAGTAATATGGTTAAGCTTAAACATGGAAAAGTAAAGGACTAGTTGTTAAAACTGGAAAAGAAAAGGACAAGATATTCTATTGACATATATAATAAATTTATAACTTAAAATATTGCAGCATTAAGGACTCGTTGTATAATCTTATAAATTGAATTTGCAAAAAATTCTTAATGCTGCAATATTTAATATATGTGTATGTGTGTGTGTGTGTGTGTGTGTTGGGTGGGTGTGTATGTGTGTGTGTGTGTTCCTTTGTTCAACTAGACGTTCAGAATTTTTCTTGCTCTCTCCCTTTCTCATTTTTTCAGTGACATATTCTTTCTATACCCATCTCTTACATTCTCTCTATCGTGTCTCTGTTTATTTGTCTCCCCACGAAAACAGAGTTAGACATATGGTCAATTTTTATTGTTGACAAAATCCAACTAAAAAAAAGGACCAACTCATAAAAAACGTAACAAAAATAAGTACTTCAATCTAGAAAGATTTCTTGTCGTCTGACCCAGCACAAATCAGATACTACACTATGATCCCAGCCGGAAAGACAGTTGGTGTCCAATCTTTCTACGCTGTCTTATTTTTTTTATTTTTTTAATTTTTTTTTTTTACGCTTCTTGTTTCATGAATCATGTTTTTGCACAAAAAGAACAGAAAAAAATGCAATCGTTCAGCCAATGTTAATAACACTCTGCCTTCGGGCATCTCTAAAACGAGAAATCTGTTCTGATGTTTATTCGTTTCGGTCCCGTCAAATTAGGGATTGGCTTTGCCGGAATGCCAAAGATAATCAATCTAACTTTAGGCAAACAAACAGATTTTTTCACCACTTGGTTAATTAATCGCATTTATGCTAGCATATGTGACATTTCGGCTTTAATTACGGTGGGGGAGGATAAACACATTTGGAGGTTTGACGTGATTGTCAAGGAATTACAAAAAATAAATAAATAAAACGGTTTCAGCTTGAAATGCTAAAAGCTAAAATTTCGCATAACCATCAGTCGCCATTTTTCTTGGTGGATCGTTTTGATTATTTCAGTGTCATTAACACATGACGGGCCGTTGTCCCTTTTCTCTGTTCTCATATTTGCAATGTCTTTGGGATTGTTTTTTTTTTATTATTCTCAGGCCTTTGCTAAATAGGCCCGTTTAACTATTATGAACGTAACACGTGACAAACATATTAAAGATACGGCTATTAAATCAACGCATTTACGTATAGCCGTGATAATTCATTATTAAGTTGGAAAGACTGTGGGCAAAATTTTGGCATGACAGGCCGACAAAAATGTTATTCCAAACTAAAACAATGTAACGTTACGTAATGTGGTGTTACACTTTACTTTAGTAATTCATAAAAGTAAAACTGGAAAGAACTTAAAATTCGAGTCGGCATTTTTTTTTTTTTTTTTTTTTTTTTTTACTGTTCAGTTTTTCTACCAACGAAACCTCGCCGTCTTAACACCAGCTTAAAAGTCTCTCGCTGCTACTGCGGGGCCACACGTCCATCTCACCATTTGACTTTTTACACGTCCATCTTTTTTCGACGCTCACTTTTCATCTCCCGTCCGACTACATGGAGTATTGTTTTTTTTATTTTCCTTGACGCACAAGCTCGCGCACACCTCCTAATTTGCATACGTGCTTTGTTTCGACTACTTCTGCTAATATCTTCACAAGCCAGCTATCTTACAGCTCCTGCTGATATATTCCCACGCGCTCATACGCGTTCTGTTACAAGAGAGACCGATTGAATGATACGAACAACTCCTGCTTCGCCACTAACATCTCCACTACCGGTCCCAACACTACACCATCATCAGGAGGAAGAACAGCACAATTTCGGCCGCTATTCTCTGAAGTGGTAACCTCTTCTGTATAGATCCATTTAAGTCGAACTGGTGCCGTTTGACTATAAAAAGTACCAAGCTAAATACAGCGTTAAACAATCAACAACATCTCCCCCACAACAGCGGAGTTACTATCTTTAAGAGCATAGCTGAGAAAATTGACCACATCCTGTCTGATCATCCTTCGGCTAACATTCACGTCTGCGAAAACTTCAATGTTCACAATGTGGAATGGTTAACCCACTCAAAAAAGACAGATGATGAGGGGAGGTTCTGTGACGATTTCTCCATTGCTTATGGCCGAACTTAGATTGTTCGCTAACCCACCCGAGTGCCCGGTACTGACAGTCAGTATGCAAGGCTCCTAGACCTTTTCCTCATAACTTGTCCTGACCTATGTTCATCTTCCGTTCTGTTCCCACTGGGACCTTCCGACCACTCTGTTGTATCAGTTAAGATAAAAACGAAATGTAATAAGTACTCAGACGTACCTCTCCATCGTACAGTATATCGATACTCTATGGATGACTGGGATAGTTTCTGTATCTTTAAACAGGATGTGTCCTCTATAGTATCAGACCTGACGGAATGGTTAATTGTAGGTTTAGACCGTTTCATACCCTCGAAAAAATTCCAGCAAAACCCTAACAGCTAGTCGTGGTTCTCTCCGGAATGTGCTGCTGCCATTGCGCGCAGAGATCACTTTTTTCCATTGCTTACGACGGACCAGATGCACTGAGATTAAAGCTGCTTTCAGGAATGCCAGCAATCCCTGTAAAAGAGTAATGAAGAACGCGATAAAGTTGTATGCTCAGTCCGTCAACTCAAAAGTCGCTGAGCAGCGGCTTGGTTCCCTCCAGTTTTGGCAAATAGCAAGCAGGATCCTTAAAAGAAGCGTATGTTCTATCCCAACTATCATCAATGGACCTGATATAATCTCGTCAGCATCAGACAAAGCCGAACTCTTTGCCAATAAGTTTGTAGCTAATTCTACCCTATGCGATCTCATCAGTATTTAAGAATTCAGATGATCGCTCATCTCCCTCTCAATACAGACCAAATCTCTGCTTTATCATTATTTCCATGACAAGTGCTCGTCTGAGCTCCAATCTATGGTCTCTCCATGCCAAACTTTCACAGAAACTCTCGTCTAGCTGAAAACACTGTCAATGATTTCCCCCACTCTTTATTTGTGCCTAAACCTAAACGTAGATTCCATTAACAAAGTTTCTTTCTGACAACTGCACGCCTGTGGAACTCCTTTCCGTTTTCTACCTTACTACTCAAGTCCAATGTAAACAAATTCTTGATGAGCCTTTCCTCTTAAGTAATCTTATTTACCAAATTTCCACTACTAACGATTACTATGATATTGTCCCATTGACTACTGTACATGCTTTAACCCTTATCCTCAAGTGGCCTCTGGGCCTAGATAAGTGATAACCACTATGTATAAAAAAATTATTTAAACTGATTTTGATAAAATTGTGACGTCATACACTATCTTGTATATTGCGTCAGTTTTATCTGCTTCATCTCTTTGACCATCCAAATTTCAATTCTGTCCAGTTCGTGTTATCCCAGTTTAGCTATATCTAATAAATTGGTTTTTACTCCATTTTACTATACGTTGCAGGACGGGAGGAAACCAGAAAGAATTTATTCATCTAAAAACGTTTAGGAAAGAAATGAATAGTATTAAATTTATAGTTTGTAAAAATCATTGTTTTTGTTTGTTAGTTTATGGAAACATTTTCTTTGATCCCGGACTTATCATCTGAATATCGGCAATGATTTTCTGGACTCGTTTGGGTTTTTTTATACTAATTATTTTAGAAATGTAACAATTATTTCGTCGTTTCAAACGAGACGCCCTTTTAATTGCCAACCGACATACATACGCATGCGCATAACTACTCTGTGATCAAAGCAACCGCTCGGTCATTACCATTTATGAACTTGAATGGTCTAATGAGTCGATTACTTAGTCATTTATTTGCGGTTTCCTTCCTTTTATAGTTATATCTTATTTCCTTCATCATTTTAAAAGTTAATGCAGCAGCGAGACACTTTTGAGATTTGTTCTTTTATAGAAACTAGCGGGGTGCCCGACGTTGCCCGGATGTTTAGGCGACGTAGTAACGAACCCCGGAGGGGGGGTCAAAACAACAGTAGCAGCGGTGTCCGTTGCCCGGGTGTGTGTAGGTGGGGTAGTAAGGAACCCCGGGGGGGGGAGGTGTAAAAAAATAAATGGTCGTAGCGGAAAGGGGGAATTAAAGCAACAGAAGGTAGAGATGTTAAAAAATGTGGTAGTAGGCAGGCAGGCTCGAACCTGTAACGCGAAGTAGAAAAAAAGGTTTTAAAAAAACGTGGCGTTTTAGCCGATGTCTCCTTCGCCCGACCGGAATTTCTGAACGTTGAAATTAAACGTAGTCAATCCAACCGATACGATGACTTGTGAAAATTGCGACGCAAAAACGGACCCCTCCTTGTAGAAAACTGCTCAGTTGAGCGTGAAGAAATGAATGTTTTTGGACCAATTTTTCGATATTTGTCGTCCGAAGGATCAAGCTTGAAAACGATACTGGTTTGGTCAGATTCCGACGTGTCTGTCGAAAGTTTTTGGCAGATATACAAACACACACACACTCGCAGTTTACCTTTTATATAATAGATGGGGGATTTTTTTTTCGCAACTAATGGAAAACTGTATTTTAAAAAAAATAGCTACGTCAATTTGATGGAGTACACGGAGACGCTTTTGAGGATCCTGATTTGACACTCGGGTGGTTATTGTTAGGTTTAAGGTTAGGTTAAGTTAGGGTTATATTTCAACCACATTGACTCACACGTTGTCTTGTACCGTCGCGGGAACAAACAAATACGGAAGGATATAAAACAAATACGATTTAGCAATTTTTTATAGTACAAATGAAATGTATTTATTCGTGGTTTTTCCGAAATAATGCATTTCATTACCTTTCAAAAGTCTTTTTCGAACACACATGTGCTTTACAACGCTCTGCCATATATAAAGTGCGCTTTTCAAAAGTCTCTTTCCCTGCAACCTCACGCCGGTACTAGCCAGCGCTTTCTCGCTTTCGTTTCACACGTCCATCTAACCGACACACGACTTGCTTCTCTTTTTTCGACCACGTGCTGTCCGTTTTAATGCTTCCTTCTTCTTCTTCTTCTTCTTCTTCTTCTTCTTCTTCTTTCCA
This sequence comes from Euprymna scolopes, assembly GCF_053919585.1. Lineage (NCBI taxonomy): Eukaryota > Metazoa > Mollusca > Cephalopoda > Sepiida > Sepiolidae > Euprymna > Euprymna scolopes. The sequence goes on along the minus strand of NC_136499.1, from coordinate 109,732,262 downwards.
TGACGCCAGCGCGTGCAGACTTGTTTAATTTGCATATGTGCTAATACGGCCACTGCTGCTAATATTTTCGCTAATCAGCTATCCTACGGCGGCTGCTGATTTTCTCACGCGCGTGCCATAGTACTGTGTTATAATAGCCACTTTATGAGCTTCTAGTACGTCATATAACCATAGGAGGATGGGACTGAGGGTCTAGCTCACTAGCTATATCACAAGGGAGTACACCACTTACATATGTTCTCAATGTTTTCAACTTGCATTGTTCAAATTTTTTTTCAGTGATTCAATACTTACTGCAGGCGATAATAACTAAAATAACATAATAATTAACACTTCTAATCCGAGAAAAGGCAAAAGAGAGAGAGGGGAGAAAGAGAGAGAGTGGGGAGAAAGAGAGAGAGTGGGGAGGAAGAGAGGAGGAAGAAAGAGAGAGGAAAAGCGAAAGTGGTGAGGTGATAAAATGTCTTAAATATTTCCTAAACTGACATATGCTAACGCAATGCCTACAACTACGTACCTAGAAAATGGAGATGTTAAAACTGACATAGAGATATAGGACAAGACGGGAAAAGTAGCAACCCTAGTAGAAGTCAGCTTCCTCAATGATTCTGTGTTAAACAGAGCTGAGAGAGAGAGAGAGGAGGAGGAGGAGGAGGTGTACGACATGAAAAGAAACTGGAACTTTAGGGAGATCTCCAACATTACAGTAATTATAGAAGCAACTGAACTTCGTGAAACGGAATTTCAAAAACTACCTGTCAAATATATCCGGTGAATCAAGCGCAAGAGAGGTATAAACAATTGCACTTAAATGGATGCTTGGAATTTTGAAAAAGATCTCTTTATTCAAATGTATGAAATAGCAGGTGAATGTCGGCATCCGGTAGGATGCTCCTTCCCCAGCTAAAAGAAAACTGATAGAAATAAAATTCACGGAATACATTAAGAACTACTACCGGATGCCGACACGGACACACAGTCAAGCCCAATAAATAGAATGATGAATGAATCATTTCTGCCTCACAAATTCCGACATTTTCCCTCTGAGATGCGTCTGATAATTTTCCAATTCCTCAACGCTTAAGTTGATTGGACGCTGGGCCACTTTTAATCCGATTAGCCAATTTGATTATACTGGACCACTCACATAAAGGGTTACCGCTTCAGCAGAGCTCTTTTTATTATATAGATGAATATCTTCACCCTCCGGAGTAGTGAAGCGCTGTTGAATATTGACCGGGCAGTGCCGAAGGTATGCCAGCCGACGAATATTATAATCGTTATAATATTTGTAAAAATAGAATGTTATCATATCGAAATAAATATTTACAGATAAAATTATTTTTGTTAAGATGTTTTCATAGAAAAGAATGTTAGAACCCAAACAATAATTTAAAAATAGGTTGACCTTTAATGTCTTTAGTGTCTTATGTAGAGGTCACTTAAAGTGACGTGGACTTAGGTTACCGCTTGAAAAACATGTATGATTTTTTAGTCAAGAGTCGGGAGTAAGAGAGAGAGAGAGAGAGAGAGAGAGAGAGCAGACGATGTCAGTATCAAGAAAGGGAGAAAGACGATTTACGGGCGGTTATGGCTTCCAGTAGAGGGCATCAGAATGCGTTAGTCTAAAACCAACGGTGCAGCTTTCCAATGGGGAAACATCGGTAAATAAAGTTGCTGAAAAGATAACCCAAGATTTGTTTCCTTGGGATAAATCTTCTTTGCAGCTTTCCGGTAAACAAGACTAAATACCGACCAGGTATATTTCTCCGATTGTCCTGATGTTACAACCCCAGAGAACTGTTATTTGTCCTTTTCATGTCAGTCCTAAAGTTATACATGCATCAATTCAAAAACTAGATTAGGCGAACATACATATATACAAACGTCATATACATTCATTAGAAGAACATTTTATGCCACTAGACGATACACGTGGGAGACATGTTCTAAGCATCCATTTAAGTGCAATTGTTTATCTTTCATTCTATAAAGAACCCCGACAACACCAGCGGTTTATTATTCTATACAGCATGTTTTGCGTGAGCATAACTTGGTGACAGCCGTCTCCAAGCTTCAGAACACCAAGAGCACTCGGTATTACTAAACGATCAACCATCAATGTCGTTGGACCTCGGTGAGATCTAAAGGGAATCGATGTGTTAACGTGACTATGTCGCATTATTATATAAACTACAAAGTACTACTGAAGAAGAAAATATAACTAATATTAATTAATTAATATTAATTAGTATTAATTAAATGATTAATTAACAATAAATATATGTAGCTACAAGATTAGGCTGTCTGAAGACATCGGACTCCTGACCTAAAATGCACCAAACATTGAAATCATTTTCTTTTACTTTGTAAAAGTCAGCTATGTTCTATTAAGCCAAAAATAAAAACAACAATTTTCCAGTACAAAACAACCAAACTAAACACTATAAATAAATATTTGAAGATATAAAGAACTTGAAGTATAAAACTTTTTTCCAAAATTACTGGATATCGCATTGAATAAACTGAAAATGGTTGATATGCCGTAAAACAAAACAACAAAATCAAACAATAAAGTATCGCTATGTCGCTTCAATCAAAAACTGGAATCGGATTTCTTTCATTCTGAACAGATTTTTTTAATTCGACTGAAAGTTTAAATTACTTTACGACGCAAAAACTTTTTTCCCTAATTAGGAATTTCTCTAAATAAATGAAAAAAAAGCCACCTCCATTAGCAAGGAACATAAATTAATTAATGAATAAATAATAGACTGAAGTACAATATATATCTATAAGAATCACAATTAAATAATATTAATACAAAAAAATAAATGATAATAAAAAAAAATATAATTCATGTAATAATAAATTTAATTAAAATATTAATAAAAATTACTTATATATGGATATAAAAGTTAGATAAAATCAACAATTGGTATAACCGGAAATAGAATATATATTTTTTGTAATTAGTTTCGTATGAATTAAATAAATATATGGATATATATTATGTATCTTACAATTATAAATAATAATATTTATATATATAGTGAATAATAATATTTATATATAGTAAACATATAGAGATTAATTATAAATAATAGATTAATAAAATATTAAATAGAATATTGTTTTTTATATATATCAAAATTAATACACTTTATTAATACGAATATTTACATTTTAGTAACCATACCATAAAATTCAAAATGGCATCATAAAAGAAAAAATAAAATGCAAATGTAACTTCTTTTCCAATTTTCGAATGTTGCAATCATGCCCAAATGCATTCTATTTTCTTTTGGTGGATTCATTGTTGCTATTTCTTCTGATGAGTTAAGGGCAAAATAGATTCACTTATTGATATAATAATTAAATGAATGATTTTACGCAACAAAACAGCTGCTGTCAAGAATTGTGAATGTTAACGTAATTAAAATTCCAAAATCATGCAGTTCTGGTGAAGAAACTACTGGAGTAAAAAGCTCTCTTACATCTAGGGATCTCTACTGTGTAGGGGTGGGATTTATCTGCTTGTCGGGTTTGTCGGGGGTATTTACGTTGAGGGGGTACAAGTGCTTGCAGTTCGTCGGAGCATTCACCATTAAAATACTTGCAGAACACGCAGAGGGATGCAACATTTCGTCGATGAGACAGAGGCTGAAGCTCAGATGACAGTCCAGGACCTATCAGGTTGGCGGCTTTCTTTTGAACCTTGTCTAGGAGCGAGAGTCTAGTAGCAGTTGCACCAGCCCAAATATGACAACACTATTCAATACATGGGCGAATGGCGGCCTTATAGAGGTACAGGATATTTTCGGGCATTAGTAGCTTTCTAGCACGGTAGAGAGAGCCTACCTTCTTTGCGGTGGTCTTGGTAATGCTCTCAATGTAATCGTTCCAACTCATGTTTCCTATGAATGTTAGGCCGAGAAATCCATAATTTAAGAAGTTCAATGTGATTACAGAGTATATAACAAATAAATGACAAAAGTCTATATCCCAAATTTCATGATATTGACCATCTTACAATTTATTTCTCTAATTCCGTTGACACTTAAGTTAAAACGGTGTAATGTAAGCTAATAATAAGGTAATTGCAGCTTCTCTTTCAATTTTCGGATTTTTGTAATCATGCTCAAATGCATTTTGTTTTCCTTTGGTGGATTGATAGTTGCTATTTCTTCTGATGAGTTAAGGGCAAAATAGATTCACTGATTGATATAATAATTAAATGAATTATTTTTGCGCTACGAAACAGATACTGTCAAGAATTGTAAATGTCAACGTAATTATACGATAATAAATCGTAAGATGGTCAACATCATGAAATTTGGAATATAGACTTTTATCATTTGTTTGTTATATATTCTGTAATTACATTGAGCTTCATAAATTAAGGATTAATTAGACAGCAAGTTTTTATTGTGGAATATGTTGGACAACAAGGATTGTTTTTATTTAATTAATTTTTTTTTCAACTTATCGAATAAATTTAAATTAGCATTTTAGTCAGTCTGTCACATTTAAATGTAGAATAGCATTTTGCTTGATCTGTCACGTTATAATCTGAAATAACAATTTGATTGGTTTGTCGCGTTTAAATTTTAAATAGCATTAATTTTGTTGGTCTGCTGCGTTAAAATTTTAAATAGTATTATTTTGGTTTGACTGTGATGTTTAAATTTTAAATAGTATTATTTTGGTTTGACTTTGATGTTTAAATTTTAAATAGAATTATTTTGGTTTGACTGTGATGTTTAAATTTTAAATAGAATTATTTTGGTTTGACTGTGATGTTTAAATTTTAAATAGAATTATTTTGGTTAGTCTGCTACGTTTAAATTTTAAATAGCATTATTTTGGTTTGTCTGTCATATTTACATTTGAAGTAGTATTTTCATTGGTCTGTCACGTTTGAGGCTTATATAACTTATTTTTAGTTGAAATAGCATTGTACTGTCTCAGACAACTTTGAAATGTGTAGGTTAAATTTATTTTTAGACGAGTCCAAGCGTTTAAAAGGATTTAACTATGAAAATAGTTTTAATGTGCGTATCTCTGGAATGTCTATTCTCGTCCGCTTTCCTTTTTCTTAGCCCGATTTCCAAGCGAATCGATGCGTCCCTGTTTTGTTTCAAATCGGTTGATTTCTATAAGCGGCCGCCAGGTGGCGTGAGGTTTGGTCGTGGCTAACAAATCAGAGACGGTTCTTTCTTTATGTATATTTATTTTTTTATAATTATTTATAGACCAGAGTTATTCGAGGCCCAGTCGCTTCCATTTTTCTCATCGATATTTGGACGATGTGCACCGCAAGCTGGAAGCTGACGGATTGATTTTTTTTTCAGGGAAATGTTATTTCGATTGATGCTAAAATAGTTTTGATCTTTTACTTCACCCATAACTCTCGATATCTATTTAGTATTATATAAATAAACATTTTTGAAGATCTAAGGAAAACTGGAAGAACTAACCGACGGAACAAGTATACAATTTGACCTAAATATTATTTTAATCTGTAATGTGACAGACTGACGAAAATGCAATTTTACATTTAAACATGACAGAAAATAACTAAATGCTACTTCAAGTTTAAATGTGATAGACAGTACAAAAGACAGAGCCAAGTAGGTCCTAAAATGGAATAATTTTGCTCCATATGGTCAGGAGCTGCTCGGCGCGCCCTATCTTTTTTTTTTTTTTACACAGGAATCACTACTTATCAAGGCCCGGAGGCCATTCGAGGATAAGGGTTAATGGGTATACATTAGTTAATGTGATTATCGCGTAGTAAACATATGTAGTTGGAATTTTGTAAATAGGATTACTTAGGGGGGACGGTTCATCAAGAACTTGTTTACGTTGGGCTTGAAGACAATCAGATTGTAGTCAGCTGGAAAGCAGGCAATCGGAACAGAGTTCCACGGGCGTGCAGTTCTAAGAAAGAAGCTTTGTTCATGGATTCTACATTTAGGTTTAGGCACAGATAAAGAGTGGGGGGATTATTGATAGTGGTTTTGGATAGACGTGTTTTTCGCGAAAGTTTGGCAGGGGGGGCATAGACTGAAACTCAGATGAGCATTTCCCTGCTTTGATAGAGTTCAAAACCGGCACCAAAACCTAATAGGTGATGCCTTATTCTCTTCCCAGCAACCTCTTTCCCACAGAAGACACGTTGCAGGATTGTCTCTGCTTGATCGTTATATTCATGGCAGGTGCTCGTATTACCTCCAATCTATAGTCCTACCCTTAACAAATTTTACCAAAAAAACACTCGTCTTTTCACAACCATTATTAATAATTTCCATAACTCTCTATCTGTTCCTAAATCTAAACACAAATTCCATGAACAAAGATTCTTTCCTAGAATTGCCCGCCTGTGGAATGCTGTTCCGGTAGCCTGTTTCCCGGTCAACTACAATATCATAACCTTCAAGTCCAATGTAAACAAGTTCTTGTGTAACCGCCCCTTTAATTAATTCAAATTCTACCCACCTTACACTATTAACCCTTATCCTCGAGTGACCCTCGGGACTTGATAGGTGGGACTTCCTTGTAAAAAGAGATGCTATTTCAAATTTAAACGTGACCGATCAACCAAAAGATTTCAAATTTAAAGCTGAGAGACCAAACAAAAT
>NC_136499.1:109675618-109720618 GCF_053919585.1 Euprymna scolopes | reverse complement strand
TCAATTTTAATCATATTTACTTTATACGAGGAGCGTTCCAAAAGTAATGCTTTCTATTTTTTATTCCGCCCGAATGGATCAAAGGGGATTACAGATTGCATTATTATGATGTTTTAAATTATACATTCAGACCTAAAAGGTGTATTTCTTTGTTGTTGTCGGTGTGAGACTGATTAAGAAATCCTTGTCATGAAGGTGCGTCAGAAGCAGAGATGCGGTATTGATTTCCTGACTAAAGTGCATTGAGAATGGTGATTACTAAGTAAAAAAAAAAGTAAATTCTAGAGCACAGAATGGTCGCTCGTTTTCATGACACCGCTCCTGTCTTCGTAGTTCGTCAACTTTTTGAGTTAAAAAAAGAGGCTTCACTATTGGAAGGACCCTCCCATAACAAAGCGCTCCAGACGCTTACGCACAGTCAACGTTTATCGTTGGTAAAAGTGCATTGCGAATTCTAGTTACTATGTAGAAAAATAAATTCTGAAGCACAAGGGTCGCTCATTGTAATTGTAGTACTCCCATCTTCGTAGCTCTTAACTTTTGGAGGAAAAAAATAGAGGCTTTACTTTTGAAACGACCTTCGTATATAAGAGAAAGGTCGTCCGTGCCTAAAAGAAACTAATATTTTTTATGCGCATATGCGTACACGTCTAATTATTTCGACATTTGAAGCTGCGTATTGACAATTATTGAAAAAAAAACTCATTAAGACAAAAAACAAACAACTAATACATCTGTAAATGTCATGGAGAAGCTGTTTGCATTAATGGTATGAGAATGCTTCTATTATTTGTGTTAGATGGAACAACATAATGTTACGAAATGTGAGAAAAATGAATAAAACATTATTACTACTACTACTACTACTACTACTAATAATAATAATAATAATATTATAATTGATAGACTGAATAGAGAAAGCACTAATTAGACCTCCATTAGATAAGTACGAAGAGTACTGGGAGCTGAGAGGGGGGGCTTACTGCAACCCAAATAACAGTGACAACTGATGGTCAATAGCAAGCGGTTGTTGCGATAATGCAAATTCATTTGCAAAAGGTTATCGAAAGAGGTGGAGAGTACTGAAAATCTGTGGAGATTTACTGTTACCCAGACTTCAGGGAACACTAGCGGTTGTTGTCAGTGAGCAAATTCTGAGGATGATCTATGTGAGAATTCCTAGTGAGTACAAATAATAATAATAATAATAATAATAATAATAAGAAGAAGAAGAAGAAGAAGAAGAAGAAGAAGACCACGTCGAGATTCCACGGATGATTAATTTATTCACTAAATAAATAAATACATATTTTCAAAATAAAACAGTTTCATTTTATTATATACTAGTTTTTAGCAGACATCCAAACATACACACACATATACATACATACATACATACATTTTCGCTTTTATATATAGATTATTTTATTGTTTAAAAATTGGTGAACATTGCACCTTTCTCAAATCAAATATCCCGCATAAAATATAAAGGGCAAATATCGCTTTCAAAACCGGAAGTCATCATCAAGAAGACTCTTTGACTTATACAAATATTATGTAATACTGTATGTTAGTAGCGAATGAAAATAACATCCCTTTTTTACACAAAAACGGAAGGATTTATTTAAGCGGTAAAAAAAATGGACGGTGTTCACGCGTAGAAAAGAAAGTTCTTTTGCCTGTCAAATATCTCTAAGCATTTATCTTCAAGCAAACGTCGTCGATACGCAAGTGTCTAGTGGGCTTACGTGGGTAGGGACAAAAATAAGAGAATGGGCGTTCTTCCGCGTTGCTAGCAATGTTCTTTCTACTGATTGACCGTAATTCCCAAATGGGCGGAAGTAGTTATTCATGGAATAGATAGAATCGATGCACAATGCATGCTGATTATTTAATATACAGCCAGACCACCAAGTAGGGGCATTACTCTGCAAGGTAAAATACTTATTTATTTATATCTGCTAAGACTCTTACTCTTGATTCTGTAGTGATTAATTTCCGCTGGCGTTTTAACGCCATGTTTTGGGGCCGTCACAATCTCCTCCCGTTTTAATGTATCTGCGGTGTCTCCAAGTGTTCTTTATGTATATGCGTGCGTATGACGTACCTTAATTCTCTGTCTTTCCTCTTTCACTTTAATATTGACCCACGCTGCCGTTCGTCCTCATCGTCAAAGTTTCGTCTAATTGTCGTTATACAAACAAAGCTTTTTTTCACGCAGAAAGAAATAAAAAAAGACGTTCGCCGAGAGTTTCTTACAGGATTTTTTTGAAATAATTGACTCCCACAGAAGAGAGAGACTAAATTTTTTTTCTTATCGAATCAAATATTTTAACTTATCTTTTAATTTAAATCTTTGGGTGACATGCGAACAAATGTTAGGTTGGTTATTTCGCTCTTAGCGATATGCAAAGTTTTTCACATTATTACCAGCAGTGTGTCTAGTACTTGCTCTCACAAACAACAGGGATTATCAGCGATTTCTCATGTGAACAGATTCCACAAATGGACTGATTTTAACACTTTTGTTTTCTCGCGGCTCGAAGAAAAAGTGACATCATTACTGTTCTCTCATGTCGTGCTGCGTCATACTGTTTGTTAGACCTGTTGTCCCGTGCCCCAGTTTACATCATCTATCTGGGAATGATTTTGTTCTGCAGATTTGGGTTATTATCACATGTGTTAGATAATAACATGGTTAAAAGTTAAATTAGTTATTATCGATCTATCTGTCTATCTATCGATTTATCTGTCTATCCAGTGATGTTGTTAAAATAGTTTTTTCTTGGGAGTTATTTATCATTTATAGAATAAAGTGTAGCAAGCGTACGTGGAAAGGTCACACGTCGAGAGACGTGTGCTTTTTAATGATGACGTAACAGAACTGAGGTCAAGGGGTCGGGAAGGTTAGAGAAAGACGTTGAGTTTGAGCTTGGTCACGAAAGTGAACAGACGTGTTTTTAAAAAAAAAAAGCCGTAAAGCGGAGCTGTAAAGAACAAGTATGTATACCCGTAATGCAGACTCATTATGAAGACCATTGAGACAGCTGAAATAAATTTATATCTTAAAAATATAAAGTGTTGTTCTGTGGTTTCACAGAAGAAGGAAGAACAGAGGCCTCAATTGGTATAACAATCATCTCAAGGCAAAGTACCATGCGCTACGCGTCAAAAAGCTCTCACTCATTGACTAGTACCACCATTAAGATAGTAAGCAAATATCACTGCAAGTTACTTATAAAAAGATGTTTTCATTTTATGAATTGCCAACAAATTAAGGGGCGACAGCATAAGTAGGCAGCCATTAAGTCCACATATTAATAATCCTTCAGATTAAAATTAGAATAATATTTGTTGACAGCATAAATGAATAAAAATACAAGAGCAAGAGAAAAACGCCTAAAACATACAGAAGATTGAAAATATCAATTTAATGCGATGCGGAAATGTTTTGGCTGAGAGTTTCAGTCGAGGCATATTTGTTATTAGTAAATATTCTAAAAACTTAAAAAATAAAAATAAAAAAAACACGAACTGTACAATAGTTTATGTCAATTAGTACTTCCTGGGGGCGTACTGTATTAATGTATTCTGGTAGATTACTTCCGTCACTCATTTTATTTAATAGGATTTTTATTTTCTATATTTTTACGTTATTTGATTTTTTTCTGCGTTCGATTATGTTTTATCAATAGTAAATCTATTATTATTAGAAATTCTGCATGTGTCTGTCTGAATGCAGCACTATACTCTTAATTCTATTACTAACCGAGATTTGATATCTGCTTGTCTGAAACCCAAACTATACTATTACTTCTATTTCTAATGGAGATTTAATATCTGTTTGTCTCCAAATATAACTATATAACTTCTATTGCAAAAAGGAGATTAGGTATCTATCTAAAAATCGAATTATACTATTACTTTTCTTGCTAATGGAGATTTGGCATCTGTCTGTTAGAAGCGAAGCTATACTATTAATTCTATTACTACTTGAGAGTTGGTGTCTGTTTTCTGAATTCAAACTATTACTTCTATTAATATTGGTCTGTTGTACTATTCAGGGGTATGTAGTGTAATATATGATCTGTTTGATTCACACAATGCATCTAGCTATTACCTCTACCTTTGGAATGGTTAGTGTAGTATATGCTCGATTTATTATATCATTTTCCCAGGCATTACCGCATTCTTTTGACTAATGCAATATCTGTTATATAGACATTATATCATTTGCCCAATCATTATTATTTTATAAACAAGCAGGGTAAACCGACAACGCCCCGAATAAATTCTTACATCATAGATAATAAACACTGTTTAGTTCTCTATATTGGTTCAGACTTCGATTAACTTTTTAACACCCATCTCATGATTGAGGCCTATTTGACCTATTGACGCTTTATTTGTCCCATTTCATTAATGACGCCTATATGACCCATTTCATTAATGACGCCTATATGACCCATTTCATTAATGACGCCTATATGACCCATTTCATTAATGACGTCTATTTGACCCATTTCATTAATGACGTCTATTTGGCCCATTTATTTAATGACGGTATATATATATATATATATATATATATATATATATATATATATATGATTAGTTTTTTTGGAAAAAGAATTCCAGCAGAGTGCTCAATTAAAAGGAAAATCCAAATTTTAAGAGCGTACTTATATTTTGTGTACAGAAAGTCTAGACGAATATTGGCTGAAGAGAGCTCGATAAGGATACCTTAAACGGGCCTTATTATCGGGCTTGAAACCGACGGTACCAATGACCTGTCTCAACTAACAACTTTCTGTACACAAAATATATATATATATATATATATATATATATATATACGCCTATTTGTCCCATTTATTTAATGACGGTATATATATATATATATATATATATATATATATATATATATATATATATATATATATAATAGGATTCTACTGTTTGAAAAGCACTCGAGATTAAAATGAAAGATTTAAGGGATTTAACGGTTGAGAGACAAGATGAGTGCAAAATTGATTTTTATTTTTTTAAATTAAATTGAATTTTTTTTTTTTTTTACAAATTTTCGAATAGTAAAATATTCTTCTTCCGGAAATATATATATATATATATATATATATATATATATATATATATATATATATATATATATAAAGGTAATTAAAAGAGAACCTCAGCAAATTGCTCGATTATATAAAAAACTTAAAAATAAAAGCGTCATATTTACTTATATGCATATATATATGTGTGTGTGTGTATGTGTGTGTGTCTCTGTGTGTGTGTGTGTGTGTGTGTGTGTGTGTGTGTGTGTGTGTGTGTGTGTGTGTGTGTGTGTGTGTGTGTGCATATTACTGCAGATCAGAACAACAGACGCTAAAGAGAGTTTGGTATGGGGGACCAATTAAAGGCCCCTTTGTTTTGACTTGAAACTGACGGTATCGATGCTATTCTGATCTTCTGTAACACACACGGAGACACGCAGAGATAGCAGTACACCCACTCACATACATACATACACACGTACTCACACACACACATTTATATATATATATATATATATGTATATATATATATATATATATATAAAATACATATATATAATATATATAATATTTTCCTGTCTCTGATGATTTATGTGATGGTAGAGTCGACCATATGCATAATGAAATACGGGTAAGGCGCTTATAGAAAAAATAAATGTAAATATTCCCCTATATATTTGTAAGAATTATGATTGTGGGTTTACCTTGGGGTAACTGGAATTAAAATTTACAGTATATATATTTACCGTATAAATATATATATATATTTTCAGTATATATATTTACAGTATAAATATATATATATATATATATATATATATAATTTACAGTATATATATATATAAGATTAGTAGATTAGTATGTGAAAATCTCAGTAGACGGGGTGCTGAATACTCGCAAATAAGTGCATAATATTTACGCATATATGTTCGACAGAAGAACAGAACAACAGAGAGTTCAGTAAAGGAAGCCAAGTGTAGATCTCTTTTTCGTTGTTTTGAAACCGACAGTACCGATGGTGATCTGATCTTCTGTAATGCACACTCCGATATATATATATATATATATATATATATATATATATATATATATATATATATATCAAATTCATCACAAAAGAGTTATCAAAATGTGTATCGAAACTAAATAAACTCCTTGAATATATTTTTAAACTGACCCAAACATTAAACGATTTATTGTGGGATTGATAAGAGGAGAAAAAAGAAGCAAGAGATGCATGTTTAAAAAAAAAAAATCCTCCTTCTCCCTCATCTTCTCCTTCTTCATGGTGCTACCAGATCAGGCTGTCTGAAGATATTAACTTCCTGAGACGAAATGCATCTAACATTGATGCTTTTTGTTTTTCTACTTGCTTTTGCAAAACTTTATTATGTTCTAAAAAATCAAAACCAAAAACAACAACCCACCTTTTCCCCCTTTTCCTTCTTCCCATTTCCCCTTTTCTTCTGATCTCCTTACTTTAAATTGACCAAACATTAATACTATAACCTTTTTCCTCTCTTCCATTGCAAAACTCATTTTCTGCAGAGCAAGGAACAAAAACGATAAAATTCACTATAAAACAACAAAACCAAACACTACAAATTACTGATTGAAGAAAAAAAAGCGTTTGAAGAATAAAAACCTTCTACAAAATAACTGAATGCAACATGAATACTATTTCCATAATAACTTGATTCCACATTTAATAATCCGAAAAAAGGTTGATATGCCGTAAAACAACACAACCAAACAACTAAATCCTCCACCTCTTCCTTCTCCTCTTCCTACCACAAATCCCAATGCGTCCTCTGTTGATTAAAATCTCATTATATAGTCTTTTTAATTCGATAAATTAATATGGCCGACTTACGTCTAAATAATTTTACGACATGTCGGTCGTAACGAGTGGTGGTCGTAAGTTTACGATGACTTCTTTATCATTGTCAAGTGCTATTTAATTATTATGGCTGACCCGGAAGTCTTATCCAATTAATATATCGCACCTGAGGTCTCATATTTACACTTTACTCTGGAAGCTCTTTAACGCTATAGGACGTGCAACACGGGTAAACAGAGAAATATAGATGTTACAGAGAGTGGAAGAGAGAGAGAGAAAAAGGGGGAGATAGAGAGATAGAAAGAGATAGTGTGGGAGAAAATGAAATAATCTAATATATAAACGGCTATATGTTTGTCTGTCTGTTTGCCGGTCGGTTTGTCTGTTGGTCTCCATATTTTCAAACTCTTTCTCCTCCGAAACTAAAAGTTGCATAGCGGCGGTGGGCCTCAAATGATTGGATTTTTTTTTACGGACTATTCTTTTATTGGTCTTTAAAATTGTTTTTTAGGGGTCAAAAATGGCTCAAAATTGGAAAAAAAAGTTCGTTAAACATTTTGTATATTCGTCTTAGTTTTTAATTTTTAATCTTTAATCAGTTCATATGCATGCCACATTGATACAGTGGTAACGTCACGAGCTTTGAATGCTACAGTTTCGGTTCGAGCTAGTTATATATAAAGAAGGACGGGGGCGAAGGATGAATACAAGAGAGATGTGTCATCAAATTGTGAGAAAGAGAACGCGGAAAGGGAATGTGAGAGAGGGAGGAAAGGAAAGAGAGATGGAAGGGGGGAATGCGGAATAGAGATGGCTAGAATAGAGCATGTAGAAAACGAAGGATAGAAAATAAAATATAGATAGATAGGAAGATAGACGAGGGGAGACTGTGAGAGAAATAGAAACATGTGTAGAAAAGATACGAGTGAAATATTGTCGGAAGAGCAGATATAATAGGGAATAATAAAAGGAAGACTACGTCGGAGAGACCCCCCCTTTTGCCCTTTGTTTTTTTTCTATGGATAAAAAAAGTAAGGAAAAAAAAGAGAGAAAATGTCGAGAAAGAGAGAGCAGGGAATAAAGGAAAACACGAATAAAGATAAAAAGAGGCAGAGAGAGAGAGAGAAGCGGGAAGAAAAGAGATAGATTGAAAGAGAGATGGTGAGCATAACACGGATAGAGATAGAAAGGGACTCATATATAGAGAGATCAAAGAGTGCTCGGATGAGACACAGAGAGAGTAAAACTCATATAAAGAGAGCATGGAAGAACAAGTAAATAGAAAAAGAGATGATAGAAAGAGAGAGAGATGTAGAGGGGGAAGAGAGACATGGTTTATGAGATAATTAGAAAACTTATAAGGTGCCAATATCTTATAAATATAAGACACCAAATAATTTCTTTTTATAATCTACTAGCAGTTCGGACCGGCTTTGCTCGGGCCCTAGTTACTGTTCATAACTTTATGTGAATATATATATATATATATATATATATATATATATATATATATATATATATATATATATATATATATATTAAGTAATGTGATTGATAATTTAAAATTTAAAAATCAAATTATAATTAAATTAAAAATCCGTTTCATAAGAAGGAACAACAACAAAATCAATTATCTGTACGATCTTTTCGGAAAACAATGCTTTTTATCGTGGTATACATCAAGTTACGTACAATAATTACATATAGTTTTTTAATAAGCAAGGTCTCCTCGTCAGCAAACTTTGAAGGGTTTTTATTGAATTTAAAAGACACCATAAATAAACCTAGCATTAAAAGTAAGGCAGATGAATCTGAAAAAATTTAAATAAAAGGTCTGGATTTAAAATTTATAAGAAAATTAATATGGGTTGGAGATAGAAATAAGTAGAGAAAAATATAGATTTAAGTTAACATTATAAATTTGCTTTAAAAATATATAGAGATATTTACCTTTTAATTTTTCGCTTTTTGAAATCAGGAACTATGGTTAAATTACTCATTTAGATGTTTGCTATAGCTTTTTATCTCATTGAATGATGAACTTTAAAGGGGGGACGCTCGTGCAATAGATTATTTCCGTAAGCGTATTTTTGATTTAAATACAGGGTGTCCGTAAAGTTACTATACAGTCTTACAAGTTACTATACAGACACCCTGTAATATATTAACAGTACAGTAAGATATTATATTAAAATATTTATTTGTAACAAAAGAAATAAAAAGAAATAACACCTTTATGTTTATAAAAATCTCAGAAAACACATGTATTACATCTGAAAAGACTGTAACAACGAAGGCAAACAATTCCTATGACAAATATTCAAATTGGAGGCCTTCAGCTCCAATACATTCTCGACAACGTGATATCACACTCTGACAAACTTTGGTGCACAAGTCACGATCAAGGTTGGCAAATGCATCAATAACAAATTGTCGAAGATCTTCAACACTTCTTGGCTTTCTCGAATACACAGAGTCTTTGATGACTTCCCAGACAAAGAAGTCCATTGGCGTTATGTCTGGAGATCGTGGAGGAAATTCAATGGGCCCTCGCCTGCCGATCCATTTATCAGGAAATGTCTCATCCAGTAAATTTCGGACAGCTGTAGCATAATGGGGTGGGGCTCCATCCTGTTGGAAGTGCAATAAAACAATAAGACTGTATAGTAACTTTACGGACACCCTGTATATATATATATATATATATATATATATATATATATATATATATATATATACTCCTATGAATTTGTTTTTCTTTTGTGTGTATTGATATTCATATTAAAACCCCTCTTTTCTATTTGGTGAAAAAGAAAATACAATTTTCTTATATGGATTGTGGAATTGCATTCACTAGCAGAAGATCTAGCTAATTTGCATATTCTTTTAAACATTCATTTTAATTAATTCCCTATCAGTTGATTCGGTTTTCTATTGGGATAATCATCTTTAGTTAACTGTTACGTGTAATTATATTCATGCAGATGTTCTACAGCATTTATACTTTCATAATATGTGCGTAAAAACTTTATAGTAAACACCAAATTGTTTCCATGTATATTTATGTATGCATATATATTTTGGTTTAACAAATTTTGCCTACCAAACTCCTCCTAGAGTTTTTGGTCTACAGACAGTAAACTTCATATATAAGGTATTTGAATCCATGCAAAACCTCCCCCCCTCCTCACACATACACATTAGTAACGACCTTGGATCACAGTCACCTTCCTGGGGTAGCAAATAACCTCATAATACTATAAAACAGTACACACATTTTCAAACCAATAAAGAAAACACACACACACACTACCCTACCCTACTCTACCCTAAAGGAAAAGAAAAAAACACAAGCAGAGGGAGAGAGGGAGAGAGAGAAACATTACACAGGAGTGACCACAGCTGACTCGCCACAGCCCAATAAAACAGTAAAAAAAATTGAGCATTCCAATGAATAGTAGACACTTACACGTTTCCTCCCCTTGAAAACATTTCAAATGAACAACGAAAATGCTATTTTTATATCTCCAACACATTGTGAAAATAATTTCTGAAGAGGACGCTTCACAGAACGTCTGAAACGCGTTAAAAACGATTTCAATGATTTAAAAATATTATTACAATGATCTAAACATAATTCTCAATGATAAACCAAGACACGGAATAATAAAATGATATTAAAAAATACACATTGTTGGTGACTACCCCCTTATTTAAATATACAACCTTTCGTTGGAATTTCTTAACCCATTTTATATATATATATATATATATATATATATATATATATATATATATATATATATATATTATAAAGTTTGACTCATATCCACGTAACCAACATCTAAAATTTTAAGTGTTTAGACCCATAATTGGCGGAGGAGTTTTGTAGTCTGCAAAAGTCAACTCTTTAAACTTTGACCTCTTGGCAGCCAAATTTCTGGCCGAAAACAGAGTAAAAAGATTTTCTCAAATCTCAATACCCTTATGTCAAAACTCGAGTCAGTAGACTGAAAATTAACAGAGTAGTTTGGTAGGGATATATGCACACACAGACAATTTGATTTTTAATATATATATATATATATATATATATATATATATATATATATATATATATATATATATATATATAATAGTACTTCGTATTGTATAATTACTCTGAAGAAAGGAAAAATCCTCTTCATATTTATATTCATCAACTGATGCCGTTGTTGGAACCATCTTAAGAATTCTTGTAAAATTTGCTAAAATCCTATTTGTCTGATGATGTATGAACTTGTATGAGTCTTGCAATAGTAAACCACTAACTTGTTACCACAAATGCAATGTAATTCTTTTATGTCAGCTACGTTGCTCGTTAGCGTAATTGTAAATTTTTATCCGTAAGATAGCAGTTTCAATCCTACCCAAAAGCAGGACAGAGGTTTATTTTTTTTATTTTTTTTTACAAGGGTGTCACCACTTATGAAGGCCCAGAGGCCACTCGAGGATAAAGGTTAATAGGTATACATTAGTCATTGCGATTTTAGCATAGTAAACAGTGGGAATTTTGTAATTTGGATTACTTAGGGGGACGATTCAATTAGAACTTGTTCACATTGGACTTTTTCTTTTTTTTTTTTTTTTAGTTGGCTAAAACTTCTTATATATTATTTTTTATTGGAATCCTTTGAGTTGAGTAATTTTTTGTACTCCTTTATTTGCGGATTGCTATCTTCATAGTCGTTGTTTCAGCACGTTTCGGCCAACTCATCCTTTTGCCTTCTTCGGGCCCATAAAGGCATTGAATCTCTGCGGTTCCAGGTGAGCATTGTCTGAAGATAGCGGTTCCAATCCTACACAAAAGCAGGCCAGAGTTTTAGTTGGTGAAAACGTGGTGAGACTACAACAACTATGGAAGGCAGTAATTCCTGGGGATACAGTTACAATACTCAGCATTCCTATCTCGTCACGGTTAACCACCTGAAGAAGGCCAGAGGATGAGTTGGTCAAAATAAATAATTATATCGGCAAAAAAATCTTATTTTATACAAATAATTATATCTTCTTGATTCCTAACATATATTACATCCACCCAGTGTCAATGTTTCCAAATAAAATAAATAACTTTTCCTCTTTCAATTTGTGTATTCTAACCAAGTTTTTAGTTATTACACAAAGTTTCCACTTAATAGTAAACAAATTAGATACCCTGAGACTTAATGAGTTGGCCAGCTGGTCTATCGGTTGGTCATCTGTTCTGTCACAGCTTGAATTATTTTTTTAATTTTGCAAGATGGAATTTTAAAATGAACTGTTTATGCAGTTCAAAAGGACAGATTACTAAATTCAACAGAATCTATGCTTCTGAAAACAAAATAAAAAAAAACTTTTTCTTTTCAATTTGTATATACTACCTTATTAATTTCAGTCACAAAGTTTCAACTCAAAAGAAAACAAAAATAGATACCGTGCGACTTAATGGGCTGATTATCTCCCTTGTCTGAAAGTGAAACAAAGATAGAGGGTACCACAAAAGTGAAGATTGATAGAAATAAAGAAAAAGAAAATGAAAAAGAGAGATACAGAAATTTAAAAAAAAGAAGACAGAGATGTAGAGCGACAGTGACAGAGGAGCAGAGAGAGAAATAGAGGGAAAGGGCGATAGAGAGTGAGAGAGATTAGCACACAATTTATAAGATGAAAACACACAGGAATTATCTCCCTTTTCTGGTTTCTTTGTTCTGTTTATCGCATGTCACATGCATTCATCCCTTTAATGACGAGGTAGATTATTGGTTGGCCAGATTTTAATCCATAATTAAACTTCCCATCGTTCACGACTAAAACCGATAATCCCACGTTTAATCATCGTGACAAGAAATAAGTCGATTTAAAGTCCCGACACCCTAGAGGTTGGCATTTGTGAGGAGTCGCTATCGGGAGAAAGTTCCTGAGGGATCTGACGCCCGTTTCAGAAAAGCGTTGAAAAAGACGATAAATATAAATGTTAACTAGCAGGACGCCCAGTATTGCTCGGTCATAAAATATGCTTAAATATGATATTTTGATTAATGCAGATTTCGTGTATATTATTATACTTGCCTGGGTGCCCGGCGTTGCCCGGGTGTTTGGATGTGGGTGTTGAGAAAAATAAAAAAAGTGGTAGTAGGCAGGCAGGCTCAAACTCGTACCGCTGACGAGTCAAAGAACGTGAAAAAAAACGGGACGTCTTTGTCGTTGCGTTCATCATCAAACCGGAAGTGGCGAAGGTTTAAATTAAGGCTAGTTAATCAAAAAGAGGGAATGACTTTCGAAAATATCGGCGAAAAAGGCAACCCTTCCTTGTAGAAAAGTGCCCAGTTGAGAGTGAAGGAATTAACGTTTTTAGCCAATTTTTCGATATTTGTCGTCCGAACGGTCGAGCTTCAAAACAATATCCACCTCATGCAAATCCGTCGCCTCTGTCAAAAGTTTTAGGCAGACATACATACATACATACATACATACATACATACATACATACATAATGGCAGCAACTCGTTCTCGAGTATTGCCATTACTTAATATATCTCTGGCTCAAATGAGGCAGATATGAGCACCACTAGCAGCATATGTCGGACAGCCACTTCTATGAATATTCAACAGTCATGCACATCTGCTGATGATCGGATCCAGGCTGTGGTGCCCTGAACACCTACCAGGCCAGACCCTGGAAGTTCCAGAGCCTTTATTGCCATTGATACCCATATCCGCATCAGTCCTCATTGTGTGTCCGTTTGCCGTTTTAGACTACAGACAGCCTTTTTTGTTATCAAGATACACACTGATGGTAAAATGTATCCCATTACATATCAAGTAATGCGTGTGCTTGATGCTTTTTTATAGTGAGGAAAGACTTTGCACCGATACAATCCTACTCTCTAAACAACAGCCACAATGAACCAAAAAGAAGAGCAAGTCAACATCATTGGATGCAGCAGTCGCCGCAGGTTTTATATCAGTGTTTTCCTTCTCCTAGAGAGGTTGCCTTCACTATGGCTTATGGAGCCCTCTCCACCCACCATACCATTTGATGCATGACTGGGACTTAGGTTGCTGGGCACCAGAGCATATTCCACACGCCGGTGGGACATATATGCCGCAGCTTACAGGGCCTAAGCTCTTCTGGAGGTTTCTGTCAGGGTTTCATCACCCTTAGCCTTTGGCTAATGAACCTTGGCCCACAAGGCAGTGGAGGTCCAGTTATACAGCGCAGGACACTCGCCGTTCATCAGAGCCTCGTTTGCATGGCAGTGGTCACGACGTGCACGTGGGGTTGATTTGTCCGGGAGAAGCACAGTATGACGCTAAGACACCTGTATGTTTTTAACACACCTCCACACAAAACCTTGACCACATGTATAAAAATCATCTGAAAGCGACGTTACATACATACATATATTTTTTTTTAATTACATTTTCACCCAAAACAAGGGAAATTGCCACTTTGGTGTAGGGGGCTACTATCAGGGGAAACATCTACTGGGGTACTATGTAGGGATTAGGGCAGCGAGGTGTTGGTTCACGTTGCACTTGAACTTATGCATGTCAGTACAGTTGGGGAAGCAGTGACCTGGAATGGAATTCCAAAGTCTAGCAGTTCTGGGGAATAAACTACTGGAGTAGAAAGATATTTTACATCTAGGGATCTCTACAGTGTGGGGGTGGGATTTTGCAGCTTGTCGGGTCTGTCGAGGGTGTTCACGTCGTGGGGGCACAAGTGCTTGCAGTTCATCAGAGCATTCACCATTATAATACTTGTAGATCAGGCAGAGGGATGCAACGTTTCGACGATGGGACAGAGGCTGAAGCTTAGATGCCAGTTTAGGGCCTATCAGATTTGTGACTCTCTTTTGAACCCTGTCAAGGAGCGAGAGACTAGTAGCCGATGCACCAGCCCAAATATGACAGCAATACTCCATACATCGGCGAATAGTGGCCTTATAGAGGTACAGGATACTTTCGGGTGTTAGAAGTTTTCTAGCACGGTAGAGAGAGCCCACCTTACTCGCAGCGGCCCTGGCAATGCCCTCGATGTAATTGTTCCAACTCATGTTTCCTGTGAACGTTAGGCCAAGGAGCTTGAGAGACGTACTCTCAGATAAAGAGTCGTTGGCTATTGCTATAGGTGGTAGAGAAGGTTTCTTGTAATTATTGAATGAAACCAGTTTTGTCTTGGCGGCATTGAACGTGACCATCCATTTTTGTCCCCATTCCACTACTGATTGGAGGTCATCCTCTAGTGTTTCTGCCATTACTTTAGATATATGTTCATTTGTTTTCCTGTCGTGCCTGCTATAGAGTGTGGTGTCATCAGCATATATACCCATCTCAGAGGCAATTTTGTCGAGGAGGTCATTTATGAATATCAGGAACAGCAGAGGTCCAAGGATAGATCCCTGGAGCACTCCCGCATTTATATCATATTGTTTAGATGTACGACCGTCGAGGGCAACCTGGATTTTTCTCTTATCTAAGAAGGATTTAATTATGTTAAGTATTCTACCAGTGATACCGTATTATCTAATCTTCCTGAGGAGACCCTCATGCCATACCCTATCAAAAGCCTTAGATATATCTAGAGCTACCGCTCTGCCCTCTCCCGCTTTGTCCAGTGAATGGTATATGCGTTCAGAGATTACAGTGAGGATGTCTGCCGTGGAACGGGCTTGTCTAAATCCATATTGTTGGTCGGTCAGAAGTTTAGCATCTGTAAGGTACTGGACTAGAGCATGGTTAATTAAGGTGTCAAATATTTTGGCAAAAAGTGGGAGGAGGCTAATAGGGCGATAATTTAATGGGTCAGTTGTTTCGCCAGAATTCTTGAATACTGGTACCACAGAAGCAGTTTTCCAACAGCCCGGAAAGCAAGATTCATTAAGGCATTTGTTATAGAGTTTGGAGAGAACTGTAGCTACTTCGGCTGAGCACTTTTTAATAGCACAGCTGGGATGAGGTCGGGTTCACATGCTTTTGAAGTGTCAAGGTTTTTTATGATAGCATGCACCTGAGCAGGGGTGATTATCAGATCGTCTAGTGCGGCATCTGCCCGCATAGGAAATTGAGGTATGGGGTGGTTTAGAGGGTCCAGTGTGGAGTTTGAGGCAAACCGACTGGCAAGCATGTTAGCCTTCTCGGTTGCTGAGCAAAGAACCTCATGATTGTTGGTTAGTGGGGGAATTGTTGATTGCCCATTATTTACTACACTGTTGTAGATTTTCCAGAAGTCACGAGTTCCTAATTTCTGTGCTTCGATGCGTTTTTTAGTGGTTTCCGTAAATTCCCTCTTAGCTGTCGCTATTTCTTAACGTTAATTCTAGCTTCTATGTACTTCTGTCTGTTTGAACTGGACTTATGTCGGTTAAACCTGCGGAATGCATGCTGCCTTTGAGTAATGGCAGTTGCGCAAGTCGAAGTAAACCATTGGGGAGAGTGGGGCTTGCTATAGAATTTCCGCATGGGAACATGCACTTCGATTGCAGTTTTGAACCATTCAGTGGTCTCGGTTGCACACTGTTCAGCAGAAAGTGAAAAAAATATTTCCCCATGTGGCGTCTCTGATAAGATCTCTGATGGCTTCCCAGTCAGCCTTTTTATAATATCTCGTTGTTTTGAGCACTGGCTCTTCAGTTTTGGGTCTATAGTTTAGGGCGATTTCAACCATTATCACCGCATGATCAGCGTTCCCAAGTGGGCTGTCGGCTTTCGTTATACAATCATCAGGAACTGTGGTCAAAAACAGATCTAATAGTGATGCGTGTTGTCCTTCCTGATCAGGGAAACGGGTTGGAAAAGTAACAATTTGCGATAGAGAGTGAGATACAAAGCTATGAGTTGCGCTGCCTGCTGCATCTGTGTAAGTAGAGAATTCAAGCCAGTTTTTGTGATGGACATTAAAGTCACCAAATACATGCACTTGTAATATATACATACATACAGTGATAATCATATTTATTGGCACGGTAAAATAAAAGTTAAATTTTGTCTAATAAATTCTAAAAAAGGGATTAAATTAAAGAAAATAACAAAGTATATTATGTATTTTTAACTGGCCTTTCCGATGCAGCAATCGGATTTTAGAAAAAATAAATAACAAAGGAACAACAAACATAATTGCAAAAAACCCTTGTTCAAAATTATTGGCACGGCTTTGTTTTTCTTTTAGTATCAGTATAATATCAATCAATTTCCGGTTTACGTGCTTTCTGAACTTTTTTATAGGCATATTATGCTTGTTTAACGCTAATTCAGTGAATAATTTTTTTCAGATAATTTTTAGATAGCGATTTATTTAAACTATTATAAGTGACTAAATTATAATTTTCAATCGCCATGGTTAAAACTAAGGAACACAGTGAAGACGTCAGGAAGCTTGTTGTAGCATGCCATACCAATGGGGAGGGCTATGATAAGATTTCAAAGAAGCTAAACCTTCCCAAATCCACTGTTAGAGCCATAATAAACAAGTTCAAATCGCAAGGCCACGTTATGAGTTTAGAGGGTAGAGGGAGAAAAAGGATTCTTTCCCCAAGAGATGAACGGAAAATTGTTCGACAAGTAAAACAAAACCCAAGGATCTCTGCTGGGGAGATTGTTGATGAACAGAGCACCTCTGGAGTGAATGTATCTCGACATACAGTTGGTAGAGTTTTGAAGAGAGCTGGTTTAAAAGAATGTCGTCCGAGAAAGACTCCCTTATTGAAGCCTATGCACCTGAAAGCAAGGCTAGCCTTTGCAAAACGTCATATTGATAAAGATGTTGCATCCTGGAAACGTGTTCTATGGACTGACGAAAAGAAAATAGAGTTATTTGGCCATAATAAAGTGTCTTATATTTACAGAAAATCTGGCGAAGCTTTCCTGCCTAAGAACACCATACCCACAGTGAAGCACGGTGGAGGCAGTTTGATGTTTTGGGGATCCTTTGCTGCCTCTGGACCAGGGCGACTTGTTAAGGTCACAGGTAGCATAAAAAAGGAAGATTATGTTAAAATATTGGATGAAAACCTGAAAGACTCTGCTAAAGAGCTCTCACTTGGTCGTCGTTGGTGGTTCATGCAAGATAATGACCCAAAGCATTCGGCTAAACTGACTAAGAAATGGCTTGAGGACAATCATAATAATGTTTCGGAGTGGCCATCACAAAGCCCAGACCTTAATCCAATTGAAAATTTATGGAGAACATTAAAATTGAGGGTAATGCAAAGGAAGCCTAAGAATCTTATTCAATTGGAGGATTATTGTCAGGAAGAGTGGGCTAAAATTACTACTGAAGAGTGCAACAACTTGGTTGTAAACTATGAAAAGCGACTGAGGAAGGTAATCAAGGCCAAAGGCTATACAATTGATTATTAAATAAATCGTGCCAATAATTTTGAACAAGGGTTTTTTGCAATTATGTTTGTTGTTCCTTTGTTATTTATTTTTTCTAAAATCCGATTGCTGCATCGGAAAGGCCAGTTAAAAATACATAATATACTTTGTTATTTTCTTTAATTTAATCCCTTTTTTAGAATTTATTAGACAAAATTTAACTTTTATTTTACCGTGCCAATAAATATGATCATCACTGTACATGCATACATACATACATACATACATACATACATACATACATTTAAACAGACCGGTGAGATTTATATTATAGATTGTAGTGGACCCAATATATAGTAATGATTTTAAATATTAAAAAAAAATGACTCGTGTGCCACCACCGAGAATCGAAACCAAAACGTTTACGTTACGATTAACTTTTTCCTTTTACGTTAATGCCTGAGCTATGAAGACATGTTTGCTGCAGCGTTAAAAATTCAACTAAAATAGAACTAATAGCTATTACGTTAAATATGCATATTCCTAATGTTGTCATTCGACCTTAACTTGGCAAATTCAATTTTAAACAATTTTTTCACACTTTTGCACTGATTTTCCTCGGCTAAAACCCAAATATAAAATTTGCATGGGTTCGAATACCCTATATATTAAGTTTCATGTGTGAAGACCAAAAACTGAAAGAGGAGTTTGGTAGGTAAACTTTTTTAAACAAATACATATACGTAAATATATGTAGAGAGAGTTTGCGTTTACTATAACCTTTTTCGTTTGTTTATTTACTTGCCTCCCAACGAGAGTAGAGTTAGACACAAGGTCGGTTTTTAATGTGGGGGGAAACCAGCTCCCCGAAAAGGGTCATTCTGGTTAGTAACAAAAAATATATTAGTCATGAAGAATTCCATTGACCTAGACCAAAAAATTTAGGAAAAAAAGTTAAGTGAAGCGTCAGAACAGATAGTATTTATTTGCTCCCCCACCGAGCAAATTAGGCACAAGGCCGATTTTTAATGTGAGGAGTGAAGGGAGGGGGAAGGGAAAAAGGGGACCAGCTCCCGAGAGGTGGGAAATGGGAGCTGGTTAAAGATCAGGCATGTGGGGTTGCCCCCACATCTGGTCTTTGCTAGTCATAGCTAGTCATAGCTTGCAGTATCTGTCAGAACAGACGGTATTTATTTGCTCCCCCGCCGAGCAAATATGGCACAAGGCCGATTTTTAATGTGAGGAGTGAAGGGAGGGAGAAGGGAAAAAGGGGACCAGCTCCCGAGAGGAGGGAAATGGGAGCTGGTTAAAGGTCAAGCATGTGGGGTTGCCCCCACATCTGGTCTTTGCTAGTCATAGCTAGTCCTAGCTAGTCATAGCTTGCAGTATCTGTCAGAACAGATGGTATTTATTTGCTCCCCCGCCGAGCAAATTAGGCACAAGGCCGATTTTTAATGTGAGAAGTGAGGGAGGGGAAGGGAAAAAGGGGACCAGCTCCCGAGAGGAGGGAAATGGGAGCTGGTTAAAGGTCAAGCATGTGGGGTTGCCCCCACATCTGGTCTTTGCTAGTCATAGCTAGTCCTAGCTAGTCATAGCTTGCAGTATCTGTCAGAACAGATGGTATTTATTTGCTCCCCCACCGAGCAAATTAGGCACAAGGCCGATTTTTAATGTGAGGAGTGAAGGGAGGGGGAAGGGAAAAAGGGGACCAGCTCCCGAGAGGAGGGAAATGGGAGCTGGTTAAAGGTAAGGCATGTGGAGTTGCCCCCACATCTGATCTTTGCTTGCCTTGCAATATCTGTCAGAACAGATGGTATTTATTTGCTCCCCCACCGAGTAAATTAGGCAAAAGGCCGATTTTTAATGTGAGGAGTGAAGGGAGGGGGAAGGGAAAAAGGGGACCAACTCCCGAGAGGTGGGAAATGGGAGCTGGTTAAAGGTCAGGCATGTGGGGTTGCCCCCACATCTGGTCTTTGCTAGTCATAGCTAGTCATAGCTTGCAGTATCTGTCGGAACAGATGGTATTTATTTGCTCCCCCACCGAGCAAATTAGGCACAAGGCCGATTTTTAATGTGAGGAGTGAAGGGAGGGGGAAGGGAAAAAGGGGACCAGCTCCCGAGAGGTGGGAAATGGGAGCTGGTTAATGGTCAGGCATGTGGGGTTGCCCCCACATCTGGTCTTTGCTAGTCATAGCTAGTCATAGCTTGCAGTATCTGCCGGAACAGATGGTATTTATTTGCTCCCCCACCGAGCAAATTAGGCACAAGGCCGATTTTTAATGTGAGGAGTGAAGGGAGGGGAAAGGGGAAAAGGGGACCAGCTCCCGAGAGGTGGGAAATTGGAGCTGGTTAAAGGTCAGACATGTGGGGTTGTCCCCCACATCTGGTCTTTGCTAGTCATAGCTAGTCATAGCTACTCATAACTTGCAGTATCTGTCGGAACAGATGGTATTTATTTGCTCCCCCACCAAGTAAATTAGGCACAAGGCCAATTTTTAATGTGAGGTGTGAAGGGAGGGGGAAGGGAGAAAGGGGACCAGCTCTCAAAAGGTGGGAAATGGGAGCTGGTTAAAGGTCAGGCATGTGGGGTTGCCCCCACATCTGGTCCTTGCTAGTTATAGCTTGCAGCATCTAACGGAACAGATACTACACTTTGATCTTGACACGAAGACCAAGAATATTTTCTATTTATTTTACTATAACCTTTTTACGCAAGTATAAATCATATAGAATATCTGCATGAATATAATTACATGTAATAGTTAACTAAAGATGATCATCCCATACGAAAACCGACAAAAAACTAAAGAGAATTAATTAAAATGAATACTTATAAGAATATACAAATTAGCTAGATATTTTGCAGATGAATGCAATACCACGGCCATATATAACAAAGTTATATTTTAAATAAATAGAAAGAATGTTTTTTTAATATGAATATTAATATTGTTTTGGGCTCAAATCAAGTTATTAAGTTAGATTCATGTCCAAGGAACGTATATCTAAAATTTCAATTGTTTATACCCAAAATCGTCGGAGGAGTTTGGTAGAGTTCTTAAAGGTCAAATCATTGAACTTAGATCCCTTAACTGCCAAATTTCTGGCCGAAAATAGATTACAAATATTTTCCCAAATCTCAGTACCCTGTATATCAAATTTCGAGTCTGTAGACTTAAAATTGACAGAGTTATTGCGTAGGGAAATGTACACAGACAGACACACACACAAACAGATAGATAGATAATATATACCGGTCCTTATTCAAGAAGCTCAATGTAATTACAGAGCAATATAGATAATGAATGACAAAAGTTTATATTCCAAAGTTCATAATGTTGACCATCTTGTAATTTCTTCCTTTAATTCATTTGACATTTACAATTCCTGACAGTATCTGTTTCGTAGCGCAAAATCAATCACTTTATTATTATATCAATCAGTGAATCTATTTTGCCCTTAACTCATCAGTTAAAATCCGAAAATTGGAAGAGAAGCTGTAAATACCTTATAATATGTTTCTATTACGCCATTTTGAATTATATGTGTGTGTGTGTGTGTGTGTGTGTGTGTGTAAGGAATGCAATAATATTGCCAAAATAGTCATAATTACTAAGAAAACATTTGTTACTAAATGCTTACAACGTGTGTATAACAGTTTGTTAAATGTCGCAGACAACCAAACTGGCACATTATATTGCTCGAAGCGTAGTACCGAATAATAATGGTTTCACAGCAGAAAAAGAAAAACAAAAGAAAACATAATGTAACTGCAGTATAAAGATTTACAAAAAAAAATGAATATAAATAAAAAATCTCTCAAAGCGCAAATATAAAAGTTTGTTTTTCCCCCGGACAAGCCATTCCTGCGGGCCGACCAGGAAAGTCGAGGATAACGAAATGAATGCGCCAATCTAACTACTCGTTTGTAATTATTTAACGAGCGCTCGGTATGCTTCAATTGGCCATGAATATTCAATGATGAAATCAGCGCAATCATCTATAGTTTTTCGACCGGACAAAGCAGAGCAAACAAAAGATCTGCGCAATTCGTCATTTATCATTTACACATCTGGCAGATGTTGATACATACATCTAGCAGATGTTGATACATACATCTAGCAGATGCTGATGCATCTGTACGTTTTTATATTTAGATTACCATATACGGAATCGTATCGAAAAAAAAGAATAAACCTATTTAATGAACATTATTCAATCATTTCGTATGAATGAGATGAACATTATTGGCATTCATTTCTCCGATATCTTTCTAGTTAGAATACTTTCTATTTTTATTTTTATTTTATTTTATAACGATGTATTTTTATATGGAAAACAAGGGCGAACTCCGGTCAAATCATAAATATTCTACTCATATAATTTTGTTTATAGCGTTCAACTTTTATAATTACATTTTCACCACAAACAAGGCACAGTGCCACTTTGAGGGCTACTATCAGAGACATAAGTTGCAGGGATACTACGTAGGGAGTTGAGCAGCAAGATTTCTGTTTACACTTGAACTTCTGCATATCAGTACAGTTGGGAAAGCAGGAACCCGGAAGGGAATTCTAAAGTTTGCAGTTCTAGGAAGAAACTATTAGAGTAGAAGGTTTTTTACATCTAGGAATCTCTACTCGATAGGGGTGAGACTTCGCTGCTTGTCGCGTCTGTTGTAGCCATTTACGTTGAGGGGTGCAAATACTTGTAGAACGAGCAGAGGGATGCAACATTTCGTCGATGGAGCAGAGGTTGAAGCTTAGATGACAGTTCAGGACCTATCAGGTTACCAACGCTCTTTTTAACTCTATCCAAGAGTGAGAGACTAGAAGCAGATGCACCAGCCCAAATGTGACAACAATACTCCATACATTTTTTTTACACAGTGATCACCACTTATCAAGGCCCGGAAGCCACTCAGTGATAAGCGTTATTGCAAGTACATTACGTTAGTGTGGAGATTTGATGAAGTGTTTACTTAAGGGGGCGGTTCATTAGGAATTTGTTAACGTTGGACTTGAATACATCCAAGTTGTAGTCCGGTGGGAAGCAGGCAGACGGAACAGAGTTCCAGAGGCGTGCAGTTCTAAGAAAGAAGCTTTGTTCATGGAATCCGCGTTTTGATTTAGGCACAAATATAGAGTGGGGCAAATTTTTCACAGTGGATTCAGCTAGACGGGTGTTTTTCGTGAAAGATTGGCGAGGGGGGAACCAGAGATTGGAGTTCAGACGAGCACCTTCCATGGAAATAACGATAAAACAAGGATAGGCTCGCAACGTCTCTTCTGTGGGAGAGAGGTTGCAGGGTAGAGAAAAGGGCATCCCCCACTAAGCCACGAAGTCTGTTTTGTACTCTGTCAAGGCAGGATAGGCTGTTTTTAGCAGCTCCTGCCCAGATATGACAACAGTATTCCATCCTTGGACGTACTTGGCTTTTATATAGATAGAGAATTGCATCAGTAGTGAGATATCTTCTGGAGCGGTAGAAGGATCCCACCATCTTTCCAGCGACCTTGGCAATAGACTTGATGTAAGTGTTCCATTTCAGATCAGGAGTAAAGGTCAAACCCACAAGCTTGTCAAAACACGGAGCCTCACCCAGACGAGAGCCATCCATCACAATTGATTCCAGATGGGGATCAGAGCGTTGATGATGTAAGGATAGGAGTGTGGTTTTGGATGCATTAAAGGTAACCAACCACATCTTCCCCCACTGAACCACGCGCTCGAGATCAGAGGAGAGAGAATCAGAGAGAACTTTGTCATTTACAGCCTTTGATGTGTTGCCGTAGATGGTCGTGTCATCAGCATAGATGTCAACGAATGATTTAAGTATGTGTTTAGGGAGGTCATTGATGTAGATCAGGAAGAGAGTTGGGCCCAGGATTGACCCCTAAGGGACTCCAGCATTTATATTGCAGGCCTCTGCTTTTTGTCCATCTACCACTACTCTTATGAGCCTATCGGAGAGAAAATATTTAATGATTGAGAAAACATTTCCAGTTACACCGTAGCTGGAAATCTTGTGAAGTAGACCCTTTGCCATACCTTGTCGAAGGCCTTTGATATGTCAAGAGCAATTGCCCTAGAAAGGAAGCCTTTGTCAAGAGATTCACTAATCCTGTGGGATATAACCGTCAGCACATCTGCGGTAGATCTTGCAGAGCGAAACCATATTGTGTGTCACTAAGAAGGTTATTTCTGCTGAGGTGGTTGACTATTTCTCTATTTAATATGGATTCCAGCAACTTACTCATAACACACAGGAGACTTATTGGTCTATACCGAGAGGGAGATGACTTATCACCTGAATTCTTAAATACAGGGCAAACTGATGAGGTCTTCCAGGGAGTCGGAAAGCACTTCTCCTTAAGGCAGCGCTTAAATAGTTTCGTAAGTATGGGAGCAAGTTCTGGTTGAAGCTTTTTTAACACTATAATTGGGATGCCATCAGAGCCAGTTGCTTTACTGGAATCTAGGTTCTTTATTAGCTTAGCAACCTCATGCACGGATATTTGTATGTTACCTAGCTTGTTCTGTGTTATAGGAGGAAACATGGGGAGTTGATGGCCTTCGTCGCATAGGGTAGAATTAGCTGCAAAGTTCTTGGCAAATAGTTTGGCCTTGTCTGACGCTGACGAGATGACCTCTGGTCCATTGATGATGGTTGGGATAGAACGCACACTTCTGTTCAGGATCCTATTTGTTATTGGCCAAAACTGGTGGGAATCAAGCCGCTGATCAGCTACCTTGGATTTAACAGACTGGGCATATAGCTCTCTTGCATTTTTTATTACTCTTTTACAGTGGTTGCTGGCAGTCCTGAAAGCAGCTTTAGTCTCAGTGCATCTATTACCTTGGTAGCTATGGAAAAGGTGATTTCTGTGCGCGATAGCAGCAGCACATTCTGGGGAGAACCATGGCTGGCTGTTAGGTTTTTGTTGGAATTTTTTAGATGGTATGAATCGGTCTTTGCCTACAATTAACCATTCGGTCAGATCTGTTACTATAGAGGACACTTCCTTTTTAAACATGGAGTGCAGAGGTAAATCAGATATGAATATACGGAAGCTATTCCAGTCAGCCATAGAGTATCGGTATACAGTACGGTGGAGGGGTACGTCTGGGGACTTACATTTCGTTTTTATCTTAACTGATACGACGGAGTGGTCGGAGGATCCTAGAGGAGAATGAACGGAACATGAACATAGCTCAGGGGAAGTTGAGAGAAAAAGGTCTAGGAGGCTTGCATATTGACCGGGTGTATCAGGCACACGGGTGGGTTCGCGAACAATCTGAGTGCAATGGCAAAATCATGACAAAACCTCCCCCATCGTCTGTCTTATTTGACTGGGTCAGCCGTTCCACGTTATGGACGTTGAAGTCACCACAGATGTGGATGTTAGCCGGGGGATGTACAGACAGGATGTGGTCTATTTTCTCAGATATGCTCTTAAAGATAGTAACTCCGCTGTTGTGGGGCCGACAGAGGGCAAATATAAATGCAGCGGTGTTAGCAAGTGCAATCCTGAAGCACATATAGAGTAAATTAGGATCTTCTCTAGAGATATCCCTGCCACATGGGAAGCCATCCTTAATGCAGGCACATATTCCATGCCCATGGAGTTCTTGGTGGTCAGATTTTGCATTGGCGAATGGTGGTCTTGTAGAGTTACAGATTTTCAGACGTAAGTAACTTTCTAGCACGGTTGACAACCACCTGCAGCAGAGAGGTGACATTGGCTAAGCGGTTAACAACGCAGACTGGCACTATTATGTTACAGTCCTGTTCGTTCTATGGAAGCAGTTTCAGTTAGGGATGTTGACAAGTTTCATGTGTATTCAGTGTCATTCTAGAAAGTATTCAAACTAGAAAGATATCGGCAAATGAATGCCACTCATCTTATTCATAGAAAATGATTGAATAATTTTCAGCAATAAAAAAGGTAAAACTTGCGGAGTATGCGCTCTTTTACGGTTGTTGTAAATATGGAACGGAAATTTTAATTTCGTTCTGTTTTAATTTTTTTTTTTTTGTGCCTTCCCCCCCAAAAAAACGAAAGTAATCGAAAGAATAGCATTCAACAATCGTACTTTTTATATACAAAAATAAGAAAGATTTTTTTTTTTTTGTAAAAATAAAATTTTATCAACAAAAACGAAATAATATAATTTTTAGTTAAAAAAAAAGTGTTATTTTTTTTTTATACATAAGTCCAACTCACTGTTCACGAATAAACACCTTAACCTCCTCGTGTTAAGAACGGCTTTCGGAATATACACCCCTAAACTCTCGATGTTAAGAACGGCTTTCGTAATAGACACCCCTAACCTTGTTAGTATACCCGAAACCCTATAAAAGTTGACATGTCGAACGTGAACGGTGAGTTGGACGTAATATAAAAATGTACCGAATTTAAAACGGAACGAAATTTAAATTTCCGTTCCATTTTTACAACAACCGTAAAACACAAGTAAAAAAAAAGTTTTACCAACAACAAAAAAGAAACATAAAAACAAAGAATTCCTCCCGGACACATCATTGTGTTTACTCTTTTTCACTTTAAACAACACATTTTAACACTTGGGCATAAGGGAATACTATTTGTGACTATGTCTATAGAGAACTGTAGAGAGTTGAGTGAGATACTTGTTAACACACATTTAAACTTCTGTATGTTAGTACAGCCAGGGATACAGCAAACAGTTAAAAATCTAGTTATTCTAGAAAAGCAACTAGGGCACAATCACGTTGACACACCGGTTCTCACCAGATCACCGAAGTTAAGCAACGTTGAATCTGGTTAGTACCAGATGGGTGACCATTTGGGAAGGCGAGCCGCTGTATGTACCACGAGGTAAAATACCAGATTGGAAAACTGGCGCGGTCTATCCTTTTTTCGGTGGTCCTCTCTTAAACCGTGGTAGGCACCCCATCTAGTGATGGCGTCACGATAAAATAAAATACCCCTGATAGTCCTGGCGAAGCATCAAGTATTCCGCTACAGACAAGATTTGAATTACACTACAAACTCGTGTAGTGAGTTCAATCTCGGCTGCAACCGCATATTACGTTACGTTATGGACCTCAACAGTACAGGGGTGGGATTTTCTGCTTGTCTGATTATTCGGGAGGGGCACAAATGCTATGGGTTCATCAGCGCCCATTCTATTCTTGTAAAGATAGACACAGTGATGCAAAATGGCGGCGATGGGACAGAGGTTGAAACTTGACCGATAATGCGGGATCTATTAGATTAGAATTTGGGGGGGGGGGATTTAGTTCCTGCCTTAAAGAGTAAAAGCCTAGTGGTAGATGTACTAGCCCTGGTGTGGAAACAATCCTATTCGAATAGGCGATTGGTAAACCCCACATCTTAACTTTGTAACTCCTTTTTCGTTTCCTGCTTCTCTGGCTGTACTAACATGCAGAAATTTAAATGTAATGTGAACAGATATCTCGCTGCTCAACTACCTACATAATCTCACTGTATGAATGATCCCACATAGCCTCTTACGACCAAGTAGCAATATGTCTTGTTTGGGTGAATGAAAGTTTTAAAAAATATTAAGTACCTTATCCGATTGGACTTGATATAACCAATAAGAATCGTTCTTACAATTGACATAAACTGTTAATTAGACATGCAAAAGATTTATATATATATATATATATATATATATATATATATATATATATATATATATATATATATATATATTGAAAAGTTAGACTCATGTCCAGGTAACCTACATCTAAAATTTCAAGTGTTTAGACACAAAATTGGCGAAGGAGTTTGGTAGAGTCTGCAAAGATCAACTCTTTCAACTTTTACCTCTTGGCAGCCAAATTCTCACCCAAAAACTGATTCAAAAGCTTGCTGCATGTCTGAATACCCTTTATGTAAAATTTCAAATTTTTAGACCCAACATTTGTTGAATAGTTTCCTAGAGACCGCAAAAGTCAAATCTTTTGAACTTTGACCTCTTGGCAGCCAAATTTTCGGCCAAAAACCTATTAAAAATCTTACCCTATGTCTGAATACACTTTATGTACATTTTTAAATGTTTAAGCCAAAAATTGGTTGGGAGGTCGTTTTTTTTTTTAACTTTGACTCCAATTTTGACCACTTAACATTTATTATTTTGAGCTCAAACCAAATTACAAAGTTTGAGCAATGTCCAAAGAAACCTACATCTAAAATTTCAAGTGTTTAGACCCAAAACTGGCACAGGAGCTTAATACAGTTTTCAAAGGTAAAATCATTTAACTTTGACCCCTTGATAGCCAAATATCCGTCCGAAAACGGATTAAAAAGATTTTCCTTAATCTCAATACTTCATATGTCAAATCTCGAGTCTGTAGATTGAAAACTGGCAGAATAATTTGGTAGGGAAATGTACACACAGACACTCTCACACACACACACGCGCAATTTTACTTTTATAGATATATAGGTTCTATGCATTACAAGTATTCAATGACGTACCACCTGCAGCAGCGGCAACATCAGCATAGCGAAAAAGAGTCTTTGGGCGCATTAAATCAGCTCAATCCAATGAGGGACTTTGGTTAACTAAGAAGTTAGGAAATAAGGGCTGAACATAACCACGAACCTTTACGTATACTCACAAGTAAATTCACGCACGACGAAGTCTTAGTATTTCACAGGAAGCAAAAACATCGTCTCTGGCAGGTGTTCGGATCAGGTACGAGTCTCATTTTTAACTTTATGGTATTCTTGGCTTGTATCCATTCTCGCGGATAGAATAATCGATTGCCTAGTAATATTACCGCACAAAAAAAAAATAGCATCAAAAATACTATCAG
Organism: Euprymna scolopes; assembly: GCF_053919585.1. NCBI lineage: Eukaryota > Metazoa > Mollusca > Cephalopoda > Sepiida > Sepiolidae > Euprymna > Euprymna scolopes. The sequence continues at coordinate 109,691,547 of NC_136499.1, read as the reverse complement.
TTTATTACACACAATATTACACGTCGTCGGAACAAATTTCAATATTAAACACTTCTATCGTCATTTTAATGGCAGGTGCTCGACTGAACTCCAATCTGTGTCCCCTTTGCTGATCTTTCACAAAAAACACTCGACTTACTACAACCCTTATATACGATTTCCCCCACTCTCTATCTGTACCTAAATCTAAACGCAGGTTTCATGTACAAAACTGCTTTCCCAGAACTTCCCGCTAGTGGAACTGTTCCGCTGGCCTGCTTCCTGGTTGAATAAAACAAGGTAGTCATCAAATCCAATGTAAATAAGTACCTGTTGAGCCGTCCCCATAAAAAAATATTTGCTTCCCCACGGAAGCAAAATGTGGCTCAATATCGTTTTTAATGTGGGAGAAAACAAGTTTCCCCCAAAAGGGCATTCTGGAAGTGGGCAAAAATAAAAATTGCCCCAGTATAGAAGGGTTTCCCGTACATTGACTAAGGATAAAATAAGCTTAAACGTAGCATCAGAACAGATACGACACTGTGATCTTGCATCCCCATAAATAATCAAATTCTACCCAATTCACACCATTAACGAATACTACACTATCACCTTACATTCATCAACCCTTATCCTCGGATGGCCTTTAAGCCTTGATAAGTGGTGACTCCCAAGTAAAAAAAAGAAACTCTCTCTGACTCCATTATGAACTGTCATTTATCACATAACACATAGAGATATAAATCATTGTTTAATCACGTTGACACACCGGTTTCCGTCAGATCACCGAAGTTAAGCAACGTTGAGCCTGGTCATTACTAAAATGGGTGACCAATTTGGAAAATCCAGGCGCTGTATGTAGGAGGACGTCGACACCTCCCTGCAAGAGTTGCAAAAACCTAACATCGTCATCTCCTGTAATGGAGATAGGCAAGCGACTGGGAACCGCTTCTGAATTTCATACTCCCATGGAATTGTCTCCTTCAGAGGTAGCCGGTTGAACCCAACACACACACATTCACATGCGAAATTTAAGCTTAATTTGACAATTGAAAGTGGGCCAGGGGCATTAGCAATATTGAACGCACCTCATAATTTCTAAAACCTGTTAAAACGGTTGAGATAAAAATAAATATAAAAACTTTGGATTATTTTTTTTATATATGAGAATTAATAATTTCGATTATTTGAATTATTTGCATTTAGTACTTGTGCAGTTTATGGACCGTACTGAAATAATAACCTTAGTATTTAGAATACAATTCTTAACATAAGGATTATCTTTTTAACTATGTTGGTCGTTCCAAAAGTAAAAAAAAAAATCCTAATTTTTTAACTAAAAAAGTTAAAGGGTCACGAAGGCGGGAGAATACCATTGAAACGAGCAACCTTTTCTGCTCCAGAATATTTTTTCTACATAGTCACCACCATTCTCCAAGCATATTTTTGCTGTCGATGAACGATGGCTGTCCATGGACATTGTGAGTGCGCATTGTCATACTAGGATCGTTCCAAAAGTAAAACCTGTTATTTTTTTCACTCAAAGGTTGAAGAACTACGAAAGTGGAGTAGTACCATTAAAACGAGCAGTTTTCTGTGCTCCAAAATTTATCGATTTCGATAAAATTTGTATTTTTAATATGGGTTATACTATGGAATACACCTTAAACGTCCGCTTAGAACTGATTATCATTTATCGCTTTTATCCGTTACGCCGTATAATACAGATTAATCGAAGTATTTACTTCCTCCCAGCCCCAGGAAGATGTGATACAAGGCCAGGAAAGTAGGTTAGCCAAGCCAGATCCCCTAAAGGAGGGAGCACTCTGGGACCTTTCAAAAAATTTCCTGAGCAGCCCCGTCGACATTCCCCTATAGGAGCGCTTTAGGCAGTAATCAGTCACACGTCCCGAAAACGGGGAACAAAGCCCTTGGAGAGTGGATCTTCTAGGATTACATAAGATATAACCCTAACCCCAGATAACAGGGAACAGGTTATTTAAAAATGACCAATACTCTGTTGGCTTCAGATCTCGAGTTAAAACTGAGGGTTGAATTAATAATAGAAATGAATTTAGTGCTATGAAATTGGTACGAATCACGATGTACACATGTGAGAAGGATTTTGGCTGTTAGCCAGTATAATAAATGAATTGTTCGTATTTTCATATTTCAGTGGTTCTAATAAGTATCTCGAGTCTGTAAAACTTGTGAATTTGTTTGACCTTCTCTTTCTTTTTATCAAGTCAAATGCCAAAGTTCAGCTCATTCTGGGAGTGCATTGTTTGGAACGTTGTATTGTAAAATTATTGAACCGAGACCTGTGCTAATTGTGTGTGCATACGGGCTGTGCTTAATATTGGGTTGGCGCGACTATGATTCTTTAACATGTTTTGTTTTGTTTCGATAATTGCCAAAGTACTTTTTGACGTGGATGGCGTGAAGCCAATTCGAATTAGAATCGTTATTAGTTCCCAATAAAATTATCTTGCAGAAAAAAAAAAAAGAAAAGAAAAAAAAACAGTTCAATAAACCATCCGATGGACAAGATCAATGATGATTAGTGAAAGTGTTTGTGATGTTGACGCACTATTCCCCTCCCCCACCCCCACCCACCCACCATTTTTACATGTTCTCCACATTGTTAGCTTCGATTAAAGATGTAGACAAACTATCTTTTGAATCCGGAAGAAGTGAGGTTGTCAAAATAAGTAAAATTTAGCAAACGAAAAATAGCAAACCAGATTGATAATTTTAGGTACTTGCGCAGAATTTGAATCAGATGTAACTGACTGACCGCTCGGCTTTGCTCGGTACATGACGTCATCCGCCGGTTTTTGCCGAGCGTCATCGATTATATAAGCGTAACAACGCTACTCGAGGAAAATACGAAAGAAAACATTAAAACATAATAAATCTTTCAAGTGAAAAAATTAACAAGTAAGTTATATCTATCTATCTATCTATCTATCTATATATCTATCTATCTATATATATATATATATATATATATATATATACTTATATATATATACAGTAATTTATAAAATATATATGGCGATTAAGCTACACTGAAAAATCTTTTAAGTGAAAAAAATAAACAAGTTATATATATATATATATATATATATATATATATATATATATAAGTGAAAATGTCTGTGTGTGCCTGTGTGTCTGTCTGTGTACACTTCCCTACGCAATAACTCTGTCAATTTTTAGTCTACAGACTCGAAATTTGATATCCAGGGTATTAAGGTTTGGGAAAATCTTTGCAATCCGTGTTCGGCCAGAAATTTGGTTATTAAGAGGTCAAAGTTCAACGATTTGACCTTTAAGAACTCTACTAAACCCCTCCGGCAAATTTTGGGTATTAACAATTGAAATTTTAGATATAGGTTCCTTGGACATGGATCTAACTTAATAAGTTGATTTGAGCGCAAAACTATAAATGTTAAGGGATTATAATAGGAGTCAATGTTTAAAAAAATTGACCTCTGCGGTCTCTACCAAATTACTCAGGCAATTTCTGGTCTAAGCATTTAAAATTTTACATAAAGGGTATTCAGAGATAGGGTAAGCTTTTTCATCGGTTTCGGTCGAAAATTTGAGCTGTGAATATATAAATGTATGTGTGCATGTTTGCCTAAAACTTTCGACAGAGGTGACGGATTTTTACAAGATCAGTATTGTTTTGAAGCTCGCCCCTTCAGACGACAAATACCGAAAAATTGGCTGAAAATATTAATTTCTTCACTCTCAACTGGGCACTTTTCTACAGGGAGGAGTCGCTTTTTTCGCCGATATTTTGGAAAGTCATCCCCCCTTTTCGATTGTCTAACCTTAATATAAATCTACGGCAGTTCCTGTTTGACAGTGATCGTAACAGCAAAAACGTCACATTTTTCCCCGTTCTTTTCCTCCTTCACGGTACGGGTTCGAGCCTGCCTTCCGACTACCACTTTTTTTTTCGCTCAACATACACTTCCAATCATTCGGGCAACGCCGAGCTGAAATGCTAGTCTATCTATATATTTATAAAAGTGAACGTGTGTGTGTGTGTGTGTGTGTGTGTGTGTGTGCATTTCCCTACGCAATAACTGTGTCAATTTTGAGTCTACAGACTCGAAAGTTGATATACCGGGTACTGAGATTTGGGAAAATCGATGTGATCGGGTTTCGGCCAGAAATTTCGCTGTTAAGGGGTCAAAGTTCAACCATTTGACCTTTGAGAACTCTACCAAAATCCTCCGACAATTTTGGGTCTAAACACTTGAAATTTTAGATATAGGTTCCTTGGACATGGATCAAACTTAATAACTTAAATTGAGCCCAAAAGGATATATTTTAAGGGGTCATAATAAGGGTCAAAGTTAAAAAATTTACCGTTGTTTTTACATTTTTTTTTTATGCTCAGCATATACCTCCAAACACCCAGGCAACGCCGGGCACCCATGCTAGTATATATATATATATATATATATATATATATATATATATATATATATATATATATATATATATATATATAAGTGAACCTGTCTCTGTGTGTGTATGTCTGTGTACATTTCCCTACGCTATAACTCTGTCAATTTTCAGTCTACAGACTCGATATTTGACATACAGAGTACTGAGATTTGGGAAAATCGATGTGATCGGGTTTCGGCCAGAAATTTCGCTGTTAAGGGGTCAAAGTTCAACCATTTGACCTTTGAGAACTCTACCAAACTCCTCCGACAATTTTGGGTCTAAACACTTGACATTTTAGATATGGGTTCCGTGGACATGGATTTAACTTAATAACTTGATTTGAGCCAAAACAATAAATATAAAGGGGTCACAATAAGGGTCAAAGTAAAATAAATTACCATTTTTTTGTGGGTTTTTTTTTTTTTGCTCAACATACACCTGCAAGTACCCGGGCAGCGCCGGGCGCCCATGCTAGTATATCTATAAAAGTGAAAATCTGTGTGTGTGCATGTGGGTATTTGCATTTCTCTATCAAATAACTCTGTCAATTTTCGGTGTAGACACTCGAGATTTGACATGAGGAGTATAGAGATTTGGAAAAATTATTTTAATCCGTTTTGGACCAGAAACTTGGCTGTCAAAGGGTCAAAGTTCAACGATTGGACCTTTGAAAACTCTACCAAATTCCTCCGCCAATTTTGGGTCTAAACACTTGAAATTTTAAATGTAGATTACTTGGACAGTGATCAAAATTTTTAATTCGATTTGAGCCCCAAAAAATAAATGTTAAGGGGTCAAAACTGGGGTCAAAGTGTAAAAAAACTTTGACTTCTGACTTACTAAGCCAATTTCTGGTCCAAACGTTTGAAAGTTTACATAAAGTGTATTCAAAGATAGGACAATCTTTTTAATAGGCTTGGATCGAAAATTTGAATGGCCATGGTGTCAAAGTTCAAAAGATTTTACCTTTGTGGTGTCTATCAAACTACTCAGCCAATTTTGAGTCTAACCATTTGAAATTTGTACAAAACGAGTATTCAAACATGCGGCAAGCATTTTACTCAGTTTTGGGGCGAAAATTTGGCTGCCAAACAGTCAAAGTTAAAAGTGTTTACCATTGCAGACTTTACCAAATTCCTGGGAATTTTAGATGTAGGTAACTTGAAAATGGGTAAAACTTAGTATTTTCACTTTTGAAATTTTGCATAAAGTGTATTCACACGTAGGGCAAGTTATGAACAGTACATAGGGTCCGAGCAAACACGGGCTGAACTGCTAGTTCTGAATATACATATATATATATATATATATATATATATATATATATATATATATATGTATATTCATATATATGTATATTTATATATATGTATATTTATATATATATTTATATATATATGTATATTTATATATATATATTTATATATATGTATTTATATATATATTTATATATATATTTATATATATGTATATTTATATATATATATTTATATATATGTATATTTATATATATATGTACATATATAGATGTATATTTATATATATATATGTATATATATATTTATATATATATATATTTATATATATTTATATATATATATATACTTACATGTATATGCATATATATACATATGTATATGCATATATATACATACGTATATATATACATACATGCATATATATATATACATACATGCATATATATATACATGCATATATATATACATATATATACATATACATATATAAGGTATATATACATATATATATACTTATATATATTCATATATATATATATATACATATGTATATATATACATGCATATATATACATATATATACGTATATATATACGTATATATATACGTATATATATATATATATATATACGTATATATATATATATATATATATATATATATATATATATATATATATATATATATATATATATATATATTAGTGTTGGGTCGAATAATCGGAATAGGAATCGGGAATCGAAAAAATCGGAAATTTTGAGGGAATCGGTATCAGAATCGGAAAAAGTGTGTGCGTATTTTCCGATGCCAATAACGATTCTTTTGATTGGCTTTTTTTATTTGATTTTCTCTAAAGAAAAATATTCTACCGCTGATAGTAATACTAAAATAGTGAATATCTGCTGATTTTTACCTAATAGTAAAACTAAAATCGACAGATCATCCCTCACATGAGTATCCTTACGTTTAAGAAAATATCTGCACATTTAATGTGTTTTTACGGTAATCGTGAAAAATAACAACTTTATAGTTAAGTATGTTGAAATTTAGAAAGAATCGTAATCAGATTCGGTAATTGTATCGGAATCGGGAATTTAATACGGAATCGGTAATTGTATCCGACTTGGTACAAATACTGGAATAGTGCCACCCCTAATATACGCCACACACACACACACACACACACACACACACACACATATATACATATATATATATATTCGATGCTACCAACAAAGAGATAATTTTGTACATGACATGTATATATATATATATATATATATGTTTTATTTTTTATTGCCGTTTTATCTGTTTGTATAATAATAAAAAAAATAAAACACATATTGCTCTGCAATAGTATTGAGCACTCCGTTTAAGTTTTTACTAATGACAAGTTTTACCATATATATATGTGTGTGTGTGTGTGTGTGTGTGTGTGTGTGTGTGTGTGTGTGTGTGTGTGTGTGTGTGCGAATAAAAAATCAGTACGAAAAAATTTTCTCTATTTATTTCCCGTGTGTTGACGTGTAGGAATACAAAAAGTCTTTTAAAAAAACAAGAATGTTTCATTCCAAAGCACATAATTTCGACCGACCCTTCGATCTTCCTCAGTGTGAATGATAGACAACATGAGTGCGCGGGCAGAGTTAGCAACAGGAGGAGCACGGGTATAGCCATTAAGGTAAAGATCTATTTGAATATGACCCTTCCAGCATTTTCGACTTGGAATGGTCAGCAACTTATGTGGCCTCTATTCAAAAATTTGAATTGGACACCCACGCATCCCACGAACATACTCGCATATGTGAACATACATGTATATACACTCGCCCACTACCACATATGCTTCTTCGCGTACCCATACATACATAGAATATAGACATGTGTACATATACAGCTGGAGATTGATGAGCAGATGTAAGTGATAAGCTAAGTGGATGCTAAGTAGAATGTTTTTTTCCAAGAGCTTGGACTTATAGATTTATTGTTGTTATAAACGGTGTCAAAGGTAAACTGTTGTCTGGATTGTTTACACGTACGTATTCACCTATGCACACTCACACACACGTTTATATATATATATGTTTTAGCGATATGTTTTGAATGAATTCAATTATTTACGAAAGTGCATTTTTACCTAAATGCTAGTTGGGAATAATTTTCCCTTTTAACCAATTTGGTGCCCCCACATGGGGAGCGGTATATATATATTATTTTTAAAATGTAATTATCCACTGACACGTGTTTCGTCGTCTAGGACTCATCAGAGTGGCTGTATCTAACGAGATTCGAAATCGGGACCCAACGGTAATGAGCCTAAACCCTTCCTCCTGGACCATCTCGCCGACTGGATATATCGCGATTTATTTAGATGTTTTGTTTTGGTTTGATTTTAGCGATATGTTTTGAATGAATATATATATGTGTGTGTGTGTGTAACAGCCAAATGTCTATGCTAGATATAAGTCTACGTGTTTATAACATTCGTTGGCTGTTGATTAATTTCGGAACAAAATTTTTTTGGGGGAGGAATATATTATTACACCGTTGTGCTTCCATACACATGTCAAATGAAAAGAAATCCAACATTCACTTGTATAACTTCGTATTTATTTTCCTTGATATTTTTATAGAAGATTTCACATGAGTGACATCTGTCGCAAATATAACAGCTTATTCGATTAACAAGAAACACACACTCGAAGAGATATACATATGTGTGTGTGTGTGCATGTGGGTGTATGTATTGTATTTATATATACATACATATGAATACGTCTACCTATTTATCTCTCTCTATTTATATAGATGTTATTATTCAGTGAGCAATATAAAACTGCTGAAAATAAGATTCAAAATCATATCCTAAAAAATAACTACTTTGCAACTCATAAACCAATCGAAAGAACCAATGTTATTTATAAATTCAAATACTTTTTCGAGAACGTAACTCATAACAACGCCGACAATAATAATAATAATAATAATAATAATAATAATAATAATAATAATAATAATAATAACAACAACAACAAGCGGGACCTGTGGAAATTCCACAGCGGACTCATTCATATGTAATGTATTGATGTTTGCATTCTGTAGTTGTTCAATATAAATGGGGACGCTCTGATATTATTGTGGCTCTTTTGTTAAAACTGCAAAATATTTATTTAATCTTGCACGAACGTCCGGCAAACCCCGGTGGTAAAGTACGCTTAAATATGATATTTTAATTGTTGCAGATTTCGTATATATTAATATAGAGTTAATGTTCTATCGATTTTTTTTATATTATAAAGTTGCGATTTCAAAAATAAAAAAAATATATCCATATGATTTGGGTGTATCAGCTTGAATCGAAACCTAAATAAAAACATATATATATATGTGTATGTGTGTGTATATATGTATGTATATATATATATATGTGTGTGTGTGTATATATATATATATATATGTATATATATGTATGTATATATATATATGTATGTATCTATATGTATGTATATATATGTATATATATGCATGTATATATATGTGTGTATATATATGTATGTATATATATGTATGTTTATATATACATGCATGTTTATATATATGTATGTATATATGTATGTATATATATGTATGTATGTATATATATGTATGTATATATATGTATGTATATATATGTATGTATATGTATGTATATATATGTATGTATGTATATATATGTATATATGTATGTATATATATGTATATATGCATGTATATATATGTATGTATATATATGTATGTATATATATATGTATATATGTATATATATATATATATATATATATATATAACTTGAGTTCCTTCAGCCATAACCGAAACCAAAACTTATTAATAATTCTTAATAAAATTATGTATAAAAAATAAAGGACTTAAGTGCCATCAGCTATAATTGAAAATGAAACCAAAACTTATGAAAAATTCTTGGTAATATTATTTATGACAAGAAATAGAAGTACATATCAATTAAACGACCCGGATGTAAGCGTTACACAGAAAATAACATACACGCTATCGTATTAATATATAGATTATAATAGTAGTAACAACAATCATAATAATAGCAGAAACAATAACAATAATAATAACAGCAACAACCACAACAATAATAATAACATCAATAATAATAATAATAATAATAATAATAATAATAATAATAATAATAATAATAATAATAACGGTAACAACAATAATAACAGCAGCAACAACCACAACAATTGTAATAATAACAATAACAATAATAGTAATGTTTATAACAATAATAGCAACAAGAACAATAATAACTACATTGGTTCTACTATAATTATCCGTTCCCAGCGACTCAAAATGCACTTTGTAACCGCTTACTCAATTTAGCAACGTTAAATAAGCATATCAGGTTAATATCTGAAACTATCGTTATTTATAATCAATAATCTACAGGTAAAAGCGTTACATATGAAACTAGTAACATCGTCTTCAAATGCTAAATATAGTACTATTAGTCACTATTTTGGCATCCCGGAATAAAAATGTTTAAATGTCTCTTCTGGAACCGTACCGGTTCGTCCTTTTTATATCTAACTGATGTCATACTGATGTCTACTTTTTTTCAAATTTTCTTTTTTTTTCTTGGAATTTTTATTTCTTTATTTTTCTCACTTGAAGATGGTTCGACTTAAACTCGAAAGTGCTCGTGATACATATGGAACATTCATCAATTTTTGTATTTTGACACAATAAAAGATTATCGGAAAATATTGGAAAATTAAAAGTCGTGTCAAACAGTGGAATTATGCAATCTTTAACAATATTTGCTGATGCATGCATGTGTATGTATATAGTTATATATAAAGGTATTTTATGCGTGTGTGTAGGTTCATTACTTATGGACTCCGAAACAGCTGGACTAGATTTTGTAAATTTCACACAAATAAACTTGGTGTGAATGTCAGTGTTCTTAAATAAGTTTTGTATCAAAATGACTCCGATAAGTTTCGAATATCGATAATCGAACAAAGCCAATTATTACGTATAGAATGATCGTTTTTTTTTTAAAGTGGAATTCAGGATAAACGTATCAAAGCCTGTCGAAGCTGGGTTTCTATAAAATTGCGAATGGCTTCAACGAATTCATTATTAGTAAACAATGCTTAAATCTTTTTTGTTAATACCAACAATGTAAGTATTTAAATGTTTAAATCTTTTTTTGTTAATACCAATAATGTAAGTATTTAAATGTTTAAATCTTTTTTTGTTAATACCAATAATGTAAGTATTTAAATGTTTAAATCTTTTCTAAATACGATTCTTTACAGAATTATTATTTATCAATTTTGTTCCGTGAAACTCAGGAAATAAATATTTCTTTAAAATATATTTTAGACGGTTGAATTAAAGAAAAATGTTAATAGTATTAATAGATTTTGCGGTTACGGTTAACCTTTATTAAAATTTATTTGAATTTTCTTTTTGCGTGTGGATGACTATAACACATGAACGAAGATTGATTTTATATATATGTATATATACTTTTTGTGTGCGTGTGTGAGTATGCGTTTGTGTATGTGCGTGGGCGTGGAAGCGCGTGTGTATGTTATATATATATATGTGTAGGGGGGTCCGTGTGCGCGCGCGTTTTTCAGATGATGATTGATAATGCGGACAACCATTCTCATCTCGAGTGTTATTTTTCGGAACGTTTCGGCCGATTGAACCTCTGACCTTCTTCAGGTGTATCTTGTCGAACTCGTCAGAAAGGTTCTCGAGTTCGACGAGATACACCTGAAGAAGGTCGGAGACTATATCTGCCGAAATGTTTCGAAAAATAACACTGAAGATGAGAACAGTAGTCAGAATAATCCAAATAATACCAATATGTGTATTTATTTACACACACACACACACACATACATATATATATTAAAAGATTAAATCATACACACACACATATATATATATATATATTATAAGATTAAATGATAAAATTGTCATCTCATAGACGAAACGGCTGCGATGAAGAGATTAAAAATGAAATAAACAAGGGTTATATAAGAGATTATATATATATATATATATATATATATATATATATATATATATATATAACCCTTGTTTATTTCATTTTTAATCTCTTCATCGCAGCATTTCGTCTGTCGGATGACAATTCTATGATTTAATCTTATATATATATATATGCGAACGCGCGCGCGCGTGTGTGTGTGTGTGTGTGTGTGTGTGTGTGTGTGTGTGTATTATGTATGTAAATATACATATTGGTATTATTTGGATTACTTTCACTACTGTGCGTATATATATATATATATATATACATATACATATACATATACATATATATATATATATACATATACATATACATATACATATATATATACATATACATATATATATATATACATATATATATACATATATATATACATATATATATATATATATACATATACATATATATATACATATACATATATATATATACATATATATATACATATATATATACATATACATATATATATATATACATATATATATATACATATATATATATACATATATATATATATATATACATATATATATATGGATATATATATATGGATATATATATATATGGATATATATATATATATGTATATATATCTATATATCTATATATATATATATATATATATATATATATATATATATATATATATATATATATGGTGTCCCAAAAAGATGTATACACTCTCCTAAACTGTCTTTGCACTTCAATGGCGTTTTAATGCTTCAAGCAGCATTTAAGAATGATTTTCTTTTCTTCTTCGGAGGTTTGTCTGGCTGCCATCATTAAGATCGATGGAGTTTAATGTGCAAACAAAAAACAAAAATCTTGTTTAAAATCATTAAAGTGTGTATACATCTTTTCGGGACACCCTGTATATATGCATGTTACTAGTCTCTCACTCCTAGACAAGGTTCAAAAGAGAGTCGCCAACCTAATAGACCCTGAACTGTCATCCAAGCTTAAGTCTCTGTCCCATCGACGCAATGTAGCATCCCTCTGCCTGTTCTACAAGTACTTTAACGGTGTATGTTCCGACGAACTGCAAGCACTTGTACCCTCTCTACGTAAATACCCCCGACAAACCCGACAAGCAGTACAACCCCATCCTTTCACAGTTGAGATCCTTAGATGTAAGAGAACCTTCTACTCCAGTAGTTTCTTCCCCAGAACCGCTAGACTTTGGAACTCCCTGCCGGGTTCCTGCTTCTCCAACTGTACTGACATGCAGAAGTTCAAGTGTAACGTGAACCGATATCTTGTTGCCTAACTCCCCACCTAGTAGCCCTGTAGCCTGTGTCCCTAATAGTAGCCCCCTACATCAAAGTGGCAATGTATCTTGTTTGGGGTGAAAATGTAATTTTTAAAAAATAAAATAATAATAATAATATATATATATATATATATATATATATATATATATATATATATATATATATATATATTTGTATCTATTTACAATGCCTTCCCACGGGACAGAGTAAGACACCAGGGTCGTTTTATAACGTGGAGAAAAGGTACAAAAATAAAAATTGTCTCAGTCGTGAAGGATTTCTACTCCACTGACAGAGAACAAGAAACTGAAGTGCAGCATCTGAAGAACAGATACTACACTTTGAGGTATTTATTTGCTCCCCCACTGAGCAAATTAGGCACAAGGCCGATTTTTAATGTGGGGAGTGAAGGGGAAATGGGGACCAATTCCCCGGGGACTAGAGGAGCTGGATAGTGACAATTGGTATGAAGGGTTGCCCCTACATTAACCAAGGTCTTATATGTGGGGTTTCTCCCACATATGGTCTTTGCTTGCAGTATCTGCCGGAACAGATGGTATTTATTTGCTCCCCCACCGAGCAAATTAGGCACAAGGCCGATTTTTAATGTGAGGAGTGAAGGGAGGGGGAAGGGAAAGAGGGGGCCAGCTCCCGAGAGGTGGGAAATGGGAGCTGGTTAAAGGTCAAGCATGTGAGGTTGCCCCCACATCTGGTCTTTGCTAGTCATAGCTAGTCATAGCTTGCAGCATCTGCCGGAACAGATACTGCACTTTGATCTTGGCCAACCAGATATATTTGTAGTCATCCACATACAGTCCTGTTTCATTGTATCACAACTCATTCCATTAGAAGTACATCTTTAACTAATTGTATTTTTTTTTTCTTACTTTCTTTCCAGCCTTCAAGATTCACCGCCCATTTCATCTGAGACGAGTAAAATTCCAAGAAAAACGGAGTTTTGGTTCCTCTTGAGCGACAAAAGCCATCACCATAGTTTTTCCCGCCGAAAAAAAAATCTAGTATATCATCAAATAAATATATTTCCAGTTTATCCAATTTCTTGATATAAAAAAAAATTGTTTTTGCTCGGGGTTTCTTAATCCGTTGCCCCAGGATCCATTCTAAATTTCGGCCTTAATTAAAATGGACAGCAGTGGTCGAAGTAATGATGACAATCGGGGATTCCCCCGTCATTACTTGACCCCAGATGGCAAAAGGATGGACGAGTCGCCCAGTCTTCATTGTATGCATGCTCAAAGTTCAACAGAAACAAGTGGCTTGGGAGAAACTATTACTTCGGGATTTTCGTCTCAGGACAGCGTGCTAAGCGGCAAGGATCTCGAGGCCTACAACAACACATCGTCAACAGATGTGGTTAGAAATGCTAAAAGCGTGACGTCGGTGACGGATGAAAGCATCAGAGGAGTGACCCGGATAGGACGGAAGCCAGTCGTTCGTCCAATAAGAAGCCAGACTAAGAGTTACGCCCATTCCCCTGCAACGGCTGTGTTGAATGACGAAGCAATGTTTGGAAACCAGACCAACTTCGACGCCCTGTTTATGCAGAGCGCCACAGAGGCCTCGCGCGTCGACGAGAATAACGTGACATCTCGCATGAAGTCGTCAGTGCAGGCGAACTCTCACCAGAGAGAAAACGGAGACGAATGGGAGAGAGGTGGTTCGGTGAGGAGCTCCATCAGGAGTCACTCCTCGATCGGGTCGTTCCGCTCGCGGAATGGCTCCCGGAAAAGTTCCAGGCGATTCCTGGGAGTCGGAACGAATTCAACGTGGATGAAATGGTCGGAGGAGCGGCGGGCATCGTACCGACGGCGGATCGAACTGCTCGATAAACCAAAGGTCGACACGGAACGCGTGACGACCCCAATCAAGAAAGCTCGTCAGGAGTGCCTTAAATTTGTTCATCCCGACCTGGAGAGGAACTATCTCTCCGAAGATGACATCAATGACCTCAAGAGGCATAAACAGCAGCAGTATTATACTTATAGTGTGATTGAGAAGTCGAAAAAGGGCCGTTACCCTGTGCGGACAGAGGTTCACCTCACAGTGGCCGAGTGGAACATTGTGAACGACTTTTGGCAACACAATCTTTTTCAGAGGACTCGTTACGTCGGGGTCGCAATAAGTTTCTTTACATTAATTCTTCAAATACTTAGTATCACAAGCACGTCGTGGATTTCTTACACTAGACATACACGTAAGTAAAACATACACTTTCCTTTATTCTATCGCATGCTTATCTATCTATCTATCTATCTATCTATCTATATATATATATATATATATATATATATATATATATATAGTCTTGTAAGTTTTTTTTTAACCTTTTAAACTATAAAGAAAAAAACTTATTTAAATTTTTTTAATATTTTTATCATTCGTTTGAAAACATTAAGTCATTTAATCACCTGCAATCAATGTATCAGCTTGCTTTCTCGAATTCACTATAGTACTAATGTTTATTTAAGGGATCATCAGTTGTTTTATATATATATATATATATATATATATATATATATATATATATATATATATATATATATATATATATATAATCTTGGTTAATTAACTGTGTCGGATATATACTTGAGAGTCAAAATAATAAAAAAGATCATAGCCCTAGTTATCCTTCCATATATATATATGGATATATATTATTGTTTTATTGTATTAAAATATTTTAATACAATATCTTACTGTACTGTTAATATATTACAGGGTGTCTGTATAGTAACTTGTAAGACTGTATAGTAACTTTACGGACACCCTGTATATATATATATATATATATATATATATATATATATATATATATATATATATATATATATATATATATATATA
>NC_136499.1:109610618-109670618 GCF_053919585.1 Euprymna scolopes | reverse complement strand
TTTTGGAATCCGGGGGGTTGAACCATAGGATCTCCTTGTGTCTATTCTTACGTTTGCGGGTTTTAGTTTGTTGTTTATTTATATTATTATCTAATATTTGTAGTTTGGTTTTATCTTTTTTTGTCTCCTGGTTATTTTTCTTAACTCGTATACGGGAAGACATTGCCATATTATATGTTATTACGCTCTTAATAGGTTTATTTTTAATGCAGTTTATGTTTCTATCATTTTCATTTATGAATTTAATTTGTGAATTATATCCAGAGTTTTTAAGGGCTTCATTATAGTATTTTTCATTTTTGGTAAATATTGATTTAGTAGAAAACAGTCTAGAAATTCTTAGAGCGATATTGGGAACTATTGATTTTAATATTGATTTAGGGTGGTTTGATTGATTGTGGACATATAGAAGTGACTACTAAATCAATATTTACCAAAAATGAAAAATACTATAATGAAGCCCTTAAAAACTCTGGATATAATTCACAAATTAAATTCATAAATGAAAATGATAGAAACATAAACTGCATTAAAAATAAACCTATTAAGAGCGTAATAACATATAATATGGCAATGTCTTCCCGTATACGAGTTAAGAAAAATAACCAGGAGACAAAAAAAGATAAAACCAAACTACAAATATTAGATAATAATATAAATAAACAACAAACTAAAACCCGCAAACGTAAGAATAGACACAAGGAGATCCTATGGTTCAACCCCCCGGATTCCAAAAACCTAGAAACAAACATAGCTAGAGAATTTTTTAAAATATTAGATAAGAACTTTAAAGCCCCCCATAGATATAATAAGATTTTCAATAAGAACACAATTAAAGTCTCTTACTCTACTATGCCTAACCTTCATCAGAAAATAATTAGCTCTAATAATAATAAAATTAATAAACTACAAAATGCAACTATACAAAATACATCGGACTGTAACTGTAGAAGAAAAAATAAATGTCCCCTACAAGGCTCATGTAAAATTAAAAATGTTATCTATAGCTGCACAGTATCAAAAACTCCAAATATACAAGAACCTATCAACAGCCATAACTCAGCTACCAGATTAAATAATAACACCAACTTAAATCAATCTACCGATCAATTATTAACCAACCCACCACAGTATAATCCAACAATAGACCTAACGGAAAATAATCATAATAATCAAGAGGTAATATATATTGGTTCCACATCTGGCCCAATAAAACATAGAATTTCAACGCACAAACATTCTTTTAAAAATAACTCTCTATCAAACCAAACTACTCTATCCAACTATATTTGGCAACTAAAAAATAGCAATATTTCTTTCAACTTAAAATGGCAAATAATTGAGACTTGCAAATCATATAAACCAGGAGATAAATTTTGTACATTATGTACAAAAGAAACCCTAAAAATTTTAAAATATGAAGATATAAAAAGCACAACAAAACTAGTAAATTCAAGACACGAGCTTCTATCGTGTAATCATAAACGTTGGTTTAAATTTAATAAATATAAACCACCTTAAATCATTAAAAATTACTCATTAGTAAAAATAGATTTTTTTTTTTTTTTTTTTTAATTTTTTTTTTAAATAAATTAAGTTAAACCAATTACCGCCCTTAGACTCGTAAATCAAATAATAAATAAAGCCATGACAATTATCTCCCCTTAAAAACTTGCAAAAAAAAAAAAAAAAAAAAAATACTCTCTCTCTATAGATATTAACTGTAGCGTCTCTAAATCAAAATACGCTAACGGAAACAATTTACTGCACGAGCGTCGCCCTTTTAAAATTCATCATTCAATAAAATAAAAAGCTATAGCAAACATCTAAATGACTACTTTAAATACAGTTCCTGATTTCAAAAAAAGAAAAACCAAAAGGTAATTATATATCTATATATTTTTAAATCAAATTTATTATGTAAATTCAAAAATATATATATTTTTTCTACTCATTTCTATCTCTAACCTATACCAATTTTCTTATTAATTTTCTTATAAATTTTAAATCCAAACCTTTTACTTCAATTTTTCAGATTCATCTGCCTTACTTTTAATGCTAGGTTTATTTTTGGTGTCTTTTCAATTCAATAGAAATCCTCCTAAATTTGCTGATGAGGAGACCGTGCTTACCAAAAAAACTATGTATAATTGTTCTACGTGACTTCATGTATACCACAAATAAAAAGCACGGATTTCCGAAACGATCGTACAGATAATTGACTTTGTTGTTGTTCCTTCTTATAAAACTGATTTTTAATTTAATTAAATTTTGATTTTTAAATTTTAAAATTTTTTTAAACTTTTAAATTATAAATCACATTACTTAATATATAGTAGTGATATATATATATAGTAGTGATATATATAGTAGTGATATATATATGACTATTATATATATATATATAGTAGTGATATATATATAGTAGTGATATATATAGTAGTCATATTTATATATATATATATACATATATATATATATATATAATAGTCATATATATGTATATATATAATAGTCATATATATAATAGTCATATATATATACATATATATATACATATAATAGTCATATATATGTCATATATATATATATATATTTCATATATATATATGTCATATATATATATATATGTCATATATATATATATATATATATATATATATATATATATATATATATATACCAGGGTTGTTCTAAAATAAAGCCTCCCCCTACTTTTTTACTCGAAAAGTTGAAGAGCTACGAAGACGAGAGTGGTATTATTAAAACGAACATTTTCTACTCCAGAATTCTTTTTTCTACATTGTCATCACCATTCTCAACACACTTTCGCCTGTGATGAACTATAACTAGGTCATAAAAGTCCGGAGCACGCTTTGTCAATTACATCTCTGTCGCCACTCTGAAATCGACAAACCCGTTTTCCCCACTGTGCTAACATCAACTGCATTGGCTTCGTAAACGATTAAAAGGCGCCGGTGAATGTTAGTCCGTTCAAGTTTTTCTGCATGGAAGTTTTCAATGACGCATTTCTGCTTCTGACGCACGTCCATGACTCGTGGAACCCTTATGCAAACCACCATTTAATTTAAAAAATTATTATTTACGTTTCTGTTTTGTAAATAAATATTTTTTCATTAATTCTGACAATATGTTCTGCTTTATTCCCTGCGTTATAACTCTTGATTGTGGCAAAAATAAAAGCTACCTCGGTCTAGAACGATTTCTTTTTTTACTGACCTCGGACAGGAAAGATGAAATGTAATATCAAAACAGGTACAAGACCTTGCTTACTGTTATAGGCACAGTGTTACTTAAAAACTAGCAGGGACTGCTGACGTTGCCCGGTTGTAAAGCACGTTTAAATATATTTTCATTTACGCAGATTTCGTATTTGTTATTATAGACTCAATTATTTCATATTATATTGTACCCAATATATATGATTTCAAATGTAAAAAAAAAATATGATTTGAGTGCTATCAGCTAGAATCGAAACTGAAACCAAAACATAAAACAGTTTCATGATTGAAACTATGTATACAAATTAAGCAAAGACTGAAGTTATTTGTACTCAATATGGTTGGATCGTTGAAAGGAATGTGAATTATTTTTAAATAAAAGCTGGTTTCCATGACAACAAGGTTTTTTGATAGACAAGCTGCAAGCAAGGGCGGTCGAACAGTCCACAGATTTTTAGATATATAATATATAGATTAACAAAGTTTTATTTTCTCTCCTCTATCGCTATTTCTCTTTCGCTGACCTCGGATAGGAGAGATAAAAAGTAATATAAGAACAGAGTCAACACCTTGCTTATTGTTATAGACACAGTGTTACTTAAAAACGAGCATGGGCGCCCGGCATTGCCCGGTTGTAAAGTACGTTTAAATATATTTTAATTTACGCAGCCTCTCACTGCCGATGCAATCCTCTATCTGTATAAGGTATGTCCTAAAATAGAGTACGGTTGCAACATCTGGGCGTCATATCCTGCCTTGATAGAGTTCACAACCGGGTTCGAAACCTAGTACGTAATGCCCTTTTCTTTTCCCTGCAACCTTTTTTTCCACAGAAGAGATATCGCGAGTCTGTCTCTCATCTATCGCTATTTTCATGGCAAGTGTTCGACTGACATCCAGGGGCCCTCTTGTCAAACTTCCACTAAAAACACTCGACGACTAGCTACAACCACTATATATAATTTGTCACACACTCTATCTTTGCCGAAATCTAAACGCAGATTCCATGAACAAAGTTTCTTTCCTAGAACTACCTGCCTTTGGAACACTGCTCCGCTCGCCTGTTTTTCAGTTTAATGCAACATAGTAGCCTTCAAATACAACGTATACAAGTTCTTGTTTAGCCGTCTCCATAAATAATCAAATTCTACCCAATTTACACCATTAATGATTACTAAATTACCACCTTACATTCTGTTATAAAGGGAAGTAACCGAAAAGCAAAGAGTTATCTCCCCTGGATGGGAAGGGGGAAGACTTTTCAAGATGGCTGACACAGGATTTCACATAATCTGTTGCTCTAACGTTTTACTATTTTTCTGTTTAAATAATTTGGTGCCAAAACGATGTCTTCTTGTAATTCCCACATTTCACAACCAGTTATATTCCGCGACGACATAACACATTCATTAACCCTTATTCTCGAGGGGACTTCGGGCCTTGATAAGTGGTGACTCTGAAGTATAAAAAAATTAATCTGAAATAAAGAAAGCTAATGTCAATCTAAATTTGTGTTGTATATTAGGGGCTTATATGACCGAGTATATACACTACTCAAAAATCGACGTGTATATATAGTCGAATCGTGGTGTATTTATGTATAAGTATCACTACTAAATGTCTTTTTGTGTTCTTATCATAAACGGACCCTATGTATGTACGTTGTGTCTGTTGAGTAACGGACCGTTTTTCCTTGTTCTAAATGTCTATTTTACAGCCCGTTATTCGTTTCATCCACTGTTGTTGGTGCGTACGTACCAGAACATATAACATATGACGACATACCTACTTCTGCTGTTGGCCGCATTTGTGTTTTGGCCCTGTCCGGGAGATCCTCAGTCATATTTCGGGAAGCTCGAACCTATTATAACAAGACGGACCCAAGACAAATGAGATTTTATATATTTATTTCACTCCCAACTATTCGTCATAGCAGAGGAGTGATCGACGATCGTGGCTTGGGGTTTCTCTATGTTTCCATTCTGGGACCTCACAGTCTCCCTCATTGGGGAGACATTTTTAACCCATCTTGTTCATTCGACGTCTACAATTCAACTCAACGATGTTTGCGCAAACCGGAACACGTGACATGCGACACGTTACGTCTGGTCATCTGTTCAGATACTTTCCGGTGCAAACTGACTGGTCCAAGAGTTTGACATGTTTGGCAACCTATAGAATATAATTAATAGAAAAATATTAATAGAAGATAATCAATAGATAATTTATAGGGTATATAAATTAGAGCTTTCATAGTTTTAGTGGAATAAAACTCAATATATTGAAAATATATTCAAGAGAATTTCAAATTCATTTTAATTTCATCGCAGACCATTATCCTCATCTTTTCCTTAGTTTACATGCACGCACGTTTCCAAGATTTCAACTTTATTCATTATCAAATTATATATTTTTTTTTAGAAATGTTTTCTAAATAATGAGCACCATCGACATTTTCAAACTGTATCAATGTTCCAGGGTGCAACATAAGAAAATGAACACTCCAAGAACTTTAATTAAGAGAATAAAGGGTTAATTTTGGCATCATTACGCGGGCATGATGGAGTAACTCAAGCGTACTAATGCAGATGTGCATGTGTAACGTGGATGTTACTTATAGTCTGTGTTGTTACACTTCAAATCTCTCGGACCAACACGCTGTCTGGTACCGTCGCAAAGGAACACAAATAAAACATAAAAAGGAAAGCGACAAAAATCTGACTTGGCATTTTTTTTCTTTAGTGCAAATGAAACGCATTTATTCGTGGTTCCTCCAAAACAATGCATTTCATTATATTTCCAAAGTCCTTTCGAACATAAATGTCCTTTTTAAAAGGCTTCCTCCCCCCCCCTCGTGTTCACACATCCATATTCCCCGATACGCAATTTGCTTTTGCCTGCACCATGGGCGAATGGTGGCCTTATAGAGATGCAGGATACTTTCAGGCGAAAGTAACTTTCTTTAATGGAATATTGAATATTTATGTATCTCATATAGAAATCAGATGTTAGCGCCTAGGGAGGGGCCCCTTGATTTCTGAGAACTAAAATAACTGAAATAAAATGAAACACGGAATTAATGAACGCATCTTGGGAATAGTCTGTTCCTTTGTTTACCGAAACTTCCATGGTACACACTTTTGTTTTTACCATTCTTTACACACGTATTTATATTTTGTTCCCAATAAATCATTCCGTGAATTCCTCGCAGGAAACTTCTTAAGTCACGTCTTTCCTTTTCTTGTGACACAAGCTCGCACACACTTACTGTTATGTTTGCAAATAACATATAAGGCAATACAAATGAAGACTCAACAAACAAAGGTAGATCAATAAGAAGTGTATTAGGAAAAGTATATTTACAGTACATTTACATAATGGTTGTCAGGTAAGAGAGTCTTGGCTGGAGAACATATCTACTCTCGGCTCGGCCTTCGGTGGCTTCTGGTTAACACGCCCTCAGACTAACCGAGTCTTGTTATTTATGTGTAATATTATCCACATATGTAAATGAGTGGGTGCCACCACAACACTAATTTACATACATGCTTTAACGGCTGCTGCTGTTGGTAATATTTTCGCTAACCAGCTATCATACGACCATACGCGCCGTATCTTTCTGTCGAACTCGGAAATCTGTACGAAACATCCCGCGTTCGACAGAAATATTCCGAATTCAGGAAAATACACGCGAGGAAGGTCGAAGGTTACTGAAACGTTGTGAAAATAACATCCAAGATGAGAACAATAGTCCGAAAATTTCCAACTGCCCGCGTATGGAACTTTGTACCGCTGGCCTGCTTTCTAGCTAACTACAGTCTGGTTTGCTTCAAGTCTAAGTTCAAGTAAACAAGATCTTGTTGAGCCGTCCCCTAACATAATCAATTTCTGTCTCCTTACATAATCAATTTCCACCACTAGCGATCATTACTCTGTTGTCTCGGTGATCACCTTATACTCATTAACCCCTATCCTTGAATGATCTTCAAGCCTTGATAAGTGATGATTCCCTTGCAAAAAGAAAATCCTCATCTCAGAAGTTCAGAAACATGCCGCCATGTTGGGCTGTCTTAATCAAAAACAGATCGGCGATGGAGTCCACGTAATAAGCAATTAGCCTGGCGTCTTTAAAAATAATGGTGTCGGATATAATTATCATAAAACGGAGGAAAAGATAAAAAGAAAATGGAATCAATTCGATAACTTCAGAGAATTTGCTTTCAGTTATCCAGTCACTTTGAAGTTTATTAATTTAGAAAAACAAACAGTAATTAATTATATTCATGATATTGGAGAATTTCAATTAATAATGCTTTGAGATGCACAAAGATGTCTATTACGATCTGATAATGATTTCATTTGTTAGATTTTAGCAATCGTTAACGTTGTTTTTGAATTATATATATATATATATATATATATATATATATATATATATATATACACTAGCATTTCATCCCGGCGTTGCCCGGATGTTTGGGTGTGTATGTTGAGCAAAAAAAAAAAAAGGTGGTAGTAGGAAGGCAGACTCGAACCCGTACCGCGAAGGAGGAAAAGAATGGGAAAAAACTGACATCTTTGCTGTTACGACCACCGTCAAACCGGAAGGGACTTATGTTTAAATTAAGGCTAGACAATCGAATGGAGAGGATAACTTTCAAAAATATCGATGAAAAAAGCGACCCCCCCTCCTGTAGAAAAGTGTCCAGTTGAAGGTGAAGATATTAAGGTATTAAGCAAATCTTTCGATATTTGTCGTCTGAAAAACGATACTGATTTTATAAAAATCCGTCGCCTCTGTCGAAAGTTTCAGGCAGACATGCAAACATATATACATACATACATTTATATATTGGTAACTAAAATTTTTCGAACCAACCCGATTAAAAAGTTTGCCCTATCTCTGAATACCCTTTATGTAAAATTTCAAATGTTTAGACCAGAGATTGTCTGAGTAATTTGGTAGAGACCGCAGATGTCAATTTTTTTAACGTTGGCCTCTATAATGGCCCCTTAACATTTATTATTTTGAGCTCAAATCAAGTTATTAAGTTAGATCCATGCCCAAGGATCCTATATCTAAAATTTTAAGTGTTTAAACCCAAAATTGGCGGAGGAATTTGGTAGATTTCTCAAAGGTCAAATTGTTAAACTTTGATCGCTTAACAGCCAAATGTCTGGCCGAAAACAGATCACAAATATTTTCCCAAATCTCAGTAACGTGTATATCAAATTTGGAGTCAGTAGACCTAAAATTGACAGAGTTATTGCGTAGGGAAATGTACACAGACACACACACATTCACTTTATATATATATATATATATATATATATATATATATATATATATGTATATATATATATATATGAGTTAGAATCTCGTTACAGGCAGGAATTGTTACCTAACACTGATGATTGCGTAAGCATGAAACATTAGTATCTGTAGGTATAAATAAATAATGATAATAATAATTAATTATAATTATCAAGCCCCTTAAGAACATTTAAGGATATGCACTGTCTGTGTTAATTATAATTAAGGCAATCAAACAACGTCTATGCAATGATCACTGTTCACGACTTCCGTTCGTGCAAACACTCTAGATTGTCATTACTTTCGCCTAAATTCGGCATTAAATAGTTCTTAATTCTCGTGGCAATTGTTTGGTGGCTCGGAGGTAGCAAAAGGCTTAGCAAAAGGTAGCTTCGTGGCTACGTTTCTCTATTTGTTTTATTATTTTATAATACAAAAAGTGTTTTCTTTTTGTTTGTTTGTTTTGTGTGTTTGTTTCGTAATAACACAAGAAATGTTAAAAACTAAAGTAATTTTTAAATAAATATATGGTCTTTTTTTTCGTGTCTTCCGTTCAGTTTCGTTGCATAATCAACCGTATCCACTTCCGGTAGCTTGATTTTTTTTCCGAGCAGTGATCTTGGGTATTACTTAAAAATATACAAATTTATTTTCTTTTTTTTTTGGGGGGGGGGACTCGTTTTAAAACTATATCTACCTCAGTATTTTCTTTAATTTTCGGACATTTTTTGTTCAAAATTATTTACTAAGTAATGTCGAGTGCGTCATTACTTGTTATTTCTTTTTAATTAAATAAACTCTTTAAAATAAATTTAAACACCAAAAACTTACAAAGCTAGGTAGACAACGAAATTTAGAAAAATCAATTTAATTTTTTTAAAACAGTAAACAAGTAAAAAATTTTCTATTTTTGAGCAATTATCGAGACTCCTAAGATGTGATACCTTATGTTGAACATTTTTTGTTCATAAGTAACACTTGACATAACTTTTAACTAAATAAACTCTTTAAAATAAGTTGAAAGACCAAAAACTTTCAAAGCTAGGCAGAAAACGAAAACTTAGAAAAATGAATTAATTTTTTTTAAAACAACCGTAAACAAGTAAAAATATTTTTTTAAATATTATGGGATGTGTATTCTCTTTTAAAAATAATATCTCCTTCAAGAACGGTCATAAAATGTGTTTTAATCGATATTTATTCAATAAGGGACCAGTTTTCATACCTAGCAAAAGGGGACGAGTTTTCCGGGGTCGAGTTTTCCGGGTACGAGTTTTCCGGAGACGAGTTTTCCTAAATTCGACAGAGATACACCAGACCATTAATTTGATTTTTCCGCACTAGTCATTGTCTTACAGGCTTAGTTTATTGGTTGGTTGTTTTTGTTTTACAGCATATCAACCCTATTCAGGTTATTTAATGCCGAATCCAGTGATTTTGAAGAACAATTTTTTATAGAATATATTTGTTTTTGTTTTTTTTTGTTTGTTTGTTTTTTTTTGTTGATTTTTTTCTAGTCGGTGTCTATGTAACCCATAGTTGGGACCCTAACAGGTACTACCACTCCAGGTCAGAATAGACTTGGAAGCAATGGCAATTAAAGGGTGGCTCCATACACCCCAAATCCCGCAAGCTGGGGCCTCGCCATCGGATATAGTTTAAAGTCATATCCAGGACCCTTACAGACTTAGCCATCATCGTGAGACCAATTTGCCTTATTCACAAAGATATAAAAAAAAACGATATTTGACCGCTTTTTGGTCGGTCAATTGGCACATGAACTGTCAATTTGCCAGAACTGACAAAAGAATGTTCAACGACCTCCAACCATCGCATTCCATTTCTCTGCGCTCCCCCCATATGACAATATCTTTGTTTAGTTTTATTGTTCATACCAGCAATTAACCCTCATGGTTCAAAGGCTTCGAAACAAACGTATAAATACTTTTATTTTTATGGCGCCTGGTTTTAGTAGAGCCGCTGCAAAAGAAAAGAAGGGAGACGCGTGAAAATGTAAGACACTGAGTTTGTATTTGGTCGGAAAAGTCCTCACGAGACCAACAATTACCGAATTATCTATATCATATATTTCTTATTTTGTCCGTCTGTCTGTTTGTCCTGTTGGATAGCATCGTATCAAATTATCGAGGAACAATGTTTTACTTGAGCTGAACTGAAACGATGACGTGGAAATATCGACATGTTATTTTGAGGGGGTAACAAATACTTGTAGATGAAAAGGCTTCAAACGACGAGATAAGACTATGTTCGATTGATGGAGAGTCAGACAAATGTTCTTTGGTGAAGTAAAAAAGAGGTGTATATAATAGCAACAGTTGATATAATAGACAGACTCTGTAACAGTTAAGAACAAGACAGGCATTTAATATGACATTAATAATCGGGAAGAATTCACATACCTGTTTCTTCGAAAGATGACATCACGCATAGTTTGATTTCATATAATATTTCTTCACACATCGTGTCAGCATTTCGGAGATTACGTTTTGACTTAACATTTTGGATCTTGATTTCGCCGGTTTCGACTGATACTTATATATATATATATATATATTGTTAAGTTCTGAGATATTATGTTGAACAAAGATGGCGGCGTAGTTCTGATCAGTAACCAAGATGGCGGCGTAGAATTAAATGCGGTCCGTGACGTAGCAAACGGCAAACTGATTGAATCCAAAATTCGACAATTTTTATAATAATTTTGCGACGTATTCATTGGTTGTTTAGCACAGCCGTTGGTTATAAAAATGATTGGCAAATCCATTCGTCTCATACCCCCATCAAAAACATTTTACACACACACACACACACACACACACATATACATATATATATATATATATATATATATATATATATATATATATATATATATATATATATGTGTGTGTGTATTGAACTAAATTTTTGTGATCACGTCATTTGCATGCCTCCCCAAAAATCCTATCATCCGACATCTTTATCACGTGTCTAGGTATGAGTATTGTTAACACACTTTTCTGAAAACATTTCTTTTTTGTTTATTTAAAAAATTTTCTTATTGTTGTTTATAGAATCTAGTCAAGTTAAATTCTTAAAACGTCATTTAACCATATTTTTCCTTGAATTGAATTTTTCTCTTTAATTCAATGTACACGGTAGTAATAATAATAATAATAATAATAATAATAATAATAATAATAATAATAATAATAATAATAATAATAATAATAATAAATTTAGGATCTTTTGATCAACATATAGAAGATCATGTGTTCCTCTTTTCCAAAAAGGAAAAAAGGAACACATGATCTTCTATATGTTGATCAAATAATCGTAAAGGAGGTAAAAAGGAAGAGGAAAAATTTAGCCATGGCATGGATCGACTACAAAAAAGCGTACGACAGGATCCCCAAAGCATGGATAATAGAATGCCTAAAAATGTATAAAATACCAAGCTGGATCACCAATGTAATAGAAAATGCAATGAAAACATGGAGACTGGAACTGACTGGTGATGGACACCACATAACAGAGGCATACAAAGAGGCATCTTCCAAGGAGACTCATTATCACCATTACTGTTCATCATAGCCATGATGCCCTTGAATAGTATTCTGAGAAAGTGGCAAGCCTGATACAAGTTCCCCAATACAGAGGAAAAAATGAACCACCTGATGTACATGGACGATCTGAAACTTTTTTGCAAGGACCGAAAAGGAGCTAGAGACACTAATTAACACTACCAGGATCTTCAGCCAAGATATCCAAATGGAGTTTGGAATGGAAAAGTGCGCAGTACTCGTTATAAAAAAGGGAAAACTGGAAACGACAGAAGGCATGGAACTTCCCAACCAAACAGAAATGAGGGCACTAGGGGAACAAGACGACTATAAATACTTGGGAAATCTGGAAGCGGACACTATCAGAGCAACAGAAATGAAAGAGAAAGTTGGAAAGGAATACCCCAGGAGAACAAGAAAACTCTTGGAAACCAAATTATATAGCAGAAAGATAATAAAAGGTATAAATACATGGGCAGTGTCACTAGTGAGATACTCTGGACCGTTTATAGGATGGACAAAAGAAGAACTGAGAAAGCTCGACCAGAAAACCAGGAAACTCATGACCATGCATAATGCACTACGCCCAAAGGATGATATTGACAGACTCTATGTGAAAAGGAAAGACGGCGGGAGAGGACTGATCTGTATAGAAGACTGTGTGAAGGACACAAAAAAGAACTAGAAAAATACATAATGCAAAGCACTGAAAGGATAATTAGCGAGAGATACGGAGAAAACCAACAAAACAGAAAACAGAGAGACAAATGACAACACGAGGAAAGAGAAATGGGGAGAGAAACAACTCACCGGAAGATTCATAAGAATGACAAAAGATGAAAATAACGAAAACACCTGGGCCTGGATGCGAAAAGGACATATAAACCGAGAAACTGAATCCCTAATGACCGCAGCACAAGAAAACTCGATAAGAACCAACCATATCAAAGCAAGGATCGATAAAACATAAGAAAACAGCAAATGCAGACTTTGTGGACAAAGAGACGGAACGATAAACCATAGAGTAAGTGAATGCAGCAAAATGGCCCAAAAGGAATACAAAAACAGGCATGACCAAGTGGGGAGGGTGGTACACTGGGAATTGTGCAACCGACTGCATTTTGAGCATACAGATAAATGGTACAAGCATAAACCCACAACAGCACTCGAAAACAAGAACCACAAAATCCTATGGGACATGGACATACAGACGGACAAACCCATCCAAGCAAGAATATCAGATGTAATAATTAACAAGAAAGAGAAATCCTGTCAAATCGTAGACTTTGCTGTCCCAGCTGACTACAGGGTGAGTATGAAAGAAAAAGAGAAATGAAGCAAATACACAGAACTAGTCAGAGAGTTAAAGGGGATTTGGATGATGAAGAAAATCAAAATATTACCGATAATAGTAGGAGCACTAGGAACAATCCCGAAAAACCTGGAAAAAAGAATGGCAGAAACTGGAATCAGAGGAATAGCTGCAAAAATACAACGCCTAACGATAAGGAAAACGGCTGAAATATTAAGGAAACCCCATGAATGCGGAGAAAAACACAAGACAATATAACGAAGAAACGTTACAGGGAATGAAGAACACCGAAGCTACAGATCTACATGTTCTACACCCCCCCATCATGCATCTCTCCATTGTTTCATCCCCGTTCCCCCCAAAAAAAGTGATACCAAAAAGCTGAGAAGGGTCAAGGAGGATGGAAAGACCGAGGAGGGGGCAATGGCCAGACCTCCGCTGGACAAGTGCGAAGAGAACTAGGATCTTGGGGAGACTTAGTGCCACTCAAATTCCAGTATAAACCAATGGCCACTGCCAGCGAGAAATCAATGGTAAGAGGCGTTTGCGATGATGCAAATTTATTTGCAAATGCTATCGAAGGAGGAGGAGAGAGCTGGACGTCTGGGGAGACTTGTTGTCACTCAGCTCCCAGATAACACCATAGGTCTACAATCAGATCGTTTGTGACTTGTGTGAAAGCTCTATGTGAGCCAATAATAATAATAATAATAATAATAATAGGGGAGGGCAGTACACTGGGAATTATGCAAACAACTGCATTTTGAACGTACAGACAAATGGTACAAGCATAAGCCCGCAACAGCACTCGAAAACGAGAACCACAAAATCCCATGGGACATGGACATACAGACGGACAAACCCATCCAAGCAAGAAGACCAGATGTCGTAATAATTAACAAGAAAGAAAAATCCTGTCAAATCGTAGACTTTGCTGTCCCAGCTGACCACAGGGTGAGTATGAAAGAAAAGGGGAAACAAAGCAAATACACAGAGCTAGCCAGAGAGTTAAAAGGGATTTGGATGATAAAGAAAATCAAAATAATACCTATAATAGTACAAGCACTAGGAAAAATCCAGAAAAAGTTTGAAAAAAGGATGGGAGAAATTGGAATCAGAGGAATGGCTACAAAGATACAACGACTAACGATAAGGAAAACTGCTGAAATATTGATGAAAACCCTTGAAGTCGGAGAATAATACACATGAACCATATACGTGAGCCAGACAAACTGCTGCAGAGACAAAACCTGAAGAAGCTTTACGGGGAATGAAGAACAATGAAGCTGCATATCAACAAGTTCTACATTCCCATCACGCATCCCCTCCCACTGCCCCATCACCGTTCCCCCTACCCATAAAAAAGTGTAAAACCAAAGAGCCGAGAAAGGTCAAGGGGGGGGGACTACCGAGGAGAGAGCACTGATCAGACATCCGCTGGACAAGCGCGATGAGAACTGGGACCTTGGGGAGGCTTAGTGCCACTCAAATTCCAGTACAGACCCATGGCCGCTGCCAGCGAGAAATCAATGGTGAGAGGCTGTTGCGATAACGCAAGTTTATTTGCAAATGCTATCGAAGGAGGTGGAGAGTGATGGACGTCTGGGGAGACTTGTTGTCACTCAGCTTCCGGGAAACACCACAGGTTTTCAATCAGATCTTTGATGACCTGTGTGAAAGCTTCATGTGAGCCAATAATAATAATAATAATAATAATAATAATAATAATAATAATTCGGCATTACCCCAGGTGTGCTGATGTGCAACAGTCTGTCTGTCTGTCTGCCCGTTCCATTTTTTCTCGAAAACTATTGCAGCTATCTGGCTGAGATTTTGCATGGACCTTTGTTATGACGAGGTTCAGCGAACTGAGTATTATGTTATTCATTCAATGCACAGTTAGGGATTAATAGGGATCAATAACCTCAATACCACATTTACTCTAGAAGTTTTCTTGGAAACTACTTGGCCGATCTGGCTAAAAAATTTTAATAATAAAATGCAACAAAGTAAGTATTATGATATCTGTTCGGTGCACAATTAAATTAAGGATTAATAGAGATTTTTATTTATGTTCACTTTTTTCCTGCTCCGATTTGGCCTAAATTTTGCATGAACCTTTGTAATTAGGTGTAGCGAACTAAGTACTATTTGTATACGTTTATTAACTAAGTTATGACATTTGTTCGATACATAATTGGAGATTAATAGAATTAGTACTTAAGTTTCATTTTTGTATTGAAAACTACTGGCCCAATCTAGTCGAAATTTGGTATGGAATTTTGTTTTAATATGGTGCAGCGGACTTAATATTACGGTATTCATTCGACACACATTTAGGAATTAATACAGATTAGTACTTGTTTTACTTTTTCTCGTAAACAACTGGACCTATCTGACTGACATTTTGCGTGGACGTTTGTTATGATCAGGTGTGGCTAACTAAGTACTATGGTATCCGTTCAATGCACATATAAGGATTAATGGAGATTAATGTGGATTGGTATTGTAAAAATGAGCACAAATTGAATTATATTCAACGATTAAATTGACATAAAAAAAACTTATTCTCACTCAATGGGCTATAACTTTTGCCCGTTTTATATCGGGTTTAAAATTTACTTAATTACTAATTGTTGAACACCAACTCTCAGTCAGGTTATTACATTTTCTCCCATCGTAGAGGAGATCTAGATGTCTCACGAGTCACAATCGATTAAAATACACGGATTTATAAACGTACTTTGTTATGAATTGTAGATCACAACAATGCCTACACAGTCCGACCTCGCTTTGTCTCGGCTTACCTTTTCATAACCGAGGCACCGGTAATTAATTTTTCACAACGGCACGAAGAAACGAAGAAATCACCAAGTTTAAAAAAGGGAGGATATTTTATTAAGATGTTGGCATTTCCTTCTCTTCAGCCGGCAGCGAAGAGAGATGCCAGGCTACCGATATTTGACCCGTTATTCTGCCATAATCTTAATTACACGCTACCCGTCTGGTTCATTCCAAGACTTCTAACCATCTGTCTTTTTCTATCTTCCCGAACTTGAAAGGATGAGCCCCCCGAAAAACATCTCTTACACATTATTATTATTACTAGTAGTAGTAGTAGTAGTAGTAGTAGTAGTAGTAGTGGTGATGATGATGATGATGATGATGATGATGATGATGATGATGATGCGCCATCATTTTACAGCTGTGTCCTTTCCATTAAGGCGTAATAGCAGAGACCATTTTCTAAACTCTCAATTAGCAAATGTTAGCTAAATTTCTTGCTTGAAATGATGTTATTTGAAAATGTGTCTCACTATTCCTTACTACTACTACTACTGCTACTACTACTACTACTGCTAATAACAGTAATAGTGAGTGAAGTAATACTACTACTACTACTGCTACTACTAATACTACTACTGCTACTACTAGTAACAGTAATAGTGAGTGAAGTAATAATAAACGCAATGCTATAATGTTAAGTGTTGAAACCTTCTGTTGAACAAAGATGGCGGTAGTGAATCAAATCGGCCAAGAATCAGTGCAGTCACGATCTCGAGTGTTGAGTAATTTTTAGTAACAAAGATGGCGGCGAAGACTCAATGCAGTCACGATTCAATCGTTTTAAGACAGAGGTTGACAGCGAACTGAATTGAATCCAAAATTCGATATTTTGTATAATAAATTTGAAGCTTCTGATTGGTTGATTTTCCTAACCGTAAGTTATAAGTAAGATCGTCGAAATTATTGGGGTCATAACCTCACTGCCAATAGTGGGGAGAGACTCCTTGCTGCTTAGGCGTCTTGGAGTCAAGGACACGTTCTTGACACTCGGCCCAACAGGTGTGGGGCCAGGAAACAGCCCAGT
Source organism: Euprymna scolopes (assembly GCF_053919585.1). Lineage (NCBI taxonomy): Eukaryota > Metazoa > Mollusca > Cephalopoda > Sepiida > Sepiolidae > Euprymna > Euprymna scolopes. The sequence goes on along the minus strand of NC_136499.1, from coordinate 109,653,316 downwards.
ACCTGTCAGACTGAGGTACACCGTCTGGGTATCACTCAGAAGGTGAACCCTTCCAGGCCTTGACACCCGGCTTTCGGGTGGGGCAAGTTTATTGCTTGTGGCCTAAGGCGCCCGACCGAGGAATGCCGACTGGGATACCCAGACCATTTTTGTAACAAGAGTCGCCCTTCTTTAGGGTAGCTTGTCTTATTTCCACCTTCCGACCTTGTGCCACACTTTGCTGTAGTGGAAAGTAAACAAATATCTACCCTCATTGCCAATCAAAAGCATTGTACCCCCCACCACCACCATTTGGATATGATGAAAAAGTCTTGACTCAATTTGGTTTTATTTGAAAAGAAAAAGTAAAATAACAGTTCTTCCTTCTTTTCTTTTGTTTTATTTATTTTTGAAATTTGTCTTTATTCTCATTTGTCAAAAAAATATTAATATATTGGTAATATATAATGTGTGGAAAAAGAAGCCACATCATTTAAGTTTTTTTTTGTTTATTGTTTGATACATATAAAAATACAGGTATACATATCTTTCAAATACATATAGACATACCAACATACATACTTGTCAAATGTAGATATAAACATACAGATATTCAAATATATGAATATACATACAAATACACATTAAAATATTGATATACACTCGAAACCTTCTGCTAGATATTTTAGTTTGTTAATTAATTAGGAAGACAAGAAAAGAAAAAGAAATGGTCGTTGTTTATCGTCATACAGTTTACAATCTATTATTATTATTATTATTATTATTATTATTATTATTATTATTATTGTTGTTGTTATTGTTATTATTATTATTGCTATTATTTTTATTGTTATTGTTGTTATTATTATTAGTATTATTATTGTTATTAATATTGTAATTATTATTATTATTATTATTATTATTATTATAGTTGTTGTTATTGTTATTATTATTATTATTATTATTACTATTATTAGTATTATTATTATTATTATTATAGTTGTTGTTATTGTTATTATTATTGCTATTATTTTTATTGTTATTGTTATTATTATTAGTATTATTATTGTTATTAATATTGTAATTATTATTATTGTTGTTATTATAATTATTATTATGATTATTGTTATTATTATTGGTGTTATTATTATTATCATGGTTATTATTATTATTACTATTCTTGTTATTATTATCATTATTATTTTTGTTATTATTGTTATTATTGTTATTATAATAATTATTATTGTTATTATTATTATTGTCATTATTACTATTATTATTGTTATTATTATTGTTATCATTACTATTATTATTGTTATTATTAGTAGTAGTATTATTGTTTTTATTTTTGTAATTATTCTTATTGTTATTATCATCATTATTATTATGATTATTGTTATTATTATTATGGTTATTATTATTATTGTTATTATTATCATTATTATTGTTATCATTATTATTATCATTATTGTTATTATAATAAGTATTATTGTTATTATTATTGTTATTATTACTATTACTATTGTTATTATGATTGTCATTATTACTATTATTATTATTATTATTTCTATTATTATTGTTATTATTATTGTTATTATTATTATTATTGTTATTATTATTGTTATTGTTATTATTATTGTTATTATTATTATTGTTATCATTATTGTTATTGTTATTATTATTGTTATTATTATTATTATTATTATTATTATTGTTATTATTATTATTATTGTTATTATTATTGTCATTGTTATTATTATTGTTATTATTATTATTGTTATCATTATTATCATTGTTATTATTATTATTGTTATTATTATTATCATTATTATTATTGTTATTATTATTATTATTATTATTATTATTATTATCATTATTATTATTATTATTGCTACTATTATTTATTTATTTATTTATTCTCTTTTTGTGTGTATCGTTTCGACTTCTCATTGTGGGTTTCTGAAAATAGATCATCCATGATTTAATTCGAAACATTTCGATTATAAAATGTCTTAATTTTTATCCTTTTTGTACGTTTAATGAAAATGTCGGCTATATTATTCTCATATGTTACATAACTAAGAGAAATGGATTTTTTTACTTATTTCATCTCTTATGAAATGATATCCGATATTTATATTCTTCGACCTTAGAGGAATCAAAGAATTATTTACTAATAAGATAATACTCTTATTATCACAATGAATTACTATCGGTTTTTACTTATTTTATCTGGTTTTAAACTAGACTTTAGAAGGATGCTTGGAAAAATTGCCTGAACCGAATGCGTAAGTTCGACAAACTCTGCCTTATATGTAGAAATGGCAACAATTTGTTTTTAATATTCCAGGAAATCATAGGTATAGTCTTTGACAGTCTAAACAGTATCCCGTTATACTTTTTCGATCCTGACGCTAACCCCAATCTTAATCTGAAAATCCTTCTAAATTTAGGGGATATGTCGATTTTGTAAAGATTGTTCCTTGGTTCCTTTTAGATAATGAAGGACTTGTTTTGCACGAGTTAAGTCCTTAATTGTCGGTTTTGAAAAGTTTTGAGATAGCTTTGTTACAGTATAACATATATCAGGCCTAGTGGCGGTCATCAAATAGATTGGACTTCCAATCATTTCTCTGTATAATCGATCGTCTATTAATTTAGTTTTGGTTTTTAGGGTTTGTATTACTGTACACATAGATTCGAAAAAGTTGTCAAAAAGCAAATATATAACAAATAAATGTTATCAAAGGCAAGATAAGTTACTTTTCTACCAAACTGGATATATTTTTCGTGTTTTTATTCAATATAACATGTTTATTCAGCTCGAAAAGCATACAGTGTTTACCGATGTATTGGAAAATTCAAGATGGCGCCTGACTCTCTCTTTAACACGGTAAGTTTGGAAACAAGTGTTATAAATAAAAAACTATAAAAAATACTGTAAAAAAACTAGCTCAATATATGTTACCGTGACATAGGTTGACATATATTCGGTGGATTTTTAACAGTATTTTGTTTAGTTTTTTTTTATTTATAACACTGTTTCCCAAACTTACCGTGTTAAAGAGAGTCAGGCGCCATCTTGAATTTTCCAATACATCGGTAAACACTGTATGTTTTTCGAACTGAATAAACATCTTACATTGAATAAAAACACGAAAAATATATCCAGTTAGGTAGAAAAGTAACTTATCTTGCCTTTGATAACATTTATTTGTTGTATATTAGTTTTTTGACAACTTTTTCGAATCTATGTGTACAGTAATACAAACCCGGTTTTTATATTCTTATTTATATCTCAGCGAGAGTTATACGTGGTTTGCAATCTCGCATTCCAATCTTCAACAAGTGTTTTTCAATGTACCGTGATTGGTTCATTGTTATAGTTTCATTTTCATAGGTAAACTCTATACCAAGGAACCGTGACAATTGTCCAAGATTGGCCTTTAAAAATTTTATTTGATTTATTTTATACATCTTTTAAAATGCATGTCACAAATTGAGACGAGTATTATAGCGTCAACCCAAAAACCAAAATCAACAATTTATTACCTATATTTTTGGTATATATGCACGCGTCTACGGGACATTGCTTGAATTCTTGTTCTATTAAATAAATATGGAGTGTTAATACCAATTGTGAGCACTTAGTTTTAGATCGTACAGTGACTTATTCAGATTGCATACGAAATCTTTATTTTTCATTTTAAATCCTTCGGGAGGAGGGGATAAATATAAATCTCACAGTCAATCGGAGCATTTTAATAAGCATTTTTTTTACATCCATTTGATGTATTTTTTAATTGTATTGAGCAGCAAGTGTCAATAAAATTCTAATTGTCGTTAAATTTATCGTTGGTGAAAATGTGGCAGAATATTCGACTCCAGAAATTTGTGATAAACCTTTTGCAACAAATCTTGCTTTACAAGTTTCGCTGCCAGAAGCTATGATTTTTTTTTTTTCGAGAAAACCCAACGAGAAGAAATTATATTCTTATCTTTTGGATTTGCCACTATTTCGTATGTATTATTTTCAGATAAAGCTTTCAATTCGGATTTCATAGCTTTTTCCACTCTTGGTGATTTTCTGAATCAATCGCCTCATTATAACTGTCTAGTGCGCATTAATCCATTGCGTAGTCTTGTATCTTTTCAATGTTTAAGAAGTCAGGCCTTTTTTCGCTCTCTTAACGAGTGTCGACGTGTCCATCAATATTAATGTTTTCGTTGTGATCAATGAAAATACTAAGCAATATTTTCTCACGTTTTTCGTCGACTGGTTCGTCATTTTTTATATTCAACATATCATTGAATTTTACACGTCTAACTTTTTTAGGGTATTTTGGTCCCGAAAGTAGACTAAATCTGCCGGACTGCTTTTATCGCAATCTACGAAAATACCTTTTTCGCTTTTAATATTAATTTTACGGGTATTTTCTATGAATACAAAGCAATTTGAACCAAATTTATGCATACGTTTCAATTTGGGTTTTACATTGCAAAACGCTTCATACGGGGTTTTGCCCAATCTTTTACAGAACGATCTACGAGGGGCGTTCAATAAGTAGTGCCCCTGACCCACTTCCAGTTGTCTGATCTAGCTGAAGTTGTGTATATGCAATGATTTATCTCTCTACGGGTTATGTGGCAAATTACAGCTCTGAACTATATATATACACACACACACACACAAACACACACACACACACGAGGGGCGTGCAATAAGTAATGCCTCTAACCCACTTCCAGTTGTCTGATCTAGTTTAAATTTTGCATGAGCAATGATTTATATCTCTACGGGTTATGTGGCAAATTACAGCTCTGAACTAATTGTGGTTTCTGTTTTACAGGTGTTTGAACTGAGTCAGGTGTGAAATGGAGCCTGTTGAATGTCGAGCAGTGATCCGGTTTTTGCATTTGAAAAGACCCACATCACAGGAGACTTTTGATGAAATGAAAGAAACTTATGGTGATAATGCCCCATCATATAACCTTGTAAAACGCTGGCATCGTGAATTCAAACATGGCCGGAAGTCTGTGGTAACAGCTCAAAGACCTGGTCGCCCCCCCTCTTCTGCCATAGATGAGGCATCTGTCCGTCAAGTTAATGCTGCCATTTTGGAAGATCGGCGTATTACTATTCGCCAAATAGCCCAAGATGTCAAGATTAATACAGGGTCTGTTGTAACTATCATTTATGACCATTTGCATATGCATAAGGTGTCTGCCAGATGGATTCCCAGGTTGCTTAAATCATTCCAGAAGCGAGAACGCGTCCAGTGCTCGAGGATGAATTTGGAGATGTGCCAAGAAGATAAGTCAAATTTTTTCAAAAGACTGATTACACAGAATGAAACCTGGATCCATCACTATGATCCAGAGACCAAAGTCCAGTCAATGCAGTGGAATCACTTGGACTCACCACCTCCAAAGAAGACAAGAGTGCAGCCCTCCGCTAGCAAGATCATGCTCACAGTCTTCTGGGACCAGGACGGAGTAGTGATGACAGATTTCCTGTTAAAGGGTACCACAATTACAGGAGCCTATTATGCTTCACTTTTGAGGAAATTAAGAGAAGCTATCAAAATCAAGAGGCAGGGCATGATCAGCAAAGGTACCCTTCTCCTGCAGGAAAATGCTCCGGTCCACAACATGTCGCCAGATCAGAAGCACGTCCCTTGTATTTCTGATATATGCTGCTGCCATTAAAGGGTACGTCCATAAACTATGGGCTAATTTTGATTCGATAAGTAGACATCTTGCCATATCGAAAAGGGTCCGCCATGCTTTTTCACCGGTGCCATTTTAAAATGAGGAATACGGCACTGATTTCTCGTGTTTAATACGATGGTTAATTAATAGAAGTTCAAAGTCTTTACTTTCCAACGTCTAATATATTACCGGGCCGTACGGGGCGATATCAGCTAAATATTTCTTAGTGGCGAGGATAGTGTCGGATTTTTTTTTTTAAGAAATAAACCATTATTAAACCTAAATAATCGTCAACAAAATTCAATGCATACCTTAAATTATCTCTTCCCATCGGGCTTATCGGGCCTGCTAAGTCACAGTGCACAAGTGAGAGAATTTTCGTGGCTTTTTTATCTGGTGTTTTGCTTATATATTTTGTCATTTTCCCCTGTGCACAAACATCCCAATTTAGGAGATCGTCTGAAGGTATTATTTTCATGCTTTCGACTACATTTGGTAATTTTTTAAATATCAGTTGTATTGCAGTGTCCAGAATTTTATGCCAGGTTTCAAAGTCGTGACAGGCAGTTTTTGAGAGAACCGTACTTTTTAAATAATATAGTCGGCCATTTTCTTTAATGTCAAATACAGTTTTGGGTATATCAATTTTGACTTGTTTTGGCCAAACTGTATATTCGCGCCTTGTTTAATGACGGCCTGTACGGATAATAGGTCTTGCTTAGATGTAGGTATGAAAAGAGGATTTTTAAGAGTACAGTTATAAATTTCGCCTTTATTGTCTTTAGTGATATATTAGCATCGCCTTTTTTCAAGAACACATCATTCATTTCACTAACGACAAAATGACTCCGTGAATTTCAAATCAAAATTGATAAAATCAGATTCCTTGACGATAAAAGTTACATGTGAATGGAAATGTATGTTTTTTCTGAAAGTTTTCGGCGTTTTTAATGGAACCCATTTTTGAGCTTTTATATCGACATATAAATTTCAAAATATCTGGGACTGTTTTTAATAATTTAGATAATTGTAACATTTTTTTAAATAATATATATATATATATATATATATATTGTTAAGTTTTGAGACATTGTGTTGAACAAGGATATATATATATATATATATATATATATATATATCCCGCATTTTGCTAATTCCTACCCTTTGATGAGAAGGAAAGTATTTCTTCGAAACTCCGTGGATTAAGGACTATCTACTTATTTAGTGTTTCATTTTCAAATTAAATATGTTTTTAACTCTTTTTCAAAGTGTTTTTAAAATGTTTTATTAACTATTTGCTCTTATATATATATATATATATATATATATATATACTAGCAAAAGTACCCGTCGTTGACTGGGTTCAAAAACAGCCTACAGAAAATGGACTCTGATTTATGAAAGTATAATAGGTTATGAAAAGGATGGATTGTAAAGAGATAGCTTTGAATTTGGGGGTATCAAAACCAAAACAAAATATGATGAAAGTAAAAATAAAATAGATAAACCCCATAATTTATTATAACATACCTGTTCACACTGAAACACTTATCACAATATTCTGTTGATCTATATAAAAAAAACCTTGTCAAACTTTGTGACATATTTCCATTCTATGGAGATCAGGCGCGAACGAACACCCCATAATTTTATTATACCATATTTCTTCAAACTGAAACATAATTATCAAAATATACTTACGCAGATAGATATGAAAAGCCTTTATTAAAGTTTGTGCCTATTTCCATTCTATGGAGGCCAGGCGCGAACGCAGACCACACAATTTTATTAACCATCCCTATTTAAGTTAAAACATACTTATCAAAGTATTCTTATGTACATCTATATCAAAAACACTTGTAAACGTTTTGTTATTAATTTTTTAATTTTTTATTTCCATACTTTGTGGACCAGGCGCGAACGCAGACCCCACAATTTTAATGAACCACCGTTCTGCGAGATCAAACATACCCATTCCTGTGTCTCGATACATCTTCTATCATTATATGTAATCAGTTTTTTTTAAAATAGTCAACCATATAGGAGCCTATTCGTGACCACACACACACACACAGACACCCCCCACACACACACATACACACACACACACATTCAGCTTTGTCTTATAATATATATATATATATATATATATATATATATATATATATATATATATATATATATATATATAAAATAAAATTTCTTATTTATATTTATATCTCGGCAGTAGAATGAAAAGCATATCTTATTTTTCTTTTATTAATATTATTGGAATTTTTTCGTTTTTTCCTTGTACACATTTTTGTGAATTATTCTATGGATTTCTGCCTTTGGATCATTATGGACCATCTTCTTCCAATTACGGGATTTTTGGATGTTACTTGTGCAAATGGAAATCCAATTAACTTTCTTGGAGTCATATATTTGGATTTTACCGTCACTGGATTATTTATCTTCCACTAGACTATCCATTCATGTGTAATCACCTTTTTCTTCACCATATTCCCTCTGCTTCACTTTTTTTGTTTTCAAATAAGATCTTTGACTTACTTGTTGTTTCATCAAATACTTTTGCATGCAAAATCCGATCCCGCATTTTGCTAATTCCTACCCTCTGATGAGAAGGAAAGTATTTCTTCGAAACTCCGCGGAAGAAGGACTATCCACTTATCTTGTGTTTCCTTTTAAGATTAAATATGTTTTTAACTCATTTCAAAGTGTTTTTAACATGTTTTATTAACTGTTTGCTCGTATATATATATATATATATATATATATATATATATATTAGCAGTTCATCCCGACTCAGATCCAATTATAAAGTTTGATCTAAGTCCAAAGAAACTATATCTAAAATTTCAAGTGTTTAGACCTAAAATTGGCGAATGAGTTTGGTAGAGTTCTCAAAGGTCAAAATGTTGAACTTTTGCCCCATTGACAGCCATATTTGTGACCGAAAACCGATTAAAATACCGCTTATTTCAAACCTCGAGTCTGTAGACTGAAAATTGATTGTTATTGTGTAGGGACATGTTTTATTAACTGTTTGCTCGTATATATATACATATATATATATATATATATATATATATATATATATACTGTACTTTGGGGTAATTGCGCCAAATCTTGAGATAATTGCACCAACTAAAAAAGGTGCTCTTTATATGCGTCGTTGTCAAAAGAGCACGTTTGGTTAATTTGCGCAATTACCCTAAAGTACGGTATATATATATATATATATATATATATATATATATATATATATATATATATATATATATATATATATATATATATATATATATATATATATATACGATTTAAAGCGCAACATTACTACGGATTAATTTGCAATATGTTAATATGACGTCATAACTGTTTTGAAGCAAACACGACGGATACAAAATGTGCCCGTTTACCGAAAGAATATTATGTTTTTGTCATTTTCCTCCTCGCTAACAGGCAGAGATTACGTTTTCAATAACTCGTACTTATCAAAATTATTAAAAACCTGATTTCGCTTGTTTGCGTTTTCGCGTACGATTCAAGTATGGAATATATCAGTATAATTAATTTAGTGTGTACATGTGCTATGTGTGTGCGTTGTTTGTGTGCATTGTTTATGTGCATTAAGTATGTATGTTATTTTATTTCCACTCCATGTATCGAACAATATGATCTGATATTTCATAAATACTTGTTTAACCTCCTCGAGGCACACCGGGCGTTTTCCGGAAATTAATGTATTTCGTTTTATGGACGTTAATCTTCGGATTATTGTTACAGTCTCGAAAACTATTTTTCATCATCAACAGCATCATCATCATCATCATCATCATTGTTGTTGTCGTTGTCATCATTATCATCATCTTTATCACCGTTGTTGTTGTTGTCGTCATCATCATCATCATCATCATCATCATTATTATTATTATTATTATTATTATTATTATGAAAATTCTGGAAATTGAAGAAGGGAGAAGTTGTGCCTATTGTAATGGAAGCTCTGATATGGGTGACAAAAGGATATGATTAAAGTACTTCAGTAAACTGTTTTGTTGCGAACCGCTAGAACCTTGCGAAAAGAACGAGAAGACTTAGAAAAGAAAATAACCTGTGTTTATTTGATATAATATGCAATACCAACAGCCAGACACAAATTCACACAACAGAAATAGTAACAAGAAGAAGAAAAATAATGGCAAGCAATCTACGAAAGATTAATGCAAGCAACAGTAAACGCAGTCACTAGTTTTGTCCTCTCTGCGCCAGCCTCTCGAACCAAAGGTTCTCAAGTCCTTCGCCACCCTTACTCAAGGCACGCCTCCATGCTGGTCTATCTTCGGCTAGCTCCTCTCACACATTCACATCGATGCCAAGTGCGATCAGATCCCGTTTGGAAAAAGTACGAGACTTAGAAAAGAAAATAACCTGTGTTAATTTGATATAATATGCCTATCAGTATAAAATCGGCAATACCAACAGCCAGACACAAATTCTGACAACAGAAATGATAACAACAACAGCAACAACAACAACAACAAGAAACATTTTAATTTTAAAAAAACTTTGAAAAGATACAACGGATTACAGTAATGAAAACTGCTAAAATATTAAGGAAAACCCTTGAATGCGGAGATTAATACACATGACCTACAGACACAAACTGGACATGCAGAAAATGCTACAGATGTAAAAAAAAAACAAAAAAAAAAAAAAAAAAAACAAAGAAGCATTACATAGAATCATGAAAATTACAATTTTTGTGTGTGTGCCACCAAAAACTGACAACATACCAAAGCGGGGAAGGTCAAGGAGGATGGAAAGACCGAGGAGAGAAGGCACTAGATAGGCCTCCGCTGGACGAGTGCAAAGAGGACTGGGACCAGTGAAGACAATGGTTGCCACCAACGAGAAACCAATGTTAAGTGGCAGCCACGATAACGCAAATGCATCTGCAATTGTTATCGACAGAGGTGGAGAGTACTGAAAATCTTGGGGGACTTGTTGTCACTCAGACTCCAGAGAATGCCACAAGTTGTTTTCAAAGAGAAATTTTTCATGGTGGCCTCTGTGACTACTCCTAGTGAGTAAACAATAATAATAATGATAGTAGTAGGAGGAGAAGGAGGAGGAGGAGGACTAGGAACAATCCTGGAAAACTTTGAAAAAAGAATGGGAGAAATTGGAATCCAAGGAATTACTGGAAAATACAACGAACAGCAATCATGAAAACAGTTGAAATATCAAGAAAACCCAGCAAAGACCAATAGCTGCTGCCAACGAGAAATCAATGGCAAGCAGCTGTTGCGATAATGCAAATTTATTTTCAAATGTTATCGAAAGAGGTGGAGAGTACTGGAAACCTAAGGAGACTTGTTGTCACTTAGCATCCAGGGAACACCACGGGCTGTTTTCAGGGAAAGATCTCTGAAGACCTGTGTGAAAGCTCCTTGTGAGCCAATAATAGGAAGATTTAGGAGAGAAAGCACTAATCAGACCTCCACTGGACGGGTGCGAAAGAGACTGGGATTATGGGGAGATTCAAGCGATGACCAATTGTCGTTGCTAGCGAGAATACAATGACAAATGACTGTTGCGAAAACGCAAATTCATTTGCAAATTTTATCAAATGAGGTGGAGAGTACTAGATATCGGGAGCGACTTGTTGTCTCCCATACTCTATGAAACACTGCAGGTTGTTCTAAGTGAGCTATCTCTAATGATGCCTTGTGTCAGAACTCTTAGTGAGTGAGATAATAATTTATTCTGATTGAGATTCGAACTAGGCTTGTCTTTTAGGGATTTTTCCTCGCCCCCAAATGAACAGAGATTAGACCATTCTTGTAATGATCTGGTCTCTGTTGATTGTGGTGTGATGCTAGTTTTTTGCAGTCACAGGGGTCCACCCTCCCAGGCTTTACCTTCTCTCTTTGAACAGGGATTATTTATTGTTAATCGCCTGCGGTGCCCTTAAGGAGGAATGCTAACGGGGCTGCCCAGGCACTTTTTGCAGGTCAGATTGGCCCTCCTCGAGGGCGCTGACTTTTCAATCCCACTTTCCGGCCCTGGTGTCTAAGTTCTTTCAGTGGGAGAGAACTAATTACATCCATCGTATCATTCTCATGCAAGCCCTGTCCTCAATCCTCACTGGCCAGATTTTGCTTCCGTATACAAGTATGATGGACTCTTCCCTTAGTCGACAAAAGGAAGATGGCAAACCGAGGAAGGGAAGCACTGACCAGGTCTTAACTGGAAGAGCGTCAAGACTGCTAGAACACAAATCCCATTAAAGACCAATAGTCGTTGTCAATGAGAAATCAATGGTAAGCGGCTGTTGCGAATACGTAGTGGCATTTGCAATACCTATCGGAAAAGATGGAGAGTACTGGAAATCTGAGGGCACTTGTTATCAGCCCATTAACGCCACCGTTTATTTTTAATGAGAAATATGTGATCACTAGCAGGGCTACTTGGCGTTGCCCGGGTCAAAAGTGTGACCTACTTCTCCTCAAACTTCTAGCTCTCTTTCTTTTTCTATTCGCCTCTCGATCTTTCTCTCTCTCTCTCTCTCTCTCTCTCTCTCTCTCTCTCTCTCTCTTTCTATCGCCCCTGTTTTCCTTCTTCCTCTCTCCAGCCCTTCCTCTCCGCCCACACCAGTCCCCGTGTAGCTGGACATACATACATACATGCATACAACACCTTTATATAACGAATCATTCGAGTAATCAGTCGGCGTTTTCTTTCCAACTTTATACATAACAACACTGAAAAAAATAAACGACCCCCATTTTACGAAACCTGGCCTAATTGAATCCCAGAATATGAATTGTTTCTGTTTTTGTTTTTCTAAACTTTAGATATTATGCATCTTGGGCAACACCAAACAAGAAAATCACAAATTTGTGGGTATTTGTTTCGTAGTTTGTTCTTGATTTTTTTTTCACTGTAAGTAAACATATGCACACGGTCAACAGTCCCTTATATAACAGATAACCTGTGTGAGAACTCCTAGTTAGTGCAAATATAAACAGACCTAAACGAAATGAGTGCGGTAAGTACTAGAACAATTACTGAAAAGAGGATCGTCCACATTTTCTTTGCGTTTTCTAGTATGAATCACGCAGTAAAAATAATTAAACATTTTTTTTTTTTTGCACTTGTGTGTGTGTTTTTAATTTGTGATAATATGAACCCTCCGGACACAACAAGAATGACATAACTTTTTAATTAGACCCCTTTAAGCTAAAATATTTCAAATATGTTAATTCAAATTTTTTCAATCTGCCAATGAAGTCGGGCCATTCCAGGAAACAGCACTGATCCATTTAGAAATTGTAATTATTCTGCCTCCGCTGCAATAGCAGCAGCAGCAACAGCAACAACAACAAAAATAATAATAATAATAACAAAAAAAAATTTTTTTAATAATAATGATTATTATTATTATTATTATTATTATTATTGTTGTTGTTGTTGTTGTTGTTGTTGCTGTTGTTGTTATTATTATTATTATTATTATTATTATAATTATTATTTTTTTCCAGACCCCCCCTCCCCCAAAACTATGGCTTTGAATAATATCAAATATGTTATGAAAACAAATTTACTAAATAATTAATTTCCCGGATGATTGCTTTTATGCCTAGCTACGCTTACATTATTGTTTATCTTGTGGAATTTATTGATATTAAAGATAGATGAATATTTATTACAAATAAATATATTTATCTATCTATCTATCTATCTATCTATTCTACTTATATATAAAATACACATTGCCTGTGTGCGTGTCTCTCTGTCCTTCTCTGTGAATTCTTTTCCTATAGACTCCGAAACGGCTGACCCGATCGTTATAATTTTAAATTTCACACATATATACTTTATGTGTCACGGATACTTGATTTTTGCCTTTCTAAATTTAAATTCAAGCCATTATAAAAAGAAGTAATTTTATAAAATCAACAGTAGGTTCTGTATAGTGCAATGTCACCTGCAATGGTTTGTGTACTAAGTAATTGCGAAGATGCGTGTGAAGCTTCATTCCAATGCACCGCGATGGGTCCCCGACTAGAACAGGCAATCAGTGGATTTGATTAAAAAACGGGCCATTTCGATGAAGATAAAAGTATTGGAAGTGTGGAATAGTCGTTGATTCTCATTCAATTCCAGGCAACGTCGGGTCTCCCGGCTAGTTTACGATATTGAAATTCTCCGTGTCGTTTCTAGATATAGTCAGGTTAATTTATATGTTTTATTAGGTAAATGTGATAACAAGTCCATGTTAAATAACATCTTCCTGTTTATTCTATGTCCGCCATTGTGACTTTAAAAGGGGAAACTTATCGCGTATGGAAATCCTGCGGATGCGATGCGAGTGAGAATCGCAGTTTAATGGACTTTAATGGCTGACAATACGTTCGGATTGAGAATATCCGGGCATGTGCGGTGGGTTAGAAAGAAAGATGCAGTTTATTGTGTTCCTGGATAAATCGAGCAAAATGGAAGACATGCTGGCCAATGAAGAGTGCCTGTTTCAGGCAAATTCATTGTCTATTACACAAAAGTGAATCGATTCCTAATTCGGAGATATATATATATGTATATATATATGTATGTATATATATATATATATATATGTGCGTATATATATATATATATATGTATGAATGTATATATATATGTATGTATATATATGTATGTATATGTATGTATATATATATATATGTATATGTATATATATATATATATATATATATATATATATATATATATATATATATATATATTAGTGTTGGGACGATTATCGGAATCGAGAAGCGGAAAAATGGGAGCTTTTGGAGTATCGAAATCGGTATCGGAATCGGAAAAATGTGATCCTATTTTCCGATGCTAAAACCAATTCCTTTAATTATCTTTTTTATTTTCTTTATTTTTTATAAAACGTCTTCCACTGCTTGTAGTAAAATAAAATAATAAATATTTATTGATTTAAACTTCCAGTCAGACTAAAATCTCTAGATCACATCCTCACAAGTGTGTTTTTACGTTTGAGAAAATACAAGCACATTTAAAATGTGTTTGTACAGTAATCGGGACAGAATAACAATTTTATAGTAAAATGTTTAGAGATTTTGAAAGAATCGGAATCGGTAATTGTAGCGGAATCGGAAATTTCGTACGAATCATTAATTGTATCGAAATCAGTAAAAATATTGGAATCGCCCCAACGTTAATATATATATATATATATATATATATATATATATATATATATATATATATATATATATATATACTGGTAGCGGTGCCCGGCGTTGCCCGAGTGTTTGGAGGTGTGTGCTGAGCAAAAAAAAAAAGTCGTAGTAGGTAGGCAGGCTCGAACCCGCACCGAGAAGGAGGAACAGAACGGGGAAAAACATGACGTCTTTGCTGTTACGACCACCGCCAAACCGGAAGTGACGTAGGTTTAAATTAAGGCTAGACAATCGAAAAGATATCGGCGAAAAAAGCAACCCCTCCCTGTAGAAAAGTGCCCAGTTGAGGGTGAAGAAATTAATGTTTTCAGCCAATTTTTCGGTATTTGTCGTCTAGAGGGTCGAGTTTTAAAACGACACTGATCTTGTGAAAATTCGTCGCCTCTGTCGAAAGTTTTAGGTAGACATGCAAACATACATACATACATACATTTATATATTGGTAGCTCAAATTTCCGACCCAAACCGATTAAAAAGCTTGCCTTATCTCTGAATATCCTTTATGTAAATTTTCCAAAGTTTAGACTAGAAATTATATGAGTAATTTGGTAGAGACCGCAGAGGTCAATTTTTTTAACGTTGACCCCTATTATGATCCTTTAAAATTTATTCTTTTGGGCTCAAATCAAGTTATAAAGTTAGATCCATGTCCAAAGAACCTATATCTAAAATTCCAAATGTTTATACCCAAAATTGGCGGAAGAGTTTGATAGAGTTCTCAAATATCAAATCGTTGAACTCTTTAACAGCCAAATTTCTGGCTGAAAAAAGATTAGAAAGATTTTCCCTAATCTCACTACCCTGTATATCAAATTTCGGGTCTGTAAACTGAAAATTGAAAAAGTTATTGTGTAGGAAAATATACAGAGACAGAGACGGACAGACAGACAGACACTTTTCACTTTTATATATATATAAATATAGATAGATAGATAGATAGATAGATAGATAGATAGATAGATAGATCCATCATGCTAATATATATATTAGCAGTTCATCCCGGTTCAGATCCAATTATAAGGTTTGATCCAAGTCCAAAGAACCTATATCTAAAATTTCAAGTGTTTAGACCTAAAATTGGCGAATGAGTTTGGTAGAGTTCTCAAAGGTCAAAATGTTGAACTTTGGCCCCATTGACAGCCAAATTTGTGGCCGAAAACTGATTAAAAATACCCCTTATTTCAAACCTCGAGTCTGTAGACTGAAAATTGATTGTTATTGTGTAAGGAAATGTACACAGACAGACATACAGACAGACACACACACAGATATTTTCACTTTTATATATATACTAGCGGTTCCGCCCGGCTTTGCTCGGGTTCTATGTATTGTTCATAACGTTATGTGCATATAATGTATTTCTATATAATAGGTTTCCTTAACTACTATACAGAAAAGTTGGTAAAGACTACGGACGTCAATTTTCTTTTTATTTATTTTGACTCTAATTTTGACCCCTTAACATTTATTATTTTGGGCCCAAATTGAATTAAAATGTTTGACCCATGTCCACGTAACCTAAATCTAAATTTTCCAGTGTTAAGAACAAAAAATTGGCGGGGTAGTTTGGTAGAGTCTGCAAAGCTCAACTCTGTAAACTTCGACTTCTTTCTAACCAAATTTTCACCCCAAAACTGATTAAAAAGCTTGCTGCATGTCCGAATACCCTTTATGTAAAATTTCAAATGTTTAGACCCAAATTTGGCTTAATAGTTTGCTAGACACTGCGAAGGTAAAATCTTTGGAACTTTGACTCCTTGGAAACTAAATTCTCAGCAAAAAAAAAAAAACGATTAAAAAGCTTGCCCTATTTAGAATACATTTTATGCAAAATCTTAAATGTTTAGACCAAAAATTGGCTGAGTAATTTGGTAGAGACCGCAGAGGTCATTTTTTTAACTTTGACCTCAATTATGACCCCTTAGCATTTATTGTTTTGGGCTCAAATAGAATTATAAAGTTGGATCCATGTCCAAGTAACCTACATGTAACATTTCAAGTGTTTAGACCCAAAATTGACGGAGGAGTTTGGTAGAGTTCTCAAATTCAAATCGTTGAACTTTGGCCCAATTGACGAAAACCGATTAAAAAGATTTTCCCAAATCTCAATACCCCTTATGTCAAACCTAGAGTCTCTATACTGAAAATTTACAGAGTTATTTGGTAGGGAAATGTACACAGACAGACAGACATTTTCACTTATATATATATATATATATATATATATATATATATATATATATATATATATATATATATATATACCAAGTTAAAGGTATTCAAGAGGGGGAACTCGTGGATTTAATGAGATTATTAAAAGTGATCATTAAAAAAGTGCAAGACATATCTTTATTTTCTAAGTTTCATTCATCCAGAAGAAGTCTCACAATAAAAACGAAGCGTTGATGAACACCTAATTTTGGTTTGTTCCTTTGTAACTTT
Organism: Euprymna scolopes; assembly: GCF_053919585.1. Taxonomy (NCBI): domain Eukaryota; kingdom Metazoa; phylum Mollusca; class Cephalopoda; order Sepiida; family Sepiolidae; genus Euprymna; species Euprymna scolopes. Next base: position 109,635,923 of record NC_136499.1, on the reverse strand, counting down.
TAATTTGCTCTGCCCTTCTCTGTCTCTGTCTGTCTGTCTGTCTCTCTACTCTCTCTCTCTCTCTCTCTCTCTCTCTCTCTCTCTCTCTGTCTCACAAACACTCTCTCTCTCTCTCTCTCTCTCTCTCTCTCTATATATATATATATATATATATATATATATATATATATATATATATATATATATATATCATCAAAATAATGCAATTTTCTTTTGATTTCAATGTGAGCTTTTTATGACAATTTTTCGCATTTATCTTTTCCACAATCTTACAGTAATTTAAATTTATTTGTTGTTAGAATAATTCGATACAAACTTAATTTGGTTTTTCAATTTTAATTTTGAAATATCTTTAAAGAATGTATAATCAGTTCAGCACATCGCATTCTTCATCGCCATTTTGTTTTATTTTATCATATTTGGAGATGCATTCGAGTCACGAACTTCAAATAGCATTTTCATTGGTCGAACTGCATTTTGAATAAACGCTTCATACCTTAGAAGACGCCAGGCTGTCTGCCACTGAAAGTTTGATTTTAGAAGCGACATATGTGTCGATCCGTCAAGCTATATAGATACTAGACGTTTTAGCCTGTTAAAAGCGAAAAGTTAGAGGCCGTTGATTTCAAATTTTAGTGTTGATACTTGAATATAAAACGTGTGCTCATTTTTACATTAAATGCTAATCCAGGGGGTTCGGTCTCGCCCCCCCCCCTGCGGGGCTTGGCAACAAAGTGTAGTATCTGTTCCGGCAGATGGTGCAATCAAAGACCTAGAGACTCTCACTATCCAGCTCTTGTCTCCCACCTCTCGGGAGCTGGTCCCCATTCTCCTTCTCCTCCCCTCTGTCCACATTAAAAAACAGCTTCGTGCCTAATTTGCTCTCGTGGGGAGCAAATAGATACAGCTAATCCAGAGATAACGTGCATTGAACGGATACAATAATAATTAGTTCACCGTATCATATTTTAGCAAAAACCCATACAAAATTTAAGCCAGATTATATCAGTAGTTTCTGAAAAAAAAACTCATAGAGTAAATGTGGTATTGTGGCTCGTAAGTCCTATTAATCCCTGTTAAAGACCATACTAACTTTCAGCCAGATTGGCTCTGTAGTTTCCAATAAAAAATGGAACGGGCAGTCACACAGATAATCAGACAGACAGCTTAAGAGAAATGTAATGGTAGCTTCCTTCAGCCTTGACAGACTATAGATATCTTGACAGACTATAGATATCCACTGCAAGTAGAATTTTTGTGGCAAAAATTGCGCAAATTTAAAGTCGGCATTGTTTAATACTAGTGAAAGTTCAGGACGACAGGAAACAATGCCGGGATAAGCGGTGAGCACATACAGTACCTGGAATTCACAAATGGTAACTCATCTGGTTCTTGCCAGGCTCAACATTGCTTTACTTCGGTGGTCTGAGGGGAACCGGTATATCAACGTCATTGTGCTGTACATAGAAATATATTTCGTACATAGAGAAATATGATATAGCTATAGATAGATAGATAGATAGATAGATAGATAGATAGAATCCAAATTGCTTCGTTGTTAAAAATAACAACGCGATACTTTAAGTGGTACTGACAAGGTCACAACAAAAGAAATCATGTCGACGGGTTTTTTTTTTTCTTTACCGTTAAGTTCCCGCAATTTTTAGAATGGTCCGGATTAGAAAGAGCGCCAACGACGCGTATCCATTTCGTGTGCATTTTTACATAGCAACATCCATTGAGGCGCACTGTGCTCCGGATATAATAAAATGGCTTCCGCAAAAATATTGAATGGAACGTCTAGACATGGGAATTATTATATACACGACTTTAATAGAAGACCGTGCACATACATGTACTCAGACGGATATAAACACATACGTACTTACACACATACATAACATTTCAAATAAATTTCGAATATATATATATATATATATATATATATATATATATATATATATATATATATATATATATATATGCGCGTGTGTATTATATGAGTTCATCGGACTACTGTTCCCATCTTGAGTGTAATTTTCACAACATTTCAGTCGATGTAACCTCCGACCTTCTTCAGATGTATCTCTTGTCGAACTCGGGAATGTTTCTGTCGAACTCAGAGATTTGGACGGAATTTTCAGCCATGACTGGATAAAGGTCTTAAGTAATTCGCAATTGTATATTTTTCGGTCACGCACACTGAGATTGGACCTTCAACGTGCAGGAGAATATCATTTTTATAATTGATTTTTGCCTAAATACTCTAACAACTGCACTACGGGCCTTGCGGAGAACAGTTGTCCAATGAAATCAAATAATACGAATAACCAATCCTCATCTCAAAAATTCTGAAACGTAATATATATATATATATATATATATATATATATATATATATATATATGTATGTATGTATGTATGTATGTATGTATGTATGTATATATTACGTAATATATATATATATATATATATATATATATATATATATATATATATATATATATATATATATATATATATATATTACGTTTCAGAATTTTTACTCTTCACCGGATCATCCATTCATGTGAAATCAACTTTTTCTACACCCTATTCCCTCTGCTTCACTTTTTGTTACAAAGTAAGATCTATGACTTACTTGTAGTTTCATTAAATACTTTTGCAAGCAAAATCCGATCCTGCATTTTGCTAATCCCTACGCTCTGATGAGAAGGAAAGTATTTCTTCTAAACTCCGCAGATTAAGGACTATCCACTTATTTTGTGCTTCCTTTTTATAATTAAATATGTTTTTAACTCTTTTTAAAAAGTGTTTTTAACATGTTTTATTAACTACTTGTATATATATATATATATATATGCATATATCTATATATGTATATATATATATATATATTAAAAGTGTGTGCGAAACAGTTTCTACTAAGCTATTCTGTCAATTTGTTGTCTACAAGCTTGAAACTTGATATATGAGATATTCGGACCTGTGGAAAAAATTCAGTTTATGTTTTAGCCGGAAAATAGTTGCTAATGGCTAACATTGTGAAGAATTTGAATTCAGTCGAATTATGTGTATCCTCCATGCATGCGCAAATATACATTTATAGGTTTAAGTGTCGTTTTTATATGCATCCTTTAGTCAGATGGTAGCAAATATCGCTAGAAAGCTAAAAGTTTTGACTTAGATTCTAGATGATGGCACCCGACTCAGATTTGTTTTAACTTTTTAAATCACTGCTTTATAAAGGGTACAATATGATAATCAATAGGGAGTTGATTCAATAATAATAAGTACAAAATCTGCATCAATTAAAATATTATATTTAAGCGTATTTCACGAACCGGGCAACGCTGGGGTGCGAGTACAATATAGTTTGAAATAGCATATTCATTGAGCTGCCATGCTTAAGTTCGAAATAGCGTTTCGTATGTCAGTTAGGCTTAACTTTCAAATATTAATTTGGTTGATCTGTCATGCTAAGTTTGAAACAGCATTTTCGTTAATCTGTCACCTATAAGTTATAAAATATCATTTTCGTTTGTCTGTCGTGCTTAGACTTTGTATCACTCAACACTAAGAATGAATATACGAATCTTTAAGTCTTCCCCCCAGCCCGCCATACTCGAGGACAGAGGTTAGACACGGGTGTGGAATCCTTAATAACCAATCACTGCTTTGCATCCGTTATATTATCGCCGTGTTTGCCGATAATGTCTCGGTTCTTAATATCTTATTTATACGTGTTTAATTCAGTTGCCATTGCCGCTTGTTGTGTGATCGTAGACGCGGATATTTCGTAGACGACGCCAGTTCGCTTGTAGCGGAACTGTCTATATGTTTATTTGGTTCCCAGTCAGGTGTTGTTCCCTGTTTTATATATTTTTTCTTTTTCTATTTTCTTTTCTTTTCTTTCTTTTTTTTTTTCTTTTTTTTTTTTTTCGCCCCTTTGTCTCCGATAGTGTTCGATCTGCATAAAACTTAACATTAAGCAAAGTCGTTATATTGGTAATACATTTATTTTATTTCTGGCCACTAACAATAATTCATGGCAAAGAGAGAGAGAGACAGGCAGAAGGAGAGAGAGAGTGAGAGAGAGCGAAAGAAAGAAATATAGTTATCTAAATGCGATCTATAATCCACTCTTCAAGCAAAATCCATTATTGCTTTTCATAATCCTCACTTACGTGCAGAAATAATAGCTAGCTGGCAATTAGTAACTTTGTAATGTGATCTGAAAAAGAAACTTGAGATAACAAGGTTTAAGGACAGGGACAAACTATTAAATATCAAACAAGGAACTGATATATCCTGCAAAGATTTCAAAATACAGGCGCTTAAAGAACTCATTATGAAGAAGTTATGAAGATCTGAACTGCTACAATAACAGTAACTCCTCCATTTTATTTCCACAGAAGAAAGGATAAGTGAGGTCATGATTATGATTCTATAATAAGTCTGTTAATATTTTATTTTCTCAACGAATACTAATCTGAAAAAATCCTTATATAAATATATTTAAACCAAACAAATGATCAAGAAGTAAGGCGAAATTCTAAATAATATATATATATATATAATAAATTCCATAGCCAAACAACGTCGCAGCCCACAAGAGCCACAAAGTGTATGCACGTATATATATATATATATATATATATATATATATATATATATACTCGTGAGCAAAAATAATGGGCCAAACAAATTTTATGCATTTTATTGCACTAAAAGCTATATTGAACAAAGAACAATTGAAGAAGGACACTTAAACGAGACTAATACTACAGAACAAGGCATTTACTTTAATAAATGCTTAGGATGTAATCGCATTCCCTTTTGATTTCTTTAAAAGATCAATCCTTTAGACATGCTCTCAACCAAAGTGAAACACTGTGAAGAGGAGATGCTATTCCATTCGCTTTGAACAGCTTCCCACAGTTTGTCATTGGTCTCAAAAGTTCTTCCGGCCAATGCACGAGATATTATGGACCAAATATTCTCGATTGGGTATAAATCGGGGCTTTGGCCTGGCCAAAATATCACATCAATTGAATTATCAGAAAAACATTTTTTGTGACTTTAGCAGTGTGTGCAGAAGCATTATCAGATTGAAAAATAATGTTCTGGAATATTCTCAGTTTCTGGATACTTGGTAGCAGTCCTGTTTCAAATATTTTAATGTATTCCTTTGCATTGATTGACTTCTCACATATAATAAGTTCCCCAACACCTGCTGCAGTAAAAGTTCTTCCTACCATTACCCCTCCGTTCCCGTGTTTAACTGTCATTTTTATCAACTTGGCGAAAATCAGGCTCCAGTTCTTCGATTGCACCGTTCAGGAGCATCGGAAGCATCACTAACAAGACAAAATCTTGATTAATCTAACCAGAAAATATTCCTGAGCCAGTCTGTATCTTTCTTGCCATAACACGAGAAAAATTTCTTTCTATCATTGATGTTCTTCTTAGATTAAAAAAATGCCTTCTTTGCACACATTTTAGAGGAAAATCCCATTTCTTTCATTCGTCTAGATATTGTATATCAAGAAAAAGAATTTCCAGCCCCTGTTTTGAATTCATTGCTATGGTCAACATAAGTTTTCTTTCGATCCTTCAAAACAGTTAATTTAAGCCTGTGGTCGTCCTTCAAAGTCGATGCTCTAGGGCGACCAGATCCAAATTTCCCTTTTCACAAGCGTTCAACTTCGAAACTTTGACCAATTCACTCAACTACAGAAAGAGATATTTTCACATTTTCTTTTCTTAAAATATCAAAGATCTGCTTGTAAGTCATTTTGAACTTCTTTAATCTTGACATTCGGTTTTTTATATCTCGCCAAGATGCAGCCTTATCATATTTAGGATTAATTTTTTCACTTATTATTATATGCTATAATAATAATGATCTGCTAAATAGAAATCTTCAGTTAAAATTAACAAAAATTCATGGAAAAATATTGAAAAATCGATTTCTTCCTTCAGTCACTCTTGGCCCATTTTTTTTATTTTGCTCATGAGTATAAATATATATATATATATATATATATATATATATATATATATATATGTATATATATATATATATATATATATATATATATATAGAGAGAGAGAGAGAGAGAGAGAGAGAGAGAGAGAGAGAGAGACCTATGGACTTCAATGAGCATTCAGTACTAGTTTTATGTAGAAAAAACGTACAATCTACGAGAAATAGCAGGTGGGTGTGCCAGCGTAATATAGTTATGTAAATTTGAATTCAGGTATATTCGTATAGGGTGTTGGTCAAGAAGTTACGTATAAAATACGTTTATATCAATATCTATATAGATGTATGTATGCATATGTGAGTGTATGTGTGAGTGTATGTATGTATGTATGTATGTATGTATGTCTATGCGAACTGTTGAAATGGGTTATCTCATAAAAGGGTATTCATTGGATGGGCTTACCATACTGCCGAAGTTAGAGTGCACTTCCATAAATAAATTTTTGACCATAAATTAATATAAAGTTTATACCATATTAAATTAACTACAGAAAATAAACTATAACTAAAAAGAAAAATAGTATCACATGGCTACAGATGCATACAACCGTGGTTATATGATGCATATATGTATGTGTGATTATGTAGTTGTGTGTTTGTGTCTATATTGGTATATGTATATATATACAGGTGTGCGGTTGTACCTGTATATATGTATAAGGATGTGTATATGTATGTATATGTATGTATGTATATATATATATGCATCTATGTATCTATCTATGTATATGTGTATTATGTGTGTATTGTATGTATATATATATATATATATATATATATATATATATATATATAGTATGTATTATGTGTGTATTGTATATATATATATATATATATATAATGTGTGTGTCTGTGGGTTTTTATATATGTATATGTGTATCTGTATGTATATTTATATATAATGTATATATACATATGTATATATATATATGTGTCTGTATTTGTGTGTGTGTCTGTGTGTGTATACGTATATTGAAAGGTAAATTGGATTATGATTTATAGGTTTTTAGGCTTGACTTTAGATATTTAAAAATTTCTAATAGATAGTTTATTAGTGATGGTATAATCACAGTGATATACTTTTTTTTTATAAAATGCTATCTTTCTGGTTTCTTTATTCTTACAGTAAATACAGGGTGACCCAAAAAAAACGGGCCCAACTCTAATTTGGTCCCGTTTCTAAGTGGTTTGTCCGAATCAAATGAAACTTTAGTCATAACTAGTTCATTATATTCAAAACATCACATCAAAACACTAGGGTATTTGGCCCCTTTACCTCCGTTCTACAGCATATGTTCTAGATGGCCTCCATTTAGCTATTGTTTTTTTTTGGGGGGGGTCACCCTGTATTTCCTCGCATGCTTATGTAGTAGGTCATAATGTTGAAAATGCGCTAATATTTTTTTAATACTAACTATTGATTAATGAGGTCTCTAGTTAGTAAATACTAGTAGACCGAAACATGCTCATGACTATGTAGCAACAAACTACTGCTTATGTAAAGACAAATATATATATATATATATATATATATATATATATAGTGAGAGAGAATAAAAAATCTCCTAGTAAATTTCAAAGTCGATTTTGTAGTCGGTCATTATTTTTACATATTGAGCATCACAGACAGACTAACAGAGTAACTGACATACCATTACAAACCTCAAACCTCGTATACATAAAAAAGCTTAAATCTGAAGAGTACTGAGGCCATTCTTACGTAAAAATAACGACTGTACAAATAACGAGCGATTTAAATTTATCGATGTTTCATGGCAAGTGATCCCATCAAACTCTTTCGTCCAGTTGCAGAATGCCAATTACCGACATTTATTGAATAGATAATAATATTAGTGAGAGGGAAGGAGACAGATGAGATGGCAGGTGGTGAAGGCAGGGCGAAGTATTCCTTTGACACCAGCTGGTATGCGTCTCGACACGCCCCGATAGAAATACTCATCGGCGTCCGTAATTAATGTTCTATTTGAATTGCTCCGTTTCTACAGCGAGGTGAGGTGTGACAGGTGCTCTTCAAGTTCCCCTCGATGCCCACCTGTTCGTTCTGACAAGGAATGACACAGTTGTTCAAAGAACAACGAGAGAAAAGTGTTGTCAGAAACATATAAAGAGAAAGCTGACTTTTAAGCTCCGCCTTGTCACTAAGGTAGGCGGGCTTTGAAATAAGAAAATAAATTAAGATTATATACAAATTTGGCGCTGAAATAAAATGTAGTATATGATTTTAAAAAGTGATGAACAATTGTGGGATTCTTCTGTTCACGCGGGTGGCATCTCTGCTCCAACACACTAAATTTCAATCTCTCTTTTTTTATATTTTTATATTACTTTTAATGCTAGGTTTATTTATGGTGTCTTTTACATATAATAAAAACCCTTCCCAATATTTGCTGACGAGGAAACTTTGTTAAAAACACTATATGAAAATTTAATGTCCGTAACTTGATGTCTACCACAATAAAAACACTATTTTCCGAAACGATCGTACAAATTATTGATTTTGTTGTTGTTCCTTCTTATGAAACGGATTTTTAATTTAATTATAATTTGATTTTTAAATTATCAATCACATTACTAAATATATATATATATATATATATATATATATATATATATATATATATATAAAAGTCAACCTGTCTGTGTATCTGTGTGTCTGTGTACATTTCCCTACGCAATAACTCTGTCAATGTTTAGTCTACAGACTCGAAATTTGATATACAGGTTAGTGAGATTTGGGAAAATCGATGTGATCGGTTTTTGGCCAGAAATTTGGGTCAAAGTTCAACGATTTGACCTTTGAGAACTCTACCAAACTCCTCCGACAATTTTGGGTCTACGCGCTTGAAATTTTAGATATATGTTCCTTGGACATGGATCTAACTTAATAACTTGATTTGAGCCCCAAAAAATAAATTTTAAAGGGTCATAATAGGGGTCAAAGAGTAAAAAAATGTACCTCTTCGGTCTCTTCCAAATTACTCAGACAATTTCTGGTCTTAATATTTGAAATTTTACATAAAGGGTATTCAGAGATAAGGCAAGCTTTTTAATCAGTTTGGGTCGAAAATTTTTAGTTGCCAATACATAAATGTATGTATGTATGTCTGTTTGCATGTCTGCCTTAAACTTTCAATAGAGGCGACGGATCAGTATCAATTTAAAGTTTTATCTTTCATACAACAAATATCGAAAAATTGGCTAAAAACATTAATATCTTCCTCTTCAACTAGGAACTTTTCTACAGGGGGGGTCACTTTTTTCGCCGATATTTTTTAAAGTTATCCTCTCCTTTAGATTGTCTAGCATTAATTTTTAAAAATGTCGCTTCCGGCATTGGCGGTGGTCTTAACAGCATAAACTTTAGGTTTACCACGTTCTTTTCCTCCTTTGCGGTACGGGTTCGAGCCTGCCTCCTACTATCACTTTTTTCTTTTTTTTTTCTTTTGCTCAAGATACACATCCAAACACCCGGGCAACTGGAATCTAGGTTCTTGATTAGCTTGGCGACCTCATGCACAGATATTTGTATGTTACCTAGCGTGTTCTGTGTTATAGGAGGAAATATGGAGAGTTGATGGCCTTCGTCGCATAGGGTAGAATTAGCTGCAAACTTCTTTGCAAATAGTTTGGCCTTGTCTGATGGTGACGAGATGACCTCTGGTCCATTGATAATGGTTGGGGTAGAACGCACACTTCTGTTCAGGATCCTATTTGTTATTTGCCAAAACTTGTGGGAACCAAGCCGCTCATCAGCTACTTTGGATTTAACAGACTGGGCATATAGCTCTCTTGCATTTTTTATTACTCTTTTACAGTGGTTGCTGGCGTTTCTGAAAGCAGCTTTAGTCTCAGTATATCTATTACGTTGGTAGCTATGGAAAAAGTGATTTCTGTGCGCGATAGCAGCAGCACATTCTGAGGAGAACCATGGCTGGCTGTTAGGTTTTTGTTGAAATTTTTTAGATGGTCTGAATCGGTCTATGCCTACAATTAACCATATTTGGTACTAACCAGTCTCAACGCTGCTTAACTTCAGTGATCTGACGAGAACCGGTGTGTGACTGCGATTCTGGCGGATCAAATATTGTATATAAATTTTGAAAAAAATCTAATCATAATGAATGCGTTTTAATTGGGTTCCAGAGCATAGATAGTGCAATATAATAAAGCTCCAATTCTAAATATCCATTTTATTATTTGATCATTTATTACTTTTCGAAAAGTATCCATTGCAATATCTTTTCGTATTGTAACCAATCAGCCTACAAAATTATATCTTTGGTGCATATTTAGTCGCGTACTCATCAGATTTTTACCTTAAATAAACTTAGGAAAAACCACCAATTTTGGACAACTTACATGGTTCATGCAACCGTCTCGCTCCGCCGTTTCTTTTTTTTTTTTTTTCTCATTACGAAGATTATAATGATACTGTATTAATTGTGACTAATATCAACTATCTTCTTATTTTTGATAAGTATTACTATTCTATATTAATTTTTATTTTATTTAGAGTTTTTACATTTGCTTTTTATTTATTTTACCATTATTCAACTCCCTTTTTAAGTCATAATTATTGCTATGCTTATAACTTATTTTCCAGTTAGAGTATTCTGTTTAAATGATTCAACTTAAATTCGAAACTCCATATTGTTTTTCCTTTTCCCTTTCTTTTGTTTATATTCTTAGAAGGCTTAGTTGAATTTAAATTTAATTCCACAAATTTTGTTAGCATCATCATTAATTAATTAATTAATTAATTAATTAATAATTAATTATAATACGATTGGTTATGTGCCTATGTATTTAAATTATAATTTCTGATATCAACTTTATTAATCTTGTGTGTGCTAAGTTTTTAATTTTAATTAAGCGAAGTAAAATGATTCTTTCTATCTATTTTTAATTCAATGAGCAGTCAAAGGGAAATAACCATTAAAGAAGCAACATAATCTTTGGCCATGGCGCAGCACTTTCTTTTATAACTTGTGCCATATTTCTTTAATCTTATCAATCTATACATCGTGTTCATATATCTCGTATTCATCAATAACTGACTCATTCGCACACTAATTCGTCGGCTTAGAATTCACAGCTGTTGTTATTGTTGTTGTTGTTATTACTGTTGTTACTGTTTTTGTGGTTTTTGTTGTTGTGTCTGTTTTTGTGCCTGTTGCTTTTTTTGTTGTTTGTTTGTTATTGCTGTTGTTCTTGTTGCTGTTGTTGCTTTTGTTGCTGTTGTTGTCGTTGTTGCTGTTGCTGTCGTTGTTGTTGTTGTTGTTGTTGTTGCTGTTGTTGTTGTTGCTGTTGTTTTTTGTTTCTGTTGTTGTTTTTGTTGCTGTTGTTATTGTTGTTGTTGTTATTACTGTTGTTGCTGTTGTTCTTGTTTTTATTTGTTGCTGCTTTTGTGGTTGTTGCTCTTGTTGTTGTTGCTGTTGTTTGTTATTGCTGTTGTTGTTATTGCTGTTGCTGTTGTTGTTGCTGTTGTTGTTGTTATTGCTGTTGTTGTTATTGCTGTTGTTGTTATTGCTGTTGCTGTTGTTGCTGTTGTTGTTATCGCTGTTGTTGTTGTTATTGTTTTACTGTTGTTTTACTGCTATTGTTGTTGTTGTTATTGCTGTTGTTGTTGTTGTTTTACTGTTGTTTTACTGTTGTTGTTGTTGTTTTTATTGCCGTTGTTGTTGTTGCTGTTGTTTGTTTGTTATTGCTGTTGTTGTTATTGCTGTTGTTATTTCTGTTTTTGTTACTGCTGTTGTTATTGCTGTTGTTGTTATTGCTGTTGCTGTTGTTGCTGTTGTTTGTTTGTTATTGCTGTTGTTGTTATTGCTGTTGTTATTTCTGTTGCTGTTGTTGCTGTTGTTGTTATTGCTGTCGCTGTTGTTGCTGTTGTCGTTATTGCTGTTGTTGTTGTTGTTGTTTTACTGTTGTTTTACTGCTATTGTTGTTGTTATTGTTGCTGTTTCTGTTGTTTTTTTTTTTTTGTTTCCGTTGTTGTCCATGCAAAGCGCGTATTTTGCGGGGAAAGTAGGTGGAGTAGGGTGGAGTGCGTATAGATGTTCTATTTTTCGATGATGGGAATTATTTTATTGATTACAAATTCCTGACCCACCGTCCATCACTTGTCTAGACCCCGCCCTTTCCATAATCCTACTACCATCCCTCACCCCGACTTGGAAAATGGTGATCAAGCCTACAGAAGAACTAGACAAAGCTATTGAACGAAAAACGTGTTTTTGTTTTTTTTGTTTTTTTTTTTAAGTAAAAACAAAATATTTGTGATTATTCAGATTACAATTCTTCAACGTTTCGGCCGATGTAACCTCCTTAATTTTCATCATGTGCATCTTGACGAACTCAAAAACCTATTAATGACGGGACGATTTCAATAGTTTTTGATTTCGATACATTTACCGATTGCGGTTTCGCTACAGATTTGTTCTTCATTTTTTTCGGATCATCGTAAAAATCAATTCGGCATAATCATGTTTGACTCACCGAAGTTAAGCAACGGTGAGCCTAGCCAGTACCAGATGGGTGACCATTTGGACTTCCAAGTGCTGTGTGTGCTCTCTGCTTATCTCACCATTGTTTCCAGTTGTCCTGGATTTCTCCTTGCCATTGGACTCAAACAGTGTCGATTCAGGAGAGGTGTGGTTGAGATTGCGCAACCTCTGCCTCACAGTTACACGCGTAGCTGCCCTTACTCGGAGTATCCTTTGTCTTTCGAGACTGAACGGAGGCACCAAAGAAAATCCAATATAATTTGTGCATCCAGAAGATATCTCACTCCAGATGCGACCCTCCACCTGTACAAGAACCAAATACGTCCTTAAATACGTGCCACATCTGGAAGGGGGCTGCAGGGAGCATCCTCTCTTGTCTGGGTAGGGTTCAAAGCTGGCTTTGCAATCTAGTAGGCGAAGGTGATTAACCTCTTCTCTACCTTGCAACTACTTTCCCACAGAAAATATATTGCAAGTTTATCTCTATTTTATCGTTATTGTTATGGCAAGTACTCAACTGAGCCTAATTTTTTACAGCAATCACTTGTCTAGCTACAACCACTACAACAACTTCTACAGCTTCTTATCTCCGCCAAAATCTAAAAACAAATTTCACGCCCAAACCTTCTTTCTTAGAACTGCTCGCCTGTGGAAATCTATACTAATGATTTGCTTTCCTGGTGATTATAACTTGGTCGTCTTCAAGTTTAATGTAGACAAATTCCTGTTGAGCCATCCTATAAATATTTCTACTCCCCACTACCAATTACTAGATTGTTGTTCTGAAATTAGAGTAGATTGCTTTTCCACGAAATATGTTCTTACTTGCCTCAGCTGGTTAGGTGGCATATCCGTAATGCTATATTTCGAGACAACTTCCCTTCGCCAGGCGTGTGTTTGACTTTCAAACGTGCATGGTGGACCATATTGTAGACTATTGTTAGCTCATGCAGTTGTTGTGGTACTGTCATTTGGAAGAGGTTTATTACACACCTACAATAGAATATCAAAAATTATAACGATATGTTTTACTAAACAAATCTTTTATTTTCAGTCTCACATTACTGTATTAATACCATGAAAAGCAATATTACCAGTCCACATTGATTTCAGATTTGAAACACCCACTGTTTGATAACGAGTTATTACCTCGAAATATTTTATGGAACACGATTTCACACGTTAGATTACAGTGTAGAACAGTTGTTCTCAACCGGGGTCCACATGGAACTTAGGGGTCCATATATTTTTGACGGGTCTACATGTACCATAATGTGCGGCAAAGTCGTGTAGACAACAGTCCTGCTCCACTCCTAACCTGAACCTGCTTGATTATATGTTGAGAACATCACAAATATTTTTGACGGGTCTACATGTACCATAATGTGCGGCAAAGTCGTGTAGACAACAGTCCTGCACTGAAATAGAGAGAGGAGCAGCAGGAGGTAGCAAGACTGGTGACGTCACACGTAGATAGCAGCTGGAGAAAGAGAGCAGCCGACAATGAATTTCCGGTGACAATGAATTTCCGGTGACAGCTTTGTCAAACTTTGTAATAATGCGATGGAAAACACAGACAGGAAATAAAAGTATCTCTTAAAAGAAAGTGGGTTCAAAGTATATCTTTTATTTGTTTTGCACTTCGATGGGGTCGGCACACGAGAGGAAGAACGAAATGAGAACGCCCTCTATAATATTACATCACCTTTGGAGGTGGTGAATTGAAAGCGCAAGGCCAAAGACAACGCCAGGAAGTCCCAGACCAAGGAGTTCACCGAAATAGTCCAAGCAGTCATTGATGAAACTCCTCAGTGGCCTATTCTCAAACGTCTGTGTGTTTGTATGTTTGTATGTAACGCTAAAACTTTTGACAGACACGAGAGTTGACAAATTTGGTATCATATTGAAGCCCCATCACCCGGATGACAACTATCGAAATTTCGCGTCAAACGAACAACTAGAAGGGGGTGAACTTATCATTTTTCTCCCAGGGGGGCCCCAAAAAACCTGTCGTTTTAATGGTTTTTATTACGTAATTCTTGAATGATCCAATGTAAATTATACGTAAAAAAAACGCTTAGTCATGTCACGTGACGTGACGTCAACATCCACTAATGGCGAACAATTGTAAATAACAACTTTTTTCACCGATACTTTTCCAATTTCTCTTCTCCTTCGTTATATATACTGTTAACTTTATGACAATGTTTCCATCGTGATTAACTGGTTAAAAATAGTATTTATACAAGAGTTTTAACGAAAAATGTCAGGAAAAAATGTACAGGAATAAAAAAAATCCAGCTTTCAAAATATTAGACGATAAGAAAAATATCATATTGCTAGAGATTTAAGCATCTCACACGCAACTGTGAAGAAAGACTTGAAGTGTTGCAGAATTTGGCACCAGCCTACAATTCCAAAGAGACTCAGAATTGGCTTCAGGAGTGCTACGACTTTGTACCCTTGTCTCACTGGTCCCGCTCCACTCCTAACCTGAACCTGCTTGATTATATGTTGAGAACATCACAAACATATCCTCACACAACACCAAAGCCAGCTTGATTGTCGCCATCTGCTAAGTATCCCCTGAGCTCCTGCGGCGCTTGTGGAAAAAGCATACTCCTCGTTCCGAACCCATATCAAGGTGGTGATTGAAGTTGAAAGTGACTACATTGAATAGATGTCAGTTCTACTACATAATCAAGTCACCTGGATTCATTTTTCCAATCAAAGTTTTAAAATGTAAAAAAGCTGTAGTGTTGTTTTCTTAAGGGCGACAACTTCATCGTTCCACTCTGAACAACTAATGCAGTTGAACGTATAAATCTGTATGTGTGCGAATCCCTTAAGTCTGTAGACCAAAAATTGACAGTAGTTTGGTAGAGACCGTCCTTCACAGGCAGACGACATCGCTTTTATTATATACTAGCTGAAGTACTCGACGTGACCAGGTTGTATTTGATATATTTGAATGTTCCGTCCTCGTACATAATTATCTGATTTCCGACAAAAAATAATTGTCTAAAAATATTTATAAGAAATTTTTTAAAAAAAGTTTTATTTTCCAAGCTTCTAAATAAATATTTTGATTCCGCCTGTCGTAAAATACGTTCAAATATATTTAAAATCATGTAGATATTCGTATTTCTTTATACAAGGATATGATTGCAAAAGTTTTTTAAAAATGACTTACTACCATCAGCTAGAATCGAAACCAAAACATTTCGTGTGCCAGCCGCGTTCTCTACCTATGTTGGTATCGAGACAAAGATAATAAAACACTTTTAATCAATTTCATGTGCGCATACGCAGAAAGAAGTATAAACATATCGCCTAATAGAAATGAACATTTCGCATTACAACATGACGATATATGTCTGTATGCGTTATTTATCAACCCAAACAAAAAATATTACTCGTTGTAAACCATCCTTGGTATATAATTACTTCTTTTACATGGAGTCACCGCTTATCAAGGCCCGGAAGCCACTCGGGGATAAGGGTTATTGCGTGTAAAGTAATCAATGGGATAGTATTGTAGTAATCGTTAGTAATGAGATTTGATAAAGGGGCGATTCATCAGGAATTTGTTTGTGTTGGACTTAAAGACATCCAAGTTGTAGTAAGGTTGGAAACAGGCAAGCGTAAGAGAATTCCGCATGCGTGCAGTGCTAAGAAAGAAGCTTTGTTCATGGAATCTACGTTTTGATTTAGGCACAGATAAAGAGTGGGGGAAATTACTGACAGTGGTTTCAGCTAGACGGGTGTTTTTCGTGAAAGATAAGCGAGTGGGACCAGAGATTGGAGCTCGGACGAGCACGTGCCATAGAAATAACGATAAACAAAGATAAGCTCGCAACGTCTCTTCTGTGGGAGAGAGGTTGCAAGGAAGAGAAAAGGGCATCCCCCACTAAGCCCCGAAATCTATTTTGTACTCTGTCAAGGCAGGATAGGCTGTTTTCTAGCAGCTCCTGCCCAGATGATTTTTAGAATATGACAGTAGAAGGATCCTCCATTTTCCCAGCGACATTGGCAACAGACTTGATGTACGTGTTCCATTTCAGATTAGGAGTAAAGGTCAAATCCAGAAGTTTATCAAAACACGAAGCCTCCCCAAGACGAGAGCCATCTATTCCAATTGATGCCAGATGGGGATCAGAGCGTTGATGATGTAAAGATAGATGCTTGGTTTTATAGGCATTTCAAGCAACCAGTCACCTCTTCCCCCACTGTATCACGCGCTCAAAATCAGAGGAGAGAAAATCAGAGAGAACTTTTTACTATTTCCTGTTAATTTCAGTATTATGAAATTAATAGTTTAAGAGTTTACCTGTTAGATATTTACACACACATATACATCTACTGTTTTATTTATATAGAAGAGAAGAAGAAGAATATAAAGATAATAATAGTTTGATTTGGGTTGTTTTGTTTTACGGCATATCAACCCTTTTCGGGTCATTTAATGCCGAATCCAGTTAGCCGTCAAAAACATGTTAATGACAATGGAAAGCCCAAACAGGAAATGAAAGTGTCTGTCAAAAAAAAAAGTGAGTTTAAACGGATTTATTTATTTGTTTGGCACTTCGATGGGGTCGACAGACGAGAGAAAGAACGGAATGAAAACGTCTATCCACATTATACGGAGGCAAAATAGGTTATATCCAATAGCTATGATGGGGTCCACCAAGAAAAAAAAGGAAGGAAAAGAGGTCCACGAGTAAAAAAAGGGAAGGCTGAGAAATAAGAATGGTTGAGTTGTAAGTAAAAAAAAAAAAGTAAGATTTATTTCTGACAAAATTAAATCTCATTGTATTTTGCCCTCTTGCTCAGGACGGACATATTAACATTTCTTACATTACAGTAACGTTCTAAGTCCCCTCTATACGCATAACACACGCAATGCTTCAAGCAAGTTATATGATTCTATTACGATATAATTTTGGAGTGCTTATACATTATAATTGAATATTTAAAAAATGTATTTTAAGTAAAAACAAAAAACACTACTACGTAATCACGTGTCACGTCGACATTAACAAACATTACAAAAATGCCATTTATTTATTTGCGGACTATTACCCTAATCTGTTAGCCGTTGTTTAGCGACCTTTCGGCCAACTATTCCTCTGGCCTTCGTCAGGTGGTTACCGCGACGGGATAGCAACTCCGAATCTCCTAACTGCATTCTCAGCAATTACTACCTTCCATAGTTGTCGCTGTGAAACAACAACTTAAAGGATAAGGGTAATAGTCCACAATAAACAAATGAATAATTAATACTCATCTCAATCAGCATTCCACTTAATGAAATAATATATATACCATTCACTTAATGAAATAATATATATATACCATTTACTTAATGAAATAATATATATACCATTCACTTAATGAAATAATATATATACCATTTACTTAATGATATAATATATATATACCATCCACTTTATGAAATAATATATATACCATTCACTTAATGAAATAATATATATACCATTTACTTAATGAAATAGTATATATACCATTCACTTAATGAAATAATATATATATACCATTCACTTAATGAAATAATATATATTTACCATTCACTTAATGAAATAATATATACCATTCACTTAATGAAATAATATATATACCATTTACTTAATGAAATAATATATATTTACCATTCACTTTATGAAATAATATATATACCATTCACTTAATGAAATAATATATATACCATTCATTTAATGAAATAATATATATATACCATTCACTTAATGAAATAATATATATTTACCATTCACTTTATGAAATAATATATATACCATTCACTTAATGAAATAATATATATACCATTTACTTAATGAAATAATATATATATACCATTCACTTAATGAAATAATATATATACCATTCACTTAATGAAATAATATATATACCATTTACTTAATGAAATAATATATATATCCCATTCACTTAATGAAATAATATATATATATATACCATTCACTTAATGAAATAATATATATACCATTCACTTAATGAAATAATATATATACCATTTACTTAATGAAATAATATATATATATACCATTCACTTAATGAAATAATATATATATACCATTCACTTAATGAAATAATATATATATACCATTCACTTAATGAAATAATATATATACCATTTACTTAATGAAATAATATATATATATACCATTCATTTAATGGAATAATATATATATACCATTCATTTAATGAAATAATATATATACCATTCACTTGATGAAATAATATATATATATACCATTCACTTAATGAAATAATATATATACCATTCACTTAATGAAATAATATATATATACCATTCACTTAATGAAATAATATATATACCATTCACTTAATGAAATAGCATATATATACCATTCACTTAATGAAATAGCATATATATACCATTCACTTAATGAAATATATATACCATTCACTTAATGAAATAATATATATACCATTTACTTTATGAAATAATATATATAAACCATCCACTTAATGAAATAATATATTTACCATTCACTTAATGAAATATTATATATACCATTTACTTTATGAAATAATATATATATACCATCCACTTAATGAAATAATATGTATAAACCATTCATTTAATGAAATTATATATATACCATTTACTTTATGAAATAATATATATACCATTCACTTAATGAAATAATATATATACCATTCACTTAATGAAATAATATATATACCATTCACTTAATGAAATAATATATATAAACCATCCACTTAAAGAAATAATATATATATACCATTCACTTAATGAAATAATATATATACCATTCACTTAATGAAATAATATATATAAACCATTCACTTAATGAAATAATATATATAAACCATCCACTTAATGAAATAATATATATACCATTCACTTAATGAAATAATATATATACCATTCACTTAATGAAATAATATATATACCATTCACTTAATGAAATAATATATATAAACCATTCACTTAATGAAATAATATATATAAACCATCCACTTAATGAAATAATATATATACCATCCACTTAATGAAATAATATATATACCATTCACTTAATGAAATAATATATATACCATTCACTTAATGAAATAATATATATAAACCATCCACTTAATGAAATAATATATATATACCATTCACTTAATGAAATAATATATATACCATTTACTTAATGAAATAATATATATAAACCATTCACTTAATGAAATAATATATATAAACCATCCACTTAATGAAATAATATATATACCATTCACTTAATGAAATAATATATATAAACCATCCACTTAATGAAATAATATATATAGCATTCACTTAATGAAATATTATATATAAACCATCCACTTAATGAAATAATATATATACCATTCACTTAATGAAATATTATATATAAACCATCCACTTAATGAAATAATATATATACCATTCACTTAATGAAATATTATATATACCATTCACTTAATGAAATAATATATATAAACCATCCACTTAATGAAATAATATATATAAACCATCCACTTAATGAAATAATATATATAAACCATCCACTTAATGAAATAATATATATACCATTTACTTAATGAAATAATATATATAAACCATCCACTTAATGAAATAATATATATAAACCATCCACTTAATGAAATAATATATGTAAACCATCCACTTAATGAAATAATATATAAACCATTCACTTAATGAAATAATATATATAAACCATCCACTTAATGAAATAATATATATAAACCATCCACTTAATGAAATAATATATATAAACCATCCACTTAATGAAATAATATATATAAACCATCCACTTAATGAAATAATATATATAAACCATCCACTTAATGAAATAATATATATACCATTTACTTAATGAAATAATATATATAAACAATCCACTTAATGAAATAATATATATAAACCATTCACTTAATGAAATAATATATATAAACCATCCACTTAATGAAATAATATATATACCATTTACTTAATGAAATAATATATATAAACCATCCACTTAATGAAATAATATATATAAACCATTCACTTAATGAAATAATATATATAAACCATCCACTTAATGAAATAATATATATACCATTTACTTAATGAAATAATATATATAAACCATCCACTTAATGAAATAATATATATAAACCATTCACTTAATGAAATAATATATATAAACCATCCACTTAATGAAATAATATATATAAACCATCCACTTAATGAAATAATATATATAAACCATCCACTTAATGAAATAATATATATAAACCATCCACTTAATGAAATAATATATATAAACCATTCACTTAATGAAATAATATATATAAACCATCCACTTAATGAAATAATATATATAAACCATTCACTTAATGAAATAATATATATACCATATACGAACCCGACAATGCAAGATCATATAATGAATAAATATGGATTTATAAGACAAAAAAAATCGAACCTTGATCACCCTTCGGGGTCCGTTGCACGGTAGATAGGGAGGTTGAATCTCAACGGTTCCAGGTGAGCATTGTCTGAAGATAGCGGTTTCAATCCTACCCAAAGTCGTCCAGAGACTTGGTTGGCCAAAACGTGGTGTGACGACAACTATGGAAGGCAGTAATTGCTGAAAATGGAGTCTGGAGATTCAGAGTTCCTATCCCGTTGCAGTTACCACCTGACGAAGGCCAGAGGAATAGTTGGCCGAAACGTCGTGAAACAACAACTAAAAAAGATGAGGATAATAGTCCGCAATAAAATAAATGAATAAACAATACTCATCTCAATAATGAATTCCAATTAATCAAATAATATATTACAAAAATGACTGAGTAGAATATCTATTAGAATTAGTTTCTACCAAAAATATAGCATTGCTATAATCTCGTATATTCTCGACCCGCCTTTTTCAATTTGAAATTAAGAGAGGTCAACAAAACAAGGGAGATAAGTCGGTTTGTCATACTGAATTAGCTGCAATGGATAAAATTATAAATACGATAAAGCTGCACTGTTAACAATTTTCGAAAACTTTTATTTTACTTGTAGTTGTCTTTATGCTCAATCATGTTTTATTAATTTCAACATAACATGTAATTACGTAATCGGGTTATTACTTAAAATGCATTTTTGTAACTATATGATATTTTTCTTAGTCTATCTGTCTGCAGGCTCCTTTTTTTCTTGGAAACTACTAGATCTATCTGGCTGAGGTTTTGCGTAGACCTTTGTTATGATAAGGTGCAACAAACATTGTATTATGGTATCTGCTTGATGCAGAGTTCAGGATTAATAGAGATTAGTATTTAAGTTCCACTTTTTATCGGAAACTACCAACCGATTTAGGTGAAATTTTGTATAAATCTTTCTAACGATAATCTACAACGAATTAAGAATCATGGTATGCAAAGTTACGGGTGAATAGGGATTAATATTTAATGCAAAAATGAACACAAATTTAATCATGTTCACACATCAATTTGATACACATTCTAAGTCAACGGGCTATAACTTTTTAACACGCTACAAAGTATAATTCAATTATAATGTACAAGCACCTTTTTTGATATAAAATGTTCTTTCAATGTAAACAAATTCTTAATTACATTCTTCCCTGATTCAACCGACGATATCAATTATCACAGTGTTATATTACTGCCCACCTAAAAAAAAGTTATTGACACTTATCCTTAAGTGGCCTTTAGGCCTTGGCAAGTGTTGACTCTTTAATAATAAAAATAGATAATAAATTAATTAATCAAACAAAATAAATATGTGTTTAGCAAACAACTTGTTAGCCATATTCCCACTTATCAATATTGATTTACTGTTTCACTCTATGCGTTTATAAATTGTGCGTGTAACGTGTGTGTATAAAATGTGTATATAAAATGTGTGTGTAACGTGTGTGTATAAAACGTGTGTATATAAAATGTCTGTATAACGTGTGTGTATAAAACGTGTGTATATAAAATGTGTGTATAACGTGTGTGTATAAAGTGTGTGTATATAAATTGTGTGTATAACATGTTTGTATAAAGTGTGTATATAAAATGTGTGTATAACGTGTGTGTATAAAGTGTGTGTATATAAATTGTGTGTATAACATGTTTGTATAAAGTGTGTATATAAAATGTCTGTATAACATGTGTGTATAAAGTGTGTATATAAAATGTGTGTATAACGTGTGTGTATAAAGTGTGTGTATATAAATTGTGTGTATAACATGTTTGTATAAAGTGTGTATATAAAATGCCTGTATAACATGTGTGTATAAAGTGTGTATATAAAATGTGTGTATAACGTGTGTGTATAAAGTGTGTGTATATAAATTGTGTGTATAACATGTTTGTATAAAGTGTGTATATAAAATGTCTGTATAACGTGTGTGTATAAAGTGTGTATATAAAATGTCTGTATAACATGTTTGTATAAAGTGTGTATATAAAATGTGTGTATAACGTGTGTGTATAAAGTGTGTATATAAAATGTCTGTATAACAGGTTTGTATAAAGTGTGTATATAAATTGTGTGCATAACGTGTGTGTATAAAGCGTGTATATAAAATGTCTGTATAACATGTTTGTATAAAGTATGTATATAAATTGTGTGTATAACGTGTGTGTATAAAGTGTGTATATGAAATGTCTGTATAACGTGTTTGTATAAAGTGTGCATATAAAATGTGTGTATAACGTGTGTGTATAAAGTGTGTATATAAAATGTCTGTATAACGTGTGTGTATAAAGTTTGTATATAAAATGTCTGTATAACGTGTGTGTATAAAGTGTGTATATAAAATGTGTGTATAACGTGTGTATATAAAGTGTGTATATAAAATGTGTGTATAACGTGTGTGTATAAAGTGTGTATATAAAATGTCTGTATAACATGTTTGTATAAAGTGTGTATATAAAATGTCTGTATAACGTGTGTGTATAAAGTGTGTATATAAAATGTCTGTATAACGTGTGTGTATAAAGTGTGTATATAAAATGTGTGTAAGACATGTTTGTATAAAGTGTGTATATAAAATGTCTGTATAACGTGTGTGTATAAAGTGTGTATATAAAACGTGTGTATAACATGTTTGTATAAAGTGTGTATATAAAATGTGTGTATAACGTATGTATAAAGTGTGTATATAAAATGTCTGTATAACATGTTTTTATAAAGTGTGTATGCGACATGTCTTTATAACATGTTTGTATAAAGTGTGTATATAAAATGTGTATAATGTGTGTGTTTAAAGTGTGTATGCAACATGTCTTTATAAAGTGTGTGTATAACGTGTATTTGACGCGTGTGTACAACGCGTATGTACAGCGCGTATGTATAACGTGTGTGTACAACGTGTATGTACAACGTGTTTGTGCAACGCGTATGTATAACGTATATTGAACGTGTGTGTACAACGCGTATGTATAACGTATGTTGAACGTGTGTGTACCACAGATGTGTATAAAGGGGATTTAACGTGCGTGTACAACGCGTGTGTATAATGTATGTTTAACGTGTGGTTCAACGCGTATGAATAACATGTGTTTAACGGGTGTGTCCAACGTGTATGTATAACGTGTGTGTATAACGTGTGTACAACAGATGTGTATAACGTGTGTTTGACATGTGTATCCAACGTGTGTGTATAACGTATGTTTAACGTGTGTGTACAACGCATGTGTATTACGTGTGTTTAATGTGTGTGTACAACTTGTGTGTTTAACGTGTGCTTAATGTGTGTGTATAACGGGTGTGTTTAACGTGGGTTTAACGTCTGTGTACAACGCGTGTGCGAACGTGTGTTTTATGTGTGTGTACAACTAGTGTGTATAACGTATGTTGACGTGTTTCCAGCGCGTGTGTATAATGTATGTGTAACGTGTGTGTCCAACACGCGTGTATAATGTGTGTTTAACGTGCATTTAAGGTATGTGTCCAATGCGTATGTAAAATGTATATTTAACGTATGTCTAACGCGTGTGCATAACATATGTTTAACGTGTCTGTACACACCGTGTGTAGAACGCATGTTTAGGGTTTAGATGCTTTTAAGACACAACCTAATAAAATAAATAATTCAATACAAGCTTCTGAAATGATGAACGCAACAGTTTCATAAAAGGTAACACAGAAAAGGTTTATTAAGGAGAATGTGATATGTTCCTGGTCAAAAGTTGGACTCCGGCTACCTAGTGCTATCGCGGTAGTTATTCCAGTGGGATCGTCGATACCGGTAGAAATAACACCGAGGTGGAGAGAGAGAGCGAAGAAAAGAGGGTCCGTTCCGTTTGGTGTCTCTCTCAGTAATGACGAGTTCTTATTCCTCAAACCGGATGCTGGCCGAATTCCTTAATGCTTAGGGGATAGGATGGATCAATGCGCCGTACCCCTGATTGGTCAGTATGAGGCCAAATAGCACAGGGGAGAGGCATTGATTCGTTAAAAGAAAAAAGTTCCATTTGTTTCTGCTACATATGCTTAACGTGTGTGTACACCGCGTGTGTATAACGTATGTTTAATTTGTGTGTCTAACGCGTGTGTATAACATATTTAACGTGTGTGTACAACGCGTGTGTATAACGTGTGTTTCACGTGTGTGTACAATGTCAACTGGACGTAACTCAACGTCCGATCGGCTTTGCTCGGAACATGACGTCAACCGCCGGCGTTCATCG
>NC_136499.1:109568118-109603118 GCF_053919585.1 Euprymna scolopes | reverse complement strand
TCCGCTAAACGGTTCCAGCTAATGTTGGATGGGAATGAAAGTGTCTGAAAGTCGTATGAAAAGAGGATTTTAAGAATCGTTAATCCGTAACAGAATTGGCAGCGACTGGACGGGAATTTTCTCGAATATTCGAGGAAAGGGGTGAGGAAAATGAGACAGGAAATCGGTAAAGATAGATTAGGAATGATGGGATTAGGTTAATCCTTTTTTAGAAATTCTGTATTCATGCGATGGTGATCTGTTAATGTCAAAATAAAATGATATATGCGAGGAAGAAAGAAAGGGGAGAGTCATTGCTGAAACGCAAAGAAAACAAAAAGAAACATTTAAAAAAAAACAGAATCAAAAATTAAATGAAGAATTTGTATTTTTTAGATTATTCGATCTACTGTTCTCACCTTGAGTGTTTTTATCACAACGTTTCGACCGATATAACCTCCTATATTCTCCAATCGCGTTTTGTCGAAATTAACAATGTTTATTACAAACTCGGAAACTTTTACTGAATTTCGACCGAAACGTATTATGGGAAGGATAGTTTGCTCTCATCTTGTTAACTGTGATCGAATAGAAGTCCTAAAAATTAAAAACGAAAGAAAGAAATGAATAAAACGAAATCCGAATTTTGAAATCTACCTGTGATCGCCGGTCATTGCTAGTTTTGTGCAGATCACCACAAGCGAGCCAGGGTTGTTCGTTGTATTGGGCGATAGATAGTGGTTTCTCAGATTGTAAAACCACAAGGAAAATATAAGCAATTTAAACGAAAAAGCAAAGAAATATAAAGTAATTATTATAGAAAACAGAAAGAAGTAATAATGGATACAAGAAAGAAAAGAAAAAGAAAGATAAAAGAATGTAGGCACCGCCAAAACTGAGGGGGGGGTAGGCAGGAAAGTACTTTTTGACGGACCGTCTTTTTAAAAATCTACCAAAAATCAGGTAATTATCCAATCAATACGAAATTTTCAGCGATTATTAAGAGAAGAATGAACTTTATAACAGTTTACTTATTTTTCATAAACGATATTTATATATATATATATATATATATTTGCTTACAACCCCCCCCCTTTGTTTTGAGGGGGTTCCAAATATGCTTAAAATAATCATCTGAAACTGAACAAAACATATTGTGTTGTTGTAAGGGACAGGATTATAGATTTAAAAAGAAACAAAAGAACTTGTTCGCATACCTTATTTTGACGTCTGAATATCAGAACTTCGATTGTGTTTAATTATCCCGCTTTTGAGTTTTGAAGTGTGAAATTCGGTGAATATGTTAAGTAAAATAATTAATTTAAGTTAAGCAAAACAAAACAATTTTTTTTAATATTTATACGAAAAAAAGCCATTTTAAAATCTTTGATAAATAAATTAACAATTTTTTTTTAGCGAGCCGAATAATGCATGACTATTATTAAACAGGGAATGCTTTGAAGAATCGATACAAAAATAAATTCGATAAATATTGTGGCCTTTGTGTTAAAAATATCATCATTTTTTCGATCCCGTTTGAAAACGTTTGCCGCCTTTCGACTACGGTGGACCAAACTCGCTGAAATAATTTTTTTAATTCAGCTTTAAATTGCCCCCCCCCAATTTTGGGGAGCCTGGCCCCCACACACATACACATTAAAAATCAAACTCATACAAATGGTCACCCATCTGGTACTGGCCAACCTCGGCGTTAATAATACATTGAAATTTTCGTCACTGAAAAATAAGTTTCCTTTAGCTTGTATGGTCTTCCGTAGTTTGCTTTTTATCAAGTACAAATGTAAACATTGTATCAAATCGACGCGAAGTAACTGGTTTATATGAATGAGTGGAATTATTTGAAATCCAGGTACGTATATTATAAAATTCTTGCATATTCTCATAGAAAATCACCCCAAATCTTAGTTAGACAAGAAATAAACAAATTAATTCTTTAAAAAAAAACTTTTTTTTTAACTGTTTATATACGTTTTTTGTGCAAAACAAAAAAATGCCAATTGTTAACTTTTGGGAAAATTTAACATTTAAAATTTAATTAAAAGTAGTAGAAAAAAGTTTTACATTATTCTGCTTTCTATATGATAAAATTCAGGGTTTTATCTTTCTAGAAAAAAAAGTTACTCAGAAATAATGGATTTTAATAAATGTAATTTCGTTTTAAAAAACAACAACAACTTGATTTTTCGGCCATTTTTGGCGGTGTCTAAAAGAATGTATAAAGCAGAATTATCTCCCTTGGACTAATATTCGAGTTATCTCCCTTGATCTGATATTAGAAACCCGATTCTGCTCAACGTAAGAGGGGTGCGCTATTCGGTCCAGGTGTAAAGAAAACTTGTTCCCCATTCACACATATGCAATATTAAGAACGTGTGTGTGTGTGTGACACACACACACACACACACACACACTAGGGTGTGCTAAATGTTGCTATTCATTCTTGCATAGGTGAGTATAAAACATTGGAGCAACGAAGGCCGACAGTGTTATGCAAACGTCTTAGACGACATTTTCATAAAAAATAATTGATAATTAACTCGTCTATGCATAAAATGAAATGCACTATAAAACGAAATAAATAATAAAACGAAATACACTATAAATTGAAATGCGCTATAAAACGAAATAGACTTTAAAACGGAATAGACTATAAAACGGAATAGTCTATAACATTAAAAACGAGACTAACGATAAAACGAAACTACTAAAACTAAACGAATTAAAGAACGAGACAAACTATAAAATGAAATCGAAATGAACTATAAAATTAAACGAACTATGAAACGAAATGAACTACAAAACAAAATCGAAAAGCACAAGAAAACGAAATTGAAATGAACCAAAAAACGAAACGAACTATAAAACGAAACGCACTATAAAATGAAATTAACCATAAAACGAAATGAACTAAAAACGAAACGAACGATAAAACAAAATCTAAATGAACTATAACGAACTATGAAACGAATAGAACTACAAAACGAAATTGAAAAGCACTATAAAACGAAATTGAAATGAACCAAAAAACGAAACGAACTATAAAACGAAACGCACTATAAAATTAAATTAACCATAAAACGAAACGAACTATAAAACAAAATCAAAATGAACTATAATGAACTATGACACGAAATGAACTACAAAACGAAATCGAAACGAAATTTAAATGAACTCTAAAACGAAACGAACTATAAAATGAAATTAGCTATAAAACGAAATAAACTAAAATACGAAACGAACTATAAAACAAAACTATTAAAACACAATTTTTACTGTCAGATAAGGAAATAAAACTTGTTCTAATCCCTAGATACGACCTGCATCCATATTAGGGGCTTTGTTTTCCGATCTCTATTTACTTGCCTCTCCATGAGGGCTGAATTAGACCAAAGATCGGATTTTACGGTGAGAAAAATTGAGCTTTTCAAGAAGGGTCATCTGGATCGGGAGAAAATTTAGTCTAGAAGAATTTTCTTTCACTGTTTGAATAGAGAAGAGCAAAATGTAGTACCTGTTCTGATATATTATTATTAATTCTTTTTAATTTACAAATCTTATTTGCCTTTATTGTCACTTGATGGTGCGGTCCGCAGAACATATTATTTCGAAAAAATAGTCCATTTTTTTTATGGCGACAAATGTTCAACTCTATGTGTGAAAAGCAACTGTTGGAATTAGCGCTGCAATAAATATAGTTTTTTTTATTTATTTGCTAGTGGCTTTTAAATATGATATTCTAATTTGTCCAGATTTTGTATATATTATAACAGAGTCGTGATATCAAAAGTAAAAAAAAAAAATATTCAGGTGCTATCAGCTAAAATCGAAACCGGAAGCAAAACTGTAGCATTCAAAGTTGGTGACGTTGCCACTGTGTACTAACGTGATACGCATATGAACTGATTAAAAATGAAAATTAAACAAAGATTAATGTATGAAATGTATAATGATTTTTTTTTTCCATTTTGACTCATTTTTTACTCCTTAAAAACTATTTTAACCAGAGGAAGACTCGTTAAAGGACGGTCCGTAAAAAGCCCAATATATTTTAGTGCCGCTCTAGCGCCGCTCTGCGACACCTAGTTTCTGGAGAGATAGAGTTTGAAAATATGGAGACAGACAGACAGACATATAGCCTTTTATATATAAGAGTTCGTAAGGTTGCATCGAACATTTAAATGGCGAACAAAATAGAATTATAATTAGATTTTTACGTGTATTTCTTTCGTGGTATTTCTTGAATTGGAATTCAGTTCCGTCATATTGAGTGCAAATCGAATAATTGTCTTTCAGATATAGCACGTTTTAAGCGAATGTGTTGGAGGACAAGTGATGGATTTTTTTTTTCTCATCAGGTTCGAATCAAATCTAACAATGGCACAACCATTAACGACAACAAAAAGGGGCCTTTTTTTTTTAATGTTTCACAGATTGTAGAGTTCTTTTTTTTTATTCCTATTTTTTAACTTTTATATTTTTTGGCCTTTGTCACCAATCATGGACTGTTTTTATATTGTTTTTGTGTGTGTGTGTGTGTGTGTGTGTGTGTGTGTGTGTGTGTGTGTGTGTGTGTGTGTGTGTGTGTGTGCTAGCACGTGCGTGTATGTGTGTGTGTTTATGTGCGTGTGTGTGTGTTTATGTGCGTGTGTGCGTGCGTGTGTGTGTTTATGTTCGTGTGTGTGTGTGTGTTTATGTGCGTGTGTGTGTGTGCGTGTGTGTGTTTATGTGTGTGTGTTTATGTGCTTGTGCGTGTGTGCGTGTGTGCGTGCGTGTGTTATTTTTGTTTTGTTTTTTTATTTATGTGGGAATTCTTTTGAATTGCTTTCAATGAAATCAAAGAAAATGTATTTTAAAATGTGCGTGTAAACATTATAAGTACTCTCTCTCTTTATATATATATATATATATATATATATATATATATATATATATTTATATATATATATATAATATTTATGAACAATATAATATATGAATAATATTCATTTTAAAATATACAAGCAGGCCGTTCGGTGTTGCCGATAAAATGTATACACTCTTTAAATGACCATAAAATCAACATTTATTATAAGAAAGAAAAGTTTCATCCATCAAAATACTGTGAACAAATATCGAAACCAGCTAATTATCGAAAGTGTTCAAATTGTTGGCAATTGTGGTCCATGAACAGCTCACAACGCTCACTGATTGAATCGAAAACGTTCCTAATCAGTTCAATTGGTATGTTGACACATCTTCCTTCAATGGTTGCTTTCAACTCATTCATTGTAGCTCGTGTTGTGGTGTGAATCCTGTATTTAACATGCCCCCCACCCACCCAAAAGAAGAGAGAAATCCAGTGGGGGGGGGCTCAAATCCGGTGATCGTGGACAGTACTCGATACTTCCTCTTCGTCTTAACTATCTGTTTCGCAGGTGATTATCAAGATGTGCTCTTACGTCATGATGATAGTGGGGAAGTGCTTCATCTTGCTGGAAGTGCCATTCTTTATTCCTAAACATCTCTTGGGAACTTGACATAGCGTATTCATGTAGCAAGTTGAGATAATTTAAAGAGTGTATACATTTTATTGAGACACCCTGTATTTTATCTAATATATATTACTGATTTCAAACGTTTACAAAATGGCATTGGTAGAATCGAAACCAAAACATTCAGCCCTCCAGACGCGTTCCCTACTGTTTGAGCTACTGACAGATAAATAAGAAAGATTTATAACCAAACCACTTAATGCTGATTATTAATAAATAACTTAAATAAAAGGAGGGTACGTTTTGAGAGTAACTATCCCAGAAACTTTCTGTACTTACGTCATCAATTCCGAGTATCACGAGAGACAGCCGAGACTTGTGAACTGCAACAAACTTCCCTGAACAACTGAATACGTTATTCTTCCATTCTCGTGTACCAGCATTCCATATTCTACGTGTACCAGCTAATGAAAAGAAAGCCTTCGGGTTGCTCTCGACTATGGTCGACTATTTGCTTCATATATTCATTTATTTATGTATTACAGAAGATCAGAACAACATTGATGCCACCGGTTTCAAATCAATAAATAATCGCTCTTTGTTGACTCGGTTCGGTCGTTGTTGTGAACAACAACTGACCAAGATCACAGTGTAGTATCTGTTCTTCGTCTTTTCTAACCCCGGTAAGTGGAGGAGAAATCCTTCATAGCTCAGACAATTTTCACTTTTGTTCCTATCCGGTATGCACCTTTTTGGGGAGCTGAGTTTTTCCTACATTAAAAACTAATCTTGTGTCTAACTCTGCCCTTGTAGGGAGACAAGTAAATAGCAACAACAAAGGAAGGGGATCAATCAGGCATTGTCATTTATTCATTTCTTGTTAATTTGAAACCGACGGTATCAATGTTTGTCTGATCTTCTGTAATGCAAACATCTAAAACTGCGCTCTTCTTTTTGAATTGATCTACTGTGGTCTCTCCCATAGATATTACAAAGTATATATATATATATATATATATATATATATATATATATATATATGGGGGGACACGATATTTTTATGGACACATAAATCGTAAAATTGCCTACCCATTAATGAA
Organism: Euprymna scolopes; assembly: GCF_053919585.1. NCBI lineage: Eukaryota > Metazoa > Mollusca > Cephalopoda > Sepiida > Sepiolidae > Euprymna > Euprymna scolopes. Next base: position 109,596,547 of record NC_136499.1, on the reverse strand, counting down.
ACAGCTGTAATGGAAAAATCCAGGAAATAAACGAAGGTTATAAAAAAGAAAACGTGAGCCTTTGAATTTTCAACAAAATTTTACACTATATATATATATATATATATATATATATATATATATACAGTAACAAGCCGCCCGGCGTTGCCCGGTCAAAATATACGTATAAATATCAAATTAACGCAAAATTCTTATTTATTTTAAACAGAAATATCGTAGGTATTAAACGTAACGTTAAATTCCTTTTTAAAAACTGAAGTAACAAAAAACGAACAGAAACTGAGACATATGCCTGTGAGTATTATGGGTTTTTTTAAGCAGTTCACTTCTTATAGGTAAAAAAAAAATACTCGAGCTGAGATCGAAACCAAAACCTAAAAGACAGTTAATCAAGTACGTTAAACATTAGACCAACTTGACATGATCTTTAGAATGTGTTTTCAAATCAACTTATACTTAACATAAGGAAACTGTCATGTTTTATGACTGCGAATGCGCAGTCGTGAAACAGTTAAAAACAGGTAAAAATCCGATCACTTCACCCCCCCCCCCGCGTACCAATGTCTAGATGTTGACTTCTTAGCAGCCGTTTTTTTTTTCGGATGAAAACCGATTAAAAAGTTTTCCACATGTCTGAATACTCTATATACCAAATTTCAAGTCTGTAGATCAAAGATTCGTTGAGTATATGAGTTCAAATGCGTCCTCACAGACATGCATTCTCTATCACTTACGCACCCCCACACACATACACACACACATACACACACACACATATATATATATTATAGCAGTAGAGTTTAGTTTCCTAAAAGTACATCCAATGAAACATGTGTCTACCAAAAAGTGCTCAATGAATACAGAGCAGATATATTAAATTTATTCATACAAATATTGATGGCTACATATGTGCGTACCTGTTTCTGTAATCACCCGTTATTGGGGAGATTACGTCTTCAGGCCAAGGATTACCCTCGAAAACTGAAAAAACGAAAAATCAGTTTTATCCAGCTTTCGAGGGTAATCCTTGGTCTGAAGACGTAATTTCTCCAATAACGGGTGATTACAGAAACATGTATGCACATATATAGCCATCAATGTTTGTATAAATAAATGTCATATATATATATATATATATATATATATATATATATATATATATATATATATGTATATATATAGTAAGAGAGAGGACAAGTAAAACGAGGAGAAGAGAATGAGGCTGATAGGTATGCATGTACGAATGCAATGTGAAGAAGAAGAAGAAGAAGAGGAGGAGGAGGAGGAGGAGGAGGAGGAGGAGGAGGAGAAAAATGTGTCGAATGAATGGGAACGAGGAGAATGGCGTCGGTAAAGATGTGGTTCGAAAATTGGACTGATGATGTTAGTGTTCTCGGAATGCTTGTGCGAATGGCGGCTACGAATCGATGAAGACTTTGATGCCAACGGAAATCTCAATTCAAAGACGATTGGATGATTTTTCTACTTTTTTATCTTTTAATAAAAATGTTTGCTTCACCGAATGTTTCGTAATGAAATGCTTTGCCATCTGAAAATTATGGTTAGAATAACGCGTTTCCATTGCATGTCTTTATTTGACGCTATTCTTAGTCATTTCCCAGCGGCAATTTTTTTTTATACTCCTCCCCCTCTCTTTATATCTATCTATCTATTTTTTCTTCTCATTCTCTCTTCTTATTCTCTCTTACTTTATATATATATATATATATATATATATATATATATATATATATATATATATATATATATATATATATATATATGATTGTTGAGCTGGATTAAATCCGACGATATGAAATAAAATGGAGGTGGAAAGACCTGGATACTCAACGTTTCGCCCGATTTATGCGGGCTTCTTCAAGAGGGATGGTCATTGACGAGAGAGTCGGAGGATTGGGGCTATATATAATGATGGGGGAGAGCAGCGTGTTTTCCTTATGTAAATTAGATGTCATATATACATGTATATACATTTTATTAATTAGTTCTTCTCTCATAAAATGTATATACATGTATATATGACATCTAATTTACATAAGGAAAACACGCTGCTCTCCCCCATCATTATATATAGCCCCAATCCTCCGACTCTCTCGTCAATGACCATCCCTCTTGAAGAAGCCCGCATAAATCGGGCGAAACGTTGAGTATCCAGGTCCTTCCACCTCCATTTTATTTCATATATATATATATATATATATATATATATATATATATATATATATATATATATATATATATATACTAGCAAAATTACCTGTCGTTGACTGAGTTCAAAAACAGCCTACAGGAAAATGGACTCTGATTTATGAAAGTATAATAGGTTATGAAAACGAAGGGTTGTAAAGAGATAGCTTCGAATTTGGGGGTATCAAAACCAAAGCAAAATATGATGAAAGTAAAAATAAAATAGATAAACCCCATAATTTATTATACCATACCTGTTCACACTGAAACACTCATCACAATATTCTTTGGATCTATATTAAAAAACCTTGTTAAACTTTGCGACATATTTCCATTCTATGGAGGTCAGGCGCGAACGAACACCCCATAATTTTATTATACCATATTTCTTCAAACTGAAACATAATTATCAAAGTATACTTACGCAGATAGATATGAAAAGTCTTTATTAAAGTTTGTGCCTATTTCTATTCTATTGAGTCCAGGCGCGAACGCAGACCCACAATTTTATTATACCATCCCTATTTAAGTTAAAACATACTTATCAAAGTATTCTTATGTATATTTGTATCAAAAACACTTGTAAACGTTTTTTTTTTAATTTTTAAATTTTTTTATTTGCATACTTTGTGGACCAGGCGCGAACGCAGACCCCACAATTTTAATGAATCATCATTATACTAGATCAAACATCCCGATTCCTGTGTCTCAATACATCTTCTATCATTATATGTTTTCTCTAATAGTCAACCATATAGGAGCCTATTCGTGACCAGACACACACACAGACGTTCAGCTTTATATATATATATATATATATATATATATATATATATATATATATATATATATACTAGCAAAAGTACTCGTCGTTGACTGGGTTAAAAAAATAGCCTACAGAAAATGGACTCTGATTTATGAAAGTATGATAGGTTATGAAAACGAAGGGTTGTAAAGAGATAGCTTTGAATTTGGGGGTATCAAAACCAAAGCAAAATATGATGAAAGTAAAAATAAAATAGATAAACCCCATAATTTATTATACCATACCTTTTCACACTGAAACACTTATCACAATATTTTGTGGATCTATATTAAAAAACCTTGTTAAACTTTGTGACATATTTCCATTCTAGGGAGGTCAGGCGCGAACGAACACCCCATAATTTTATTATATCATATTTCATCGAACTGAAACATAATTATCAAAGTATACTTACGCAGATAGATATGAAAAGCCTTTATTAAAGTTTGTGCCAATTTCCATTCTATGTAGGCCAGGCGCGAACGCAGACCCCACAATTTTATTATGCCATTCCTATTTAAAACATACTTATCAAAGTATTCTTATGTACATCTATATCAAAAACACTTGTAAACGTTTTTTTGTTTTTTTTAATTTTTAAATTTTTTATTTCCATACTTTGTGGACCAGGCGCGAACGCAGACACCACAATTTTAATGAACGACCGTTCTGCCAGATCAAACATACCCATTCCTGTGTCTCGATACATCTATCATTATATGTGATCAGTTTTTTAAAACTATATAGAAGCCTATTCGTGACCACACACACACACACACACACACACACACACAGAGCTTTATATATATATATATATATATATATATATATATATATATATATATATATATATAGAGAGAGAGAGAGAGAGAGAGAGAGAGAGAGAGAGATTAAAAACATTAATGATTTGGAATTATCAATCAGTGTCAAAAGGAAATGGTTGAACCATTCTGAGACAAAATACAGCAGCGTGGCCAAAGATATACTGACTGAAATTAAAACAAATTCTCTTATGGGACTTCATAAGAAACATCCGCCTTACGACAAAATGCTATTTTTATTTCGGTGTCTTTGTTTTTGTTAGCGATACTTATGTAATGAATTCAATTATTTATGTGGGAGTGCATTTTTACCTAAATGCGAGTAGGGAATAATTTTCCCTTTGACCAGTTTGGTACCCCCGAATGGGGAGCGGCATACGTATTATTTTTAAAATACAGTACTGTATGTCGATGACTGCATATATATATATATATATATATATATATATATATATATATATATATATATATATATATATATATATACAGGAGGTTAAAAGAAAGACCGCACTTGTAATTTTTGCAAAAACTGCAAATTTAAGCTAAATTTAGTGTAACAGTTTAAACAAACTATACCTCATTTGATTGGCCTTTTATTCCTTTCTATAATTTTACCTGTTCATATTTGACTTTTAATTGAAATATTCTAGTGTTCACGTCAATTAAAAAAATAACTTCAAAATGAGGATACAAAAAGAAAGTCCGCTCAATAAAAAATTGTTATTTAAATGTAATTTTACGACATTAATTCAACACAAATACAACGGGAACACAATGAACTAGCTAATATTTAGTAGTATTGCCCTTCTGCAATTTGACAGCCTGCAACCCTTTGGGAATTCCTTGAATTAGACTGCAGCAATACTCCGGGGAAAGGGCATCCTACTTTTCTTTAATTTTTGTTCAAAGTTCTTCCAAATTTTATTATTGCGTAGCTATTGCTTGATGTATTGCCATACGTTTTCGATAGGATTGAGGTCTGGAGATTGTGCAGGCCAATCCAAACACGGAATATCATGCTCTTCCAGGAACCTCTTGCCAGCTGTGTGAATGGGAGCATTATCATGCATGAAGATGGGATTATCATGCAAATTCCGACCAAATTAGGGTAGAAAATGGTCAATCAACATATTAATGTACTTGGTCGAATTAATTCGACCTTTCAAGCGAACTATGGGCCCTAGACCATTGGTACTAATAATGCCCCACACCAAAATTGAACCTCCACCATCTTGCAGCATTGAAACTGAGCACCTAGGATTAAATTCTTCGTCTTTCGTCCGACGGACGTACTGCCTATCTTGATAGCATTATCTTCCCTGTTAGAAGTAACTCTAGTACGACCAGATTTAGGGGCATCACAAACACTGCCGGTGTTTTGGTGCTTTTGCACAGTTTTTCGTACAGTTTTCTCATTAGATTTCAATCTACAGCCGATTTCTCGATTGGATAAACCAAAAATGGGGAGATTAATTAGCTCCTGACGATCACTAAGAGAAAGTCGTGGCATATAGACTAAATGTTACGTTGTATAACCTGGAACAATAACAATTACGATTAAAGATGCTTTGTTGCCTGTTGGTGGATATTTTAAATTGATGTAGGGGCGATAATTTAAGCTGGTTTTAAGTTAATTTTTTGCTGAGGACTTTCTCTTTGCAACCTCAATCGGAAGTTATTTCTTTTTAATTGACGTGAACACTAGAATATTTCAATTAAAAGTCAAATATGAACAAGTAAAATTATAGAGGAATAGAAGGCGAATGAGTTATAGGTTGTATATAGAGTTACATAAATATATATATATATATATATAGGTATATATATATATATATAGGTATATATATATATATATATATATATATATATATATATACACTTATTTATTGTTAAATAAACATGTTTACATCCCGCTGTGGCTATTTGTAGCAGCGGGATGTAAACATGTTTATTTAACAATAAATAAGTATTATTAGCTCTTTTTATTGAGCACTATCTAACAACCTCGTTGAATTCATTAGTTTATTACTTTTGAATAACAAAAACCCGAGTATATATATATATATATATATATATTACTTATATTTTACTAAATATATATATATATATATTACTTATATTTTAATAAATATGTATATTTATATATATATATTACTTATATTTGGCTAAAAACTAAATCGAAAGTCTGCTTTTATATCGATTTTCAACTCTGTAGACCAAATATTCAGAGAGACGTTTGATATAGACTTCTTACACACATACCAGATATATAAGGTCATATACATATATGTGTGTGTGTGTGTATATATATATATATATATATATATATAAGGTCATATACATATATATATGTGTGTGTGTGTGTGTGTATATATATATATATATATATATATATATATATATATATATATAAGGTCATATATTCATGTGTGTGTGCTTAAATTCTACGCAATTATGCAGAATGTAGAAACTATGCATAAATAGAATTCAGCGTAATAGTGAAATGAAACTAATCATCTAATAAGAAAACATACTGAGTAATTAATTAATTGTCTTTTAAGAAATATGCAGTCGCTCTATGACTGAGTATATCAAAAGTTATTTTCATAATTTTTAGATAGAAAAAGTAGGCTTTAAATATCAGTGTCAGGGCGATGAAAATTTAACTTCATGTTTAATTAATAGGGCTATGACAACAACATATTCTTTTCATTGTTTTGACTCTTGAGTGTGTATCCGTTGATATCTGATAAGATTTTATATAGAGTGATGTGGTTTTCGGTTGATTAACTGTGTCTAACTCTGTCGGATATATACTCGAGAGTCAAAACCATGTTCTATTGTCATAGCCCTAATAGTTAAATATTAATTTTACATGCTTACGCAGTCATCAGTGATGGGTAAGAATTCCTGCCAGTCATGAGATTCGAACCCAGTTAGAAAACCACATTTTGCTTCATATGCCGAGCCTCTACCTCAAGGCCACCAGCAATTAACACGGTAATGAAAGGAATTAAGAACTAAATTAAACTCCAAATTCAAGGTAATCTAGAGTGTTCGCATGAGCGGAAGTCGTGTACAATGCATAGCCGCTAGTTGGTTGCCTTAATTATATTTCCGCACACTGTGCCCATCCTTAAGTATTCTTAAAGGGGCTTAATAATTATATATATATATATATATATATATATATATATATATATATATATATATATATATATATATATATATATGTATAAAGCTTGGAGTGAAAAAATGTAAATAAAAATAAAGAATGCGGTTTAAATTCCTGGGCAAAAAAAAACTTAATTTAATTAATCTCAGACTTAGCAATTGCATAAGCTGACTTTTAAAAAGTCTATAATTACAAAACAGAATTCAACTAAAGAACAAACTTAACTAAAATTGTTAAATAGAAAACGGGGATCATCAGCTGTCTACCATGTGTACCAGACAGGCACACACACACACACACACACACACACACACACACACACACACAGACAAACACACACACATATATATATATATATATATATATATATATATATATAGAGAGAGAGAGAGAGAGAGAGAGAGAGGGAGAGAGAGAGAGAGAGAGAGGAGAGGGAGAGAGAGATAGATTACAACAGGGTCCTCCGAGAAAGTGGATACCAGGAAGATATCTTATATACACCCAATCCACCCACCAGACAGCGCAGACCCAACAGGTCCAGGAACATAATTTGGTTCACCCCTCCGTTCTCCCTCAATGTCACGTACAATATAGGTAGACAATTTCTCCTAATAGATAAACATTTTCCACCCACCAACAAACTCCATAAGATCTTTAAAAGAAACACAATCAAAACTAGCTATTCCTGCTGTCCCTCAGTCGGCTCTATCCTGACATCTCAACCCCCAATCCCAATTAACTCCCCTAACCCCATGCAGGGGAAGAGATACCTGTTCTCCGGGGAGAGGCTGCACAATTAAATCTATTGTTTACCAGGCCAAAGTCATTCATGAAAATAAGAAATTTACATTGGAATGACTTAGGGTACTTTCAAGCAGAGGCTATATGCACACAACTCCACCTTCACCAAGATTTGGTCGCTTAAAGGATCTAACACTCCATATAAAATAAAATGATCGATTATTGATGTTAAAAAAAATAAAATGATCGATTATTAATGTTAAAAAATCTTACGACCCAACCTCCAAGACCTGCTCACTTTGCACCACTGAAAAATATAGGATCCTTCCATAGCCTTATGAACATTAAAAATGAGATCTTCAGACAATGTCTCCACAAAAGGAAATTCTTCCTTGCCAAATGGCCTAACAATTGCATAACTTAACCGATTCACACCCTAATTAACACAAGACGCCTAATTAACAAACAGAACCTAAATACCGCATTCGCCTCTCATTTTAAACTCCAAACCAACCCTCTTCAAATCACATTTCAACGTTTCTCGCTACCTAACCTCCTTACCTTAACCATATTAGCCCCCCCCCTGATAATAAGGATAACCCCTTATGGAGCTACTTCCCCACACCTTTCTCCCCACCCCCCAGCCCTCGCGACCTTTCCATTTCTCTTACCAGACTACGTAATTTTATATCCTTTCTTAACCTTATTTTCAGTACCTTATACATTAAAATCGATCCATTCTTCCCCCCTTTCCCCTCCTACTTTATTTATACGTACACTTCTGTTAATAATGTTGTTATAACTAGTGTTATTATATTGATATTAATAATCATAATAAAATTAATAATAATAATATTAAAGTTAGTTGATTTACTCGATTTGATTTATATATATGTATATATGTGTGTATGTGTATGTATATATATATGTATATATGTATATATATATGTATATATGTATATATATATATGTATATGTATATATATGTACATGTATATATATATATATATATATATATGTACATATATATATGTATATATTTATATATTTATATGTAATGATAGTCCTTAAGTCATTTCCTATTAGATAAGGTATTAAAAATTACCTTAATTTTTAATTATCTTAAATTTCTCCCTTCACATTTATTCTATTATATTTAAAGTTTAATAAATTTTAAAATTTAATAATTCTTTTAAAGTTTTATTATTTATTTATTTTTTAATCTATTTGTACTTAAATTTCCTTAAATTTTACCTTTACTTTTATTTTAGTTTTAATTTTAAATTCAATTTTATTCTAAATTAAATTTAAAATAATATATTCATGCTTTTTTCATTATTTGTTGCCGTTGATTGTCGTACCTTTATTTGTTTAGACAGACATTTACCTTCAGAGAATTTCCATAACAAGCCCCCCCCCCCGGCTAAACATGCATAATACATATATACACACGTGTGGCCGCACACATGCACATACACACACACACACACACCTTTTTTCTCTCTCCCTCTCATTCTCTCTCACTCACACACCCACACACACACACACACGCTTTCTTCCTTCCATAATCTATTGGTGTCGGTTTTATAGTTATATTTTTAAAAAATTTTAATTCTGAAACTCTGAGTCTTAAACGCTCATTATTATTTATTTTTATTTTTTTCCTTGCTTGTTCACTTTGAATTGGTTCAGTTTTTCATTGTCGCTGTTTTTTTTTTCCAACCTCTTATGGTTGATTCGGCGTAACGAAACCAATGGTACGACCTTGAAATATATATATATATATATATATATATATATATATATATATATATATATATATATATATATATATATATAGTGTATAGTATATATATATATAGTATATATATATATAGTGTATAGTATATATATATATATATATATATATATATATATATATATATATATATATATATATATACAGTTGGCCTCAAAATTATTCATACCCTCGTTGATTTTTGACATAATTCATTGTTGTGATGAAATGAAAGCATTTTGTTAAGTTTGTTTATGATTTATGTGCAACCAACAGGTGAAAGAATAACAGCAATAGGCAAATTAAAAAATATTCAGTTTCAGGGGTATTTTATTCACAGATCTTTAAAAAAAGTCATGTTCAAAATTATTCATACCCTAGGTTTACAGTGTCCATTTTCTTTCTTCAATAGTCAATAGCATAGCCTTTGTTCTTTATGACTGCTTCTAGTCGGTTCTTATAGGTGTCCACAAGCTTACTACACGTTTCCTGTGGGATTTTGGCCCATTCTTCCATTGCAAAAGACTCAAGCTGGGTCAGGTTAGTTGGTTTCCTGGCCATCACTCGGGTCTTTAAATCCCGCCATAAGTTCTCTATGGGATTGAGGTCATGACTCTGACTAGGCCACTCCAGGACGCTGATATCATTATCCTTGAACCATTTCTGGACTACTTTAGCAGTATGCTTTGGGTCATTGTCTTGCTGGAACTTCCAGTTGTCGCCAAGTTTGAGCTTCTCTGCAGATTGCTTCAGGTTTTCATCAAGGATCTGGATGTAGTTCTCCTTTCTCATGATTCCCTGGATCCTGACGAGGTTCCCTGTACCGTGGGAAGAGAAGCATCCCCATAGCATGATGTTTCCACCAACGTGCTTGACGGTTAGCACTGTGTTCTTGGGATTGTATGCTTCTCCTGTCTTCCTCCATACGTATGCAGTATTTCTGTGGCCGAACAACTCCAACTTCGTCTCATCAGACCACAGGATGGTTGACCAGAAGCTGGAATCTTGCTGTATATGGCCTTTAGCAAAGGCCAGGTGAGCCTTCACATGATTCTTTTTGAGCAGCGGTGTCTTTCGAGGCCTGCATCCATGGAGACCCCCTCTGTGCAAAACTCTCTCGATAGTGGACCTTGAAACCATCGTCCCTGCCTGGTGAAGTTCTTTTTGTAGGACCTTGGTTGTGGTTCGGGGATCTTTGCTGGCCTCTCGGCAGATCTTCCTTGCAACCTTGGTTGAAACTTTACGCTTCCTGCCACGCCCACTGAGGTTTTTAACAGTGTTGAACCGCTTATACTTATTAATTATACTCTGGACGGTTGCCACAGGAACATTGTACTGCTTAGCAATAGCCTTGTAACCCTTTCTCTCACCGTGGGCTTGCACAATACGTTAACGTAGGTCTTCGCTAAGTTCTTTTTTCTTCCCCATGATGATCAGAACCTGTGGACAAAGAAACTTTTTTAATCTATTTATATTGACATCGAAAAATTGAAACATCTTGAAATAACTACAAGACAAAGATTACAAAGGGTAGCACATTAATAGGAAGTAAAAAGAATGGGGTTGATCATAAAAGTACATTTTTGTTTAGGTACTGGCAGGGGTATGATTGATCTGAACATGTGCAAAACATAACTTTGGTCCCTATCTATTATTATGAAAATAAGGTTTAGCCAACTCACATGTGGATTTATGTGCAGTAACAAGTAGACAAAAGATACAAAGGAAGTACCATCATAATACCTTTCAGAAATGAATAATCAAAACAAGAAATTTTTTTTTGTATGGGTATGAATAATTTTGAGGACAACTGTATATAGTGTCATAAGAATATTGTATCTTCAGCTCTCACATCCACGATCGAACACTTTATTGGATTTTTTCATCGCCTCCTGACACGCTATATATATATATATATATATATATATATATATATATATATATATATATATATATATATATATATAAATGTGGAAATTGATGAATCGCACAGGTAAGAAATTCATTTTTATACTATGAAAAGGTTAGTAATTGCAATTAAGAATAGGAAATTGCATCAAAATTTTTGTAACTTGTCTTCTTCCTAAGATTAAGGGTGGTGGTGTTTGATCAACACTGCTGGGAAGCCATGATGTAATACTGTTTTGTTTTTAAATCCCCGAAACAGTGTTTCATGGTAAACAACTGATGATCCCTTGAAAAATAAAAAAATTGGTATTATAGTAAATTTGAGAGTTGATGCAGTGATTGCAGGTGATTAAATGACTTACTGACTAGATGTTTTGTTTTTGTTTTTTTAACGAATGATAAAAAATAATTTTTGTATAGTTTCAAATGTTAAAAACTTCAAAGACTATATATATGAAGACTAACGTTGTCCCTGAGAGAAGAAGAAAACCTGCTCAGTCCATAACATTATAATTATCGCATTTAGTCTTATTGTTAACATTATTTTGCATTTCATTTCATTGGCGACGTCGAACGATCTACTCAACAGTTCATTAATTGAAATCAATTTCAGTCAATCTTTAAGACCCACTTGATACACACCTGGCGTTTCTAGAGAATAAAGTGCGGTAATGTCTATTCCTGCTGCATGGCTTTTCTATCGTTATTTTTTTTTTTAATTTCGTTAATATAAAATGTCGTCTTCTATTATATAAATCTCAAACGCCTGTTTATGTGTATGTATGTTTGTGTATCTCACTAAAACTTTCGACACACACGCGACCAACACTGATAAAATTAATGCCGTTTGAAATCTCAGTCTCCCGGTCGATTAATATCCAAAACTTGGCCGTTGACTGGGCCGTTTAGTACAAGGAGGGGATAAGTTTTTTCGTCGACATTTTTGCAAGTAAATCAAGCCTCGAATAGAACGACGTCGAATAAAATAGGTTATTTCGAACGCGGTTGTCGTCATAACTGTGGTGGGCGCATCGATAAGACCGTTTGCTTTTTTTTTTTTTTTCACTTTCTTTTTCCTCTTGCGCGTTACGGGTTCCAGCCTGTGTACTACTTCTTTTTTTTTTTTTTTTTTTTTTTTTTGGCGTTCGCATTAGTAGTCGCTGCTATTTTGAGTTGTTTAATTAATTTTTTTACGCCTTTGGTTGCTCAACCAACCCCGTTACGCACACCTCAACACACCCGGGCAACGACGAGCACCCGTGCTAGTCTTATATAAATGGAGGAAATCTATTCACTCGTTTTCTTATTCATAAAACAGAACATGAAACGGCAGATTTTAATTGTTTCAATATAAACGTATGTTTTTTTATTCGAGTGTGATAATAAAAATATTTTATTTAATTTATCCCATTGACCTTATCGATTTAATTGATATGTTACTTTTGGGTTAGAAATGTTATAGATGAACGGGGAGTCTTACACCCATACTGTGAATTACTCTTTCTGTCACTCATTAAAAATCGAATTTTATTTAATAAAGCACATATTTTTATATACTCCTGTTTGTATTTTCGATTCGTTTCGATCGATTAATTTACATAGACCAATTTCTTGACCAATTTTCTAGAACATATCTGTGATTAGTTGGAACATCACTACACAAAGCTACCTAAAATCCACGACTTCTGGCAAGCATTAACTTCCACAATTTTTGTCATTAATGGCCATTTTGTTCTCACAATAAAACAAGTGATTCATTTATCTCTGACACAAAACCCTCCCTCTAGCTCTAATCACATGCATTACCGGTGACCGGGTGAATAGTTTTGGCGACTAGGACTTTTTAATTAAAAATAACTGCTATTGTCTTCCCTTTCTGGTTACGGATACGACAACCCTTCCCCTTCCTGGATGCATCATTGTGGCCATTGCTGACCTGGACAGCTTCCAAATTGGGTGCCATGAATCTTTTCCGTTCATCTTTGACCGGTAACAGAGTTATTCGTTGGCTGCGAGCCATACAATCATATTCATAGCGATACGGAATAAGGTTGCAAGGGAGAGAGTGGAGAGAAAAGGGTCAAGATACGTATTTAGATGTTCTGAATAAGGATAGAAAATTCCCAAAGGAGCTTGCGATATAGATAGATCGATCAATATAGAGATCATGTCCAAAACCGATCTTGACACACACACACACACATATAAGCAAATATATAAGTCATATGAAAAGTCTCAAGTAATCTACATAGAAATGTTTATGTGTCATTCTCGGGGGAAATCATCAGACTTAATGCATGGGCGTATGATTTACGATTGCTTTTATATCCAAGTATTGTCTGCTCTACCTATTTAAGCAATCGGGTTTGTTGGTTAACCTAATTCCTTTCTGGTTATTATTGTAACACATCCGATGATACTGGATAAGCAGCAGCAGCAATATGCAAATGACCAAGCTAGCTACGCGATGTGACGTCACAGCAGAGATAAAAAGGACACACGAGAGAAGGAGGTATACGAAACGTGTTCGAGACACGAGATAACGAAAAAAGACATGTTCGAGACACGAGTGTTCAGAGAAGTGTGAGTCAAGACGTTTCGTGACATGAGTGAGCGAAACTGGATGTGTTCGATAAATGATAAGTTTGAGAAAGAACGTGTTCGAAACACAAGAGAGCAGAAAAAGACGAGTTCGTGATACGAGAGAGTGGAAAATAACGTGTTTGAGACACAAGTCAGCGGAAAAGGAAGTGTTTGAGATACGAGAGAGTGGAAAAGGACGTGTTTGAGATACGAGATAGTGGGAAAGGACGTGCTTGAGATACGAGAGAGTGGGAAAAACGTGTGTGAGATACGACAGAGTTGAAAAGGACGTGTTTGAGATACGAGAGAGTGGAAAAGGACGTGTTTGAGATACGAGATAGTGGGAAAGGACGTGCTTGAGATACGAGAGAGTGGGAAAAACGTGTTTGAGATACGACAGAGTTGAAAAGGACGTGTTTGAGATACGAGAGAGTGTAAAAGGATGAGTTTGAGATACGAGAGAGTGGAAAAGGATGTGTTTGAGATACGAGAGAGTGGAAAAGACGAGTTTGAGATACGAGAGAGTGGAAAAGGAGATGTTTGAGATACGAGAGAGTGGGAAAAGACGTGTTTGAGATACGACAGAGTTAAAAAGGACGTGTTTGAGATACGAGAGAGAGAGTGTAAAAGGATGAGCTTGAGATGCGAGAGAGTGGAAAAGGATGTGTTTGAGATACGAGAGAGTGGGGAAAGACGTGTTTAAGATACGAAAGAGTGTGAAAGGACTTGTTTGAGATACGAGAGAGTGTAAAAGTACGTGTTTAAGATACGAAAGAGTGGGAAATTACGTGTTTGAGATACGAGAGAATGGGAAAAGACGTGTTTAAGATACGACATAGTTGAAAAGGACGTGTTTGAGATGCGAGATAGTGGGAAAGGACGAGCTTGAGATGCGAGAGCGTGGAAAAGACGAGTTTGAGATACGAGAGAGTGGGAAAGGACGTGTTTAAGATACGACAGAGTTGAAAAGGACGTGTTGGAGATACGAGAGAGTGTAAAAGGACAAGTTTGAGATACAAGAGACTGGGAAAAGACGTGTTTGATATAGGAAAGAGTAGGAAAAGACGTGTTTGATATAGGAAAGAGTAGGAAAAGACGTGTTTGAGATACAAGAGAATGGAAAAGGACGTGTTTAAGATACGAGATAGTGGGAAAGGATGTGCTTGAGATACGAGAGAGTGTGAAAAGACGTGTTTGAGATACGAGAGAGTGTAAAAAGACGTGTTTAAGATACGAGAGCGTGGAAAAGGACTTGTTTGAGATACGAGAGAGTTGAAAAGGATATGTTTGAGATACGAGAGAGTGGAAAAAGATGTGTTTGAGATACGAGAGAGTGTAAAAGGACGTGTTTGAGATACGGGAGACTGGGATAGGACGTGTTTGATATAGGAAATAGTGGGAAAAGACGTGTTTAAAATACGAAAGAGTGGAAAAGTACGTGTTTGAGATACGAGAGAGCAGAAAAAGTAATGTTTGAGATATGTAAGAGCCATATAGTCCTAAAATGGAGTGCCATTGTAACATCTGGAAAGGTGCTGCTCGGAGCATCTGTCCAGCTTCGACAAATTCTAAAAGCGGTTTCGAAACGTAATTGGTTTCGACTTTTCTTTTCCTTGCAAACTCTTTCCTACAGAAAAGACGTTGCGAGCCTGTCCTTGTTCTATCTTTATTTTCATGACACGTGCTCGTCTGAGCTTCAATCTGTGGTTGTCCCTTTCCAAACCTTTGCGTCTAACTATAATCACTATCAACAATTTACCCCACTCCTTATCTGTGCCTTCATCTAAACACAAATTTTATAAACAAAGAACTGACCGCCTGTAGAACTCTGTTCCCCTAGCCTACTTTCCAGCTGACTACAATATGGTTGTCTTCAAGTCCAATGTAAATAAGTTATTGTTGATGAAATAATCAAATTATACTTAATTTCCACCATTAACAAGTACTACACTGTTTTCTCAGTGACCACCAGACATTCATCTAACTTTTATCCTCGAGTGGTTTTAGGACCTTAGTGATGACTTTCTTGTAATTCAAATATAAAGAAAAAACACCAATACTTATAATAAAACCAAAATAGAAAAAAAAAGGAATATATTTTGGTATACGTTGCTCTATACTCATATGATAAAAACAAAACTCGGCAAAAAATTTGTAAACCTCATCGAAAAACATTTTCCCGTAATAAACGCAAAATCTTTAATAAAAAAACGCCTAAAATTGTCCAATAGTTGTCGGGAAAACCTAGCGATTATAATTAAAGAAGATTATAACAAAATACAAAATTGGACCAATCAAAAATAAGATAACAAAGCCCCTTTTCTTAATTAAATTGTTAGATGAAAGTACGATTTAGCAAGAACACTTATTCTTATGTTAAGAATTGCTTTTGATCTAATAACCTTATTCTTAACGATGGGGGATTATTTCTATTTAAAAAAAGGATCCCCAACCGACCACACACACCCAAAAACACCCGGGAAGCGCCTGGTACCCACCGATTTTTTTAATTTTAATATTGAAACATGCTTATTTAAGCCATTTTTCACGTGTTTTTCTTTGGGGGGGGTATTTTTCAGGATTTTTAAAGGAGTTTTAACGTTCGTTTTTCTTTTTTTTTTTTTTGCTTTTGTTTTTCCGCTTTTTACATTTAACATCGTCCGTTTGCCTTACGTTAGTTTTTTTGTGTTTTTTTTTCGATTTTTTTAAGTTTTAACTTTTTTTTGTATAATATTTAATTTTTATTTAATATTTAAAAATATTTACTTCGCTTATTCTTATGTTTTGATTACCCCTTCCCCCACCGCCCGAGCACACACACCTCTAAATACCCGCGCAATGCCGGGTACTCCCCCCCCGCTAGTTATATATAAAAGCGAAAATGTATGTTTGTATGTATGTATGTGTGTTCGCTTTTTGTGTATGTCTACAAAAGGCTTTTTCCGCCGTGATTCTCGCTCGTTCTTAAAACTTTTTATATGCTGTCTAAATAATAATATCTACGACTAAGGAACTCGAGTCGCAGCTATCTTTAATTTACCCGACTTTTACAAGCTATTTTCGAGATATTTTGATCGCCGCGTAGCGGGGGGAAAACAGAAACTGGCTTCCAGCGCAAAACTAGGTCAAACATCACGCGACTTAACGTTCTCGCATCTGTTAATTTCGCTTTATAAACGTCAACTTAACACACTTATCAATTCATCTATTCCCGTGGTCAAGATGGTTAGGTCGCAGGTTTTTATTCTTCCATTTCCTTTCCACCTCCGCGTCAAAGGTTCGGGGTTCAAGCCTACTTTTCTACTAAAACTTTTTTTTTTCTCTTTTACACCTCCAAACACCTTTTTTTTAACAGGGTTGTTTTGATCTACCCTTCCCAACACACACACACACACACACACACCTTCAAACATTCGGGCAACGCCGGGTACACCCCGCTATACTTTCACAAATCAGAGTCCATTTTCTGTAGGCTGTTTTTGAACCCAGTCAACGACGGGTACTTTTGCTAGTTTGTATATAAATCAATAAAGCAAATGACATTTTTTAAATATCTAATATGAATTTGAATATTAAAATTGAAGAATGTTTATAGTATATTTTGTTTATTAAATTATTAGATGAAAGTTAGTTAGATTGTAAAGATTTACCAAAATATTTTATTTTCGTTTTTTGTTGTTGCAGATCTTTGGTAGGAAACTAAACATGCTTAATTTAAGAACTTATATCTAAATTAATATATGTGTGTGTGTGTGTGTGTGTGTGTGTGTGTGTGTGTTTATCTGCGTGTATATATATGTTTGTAGATGTTGCGTGGATATGTATGTGTGTACATGAATATATATATATATATGTGTGCGTGTGTGTGTATGTTTGTAGATGTTGCGTGGATATGTATGTGTGTACATGAATATATATGTGTGTATGTGTGTGCTCGCGTGCGCGTGTTCAAACATACGTACGAGATAATTAGCTATATAAGGTTCTAACTTTATGTTTTAGCTTTCCAGCTTTTCAATGTGTCTTTAATTACAGCTAAAACTAAGTTTTAAATGTTTTCTTAACTAAATGTAGAATTATAAAATATATACTTGGACCTCTGAATTATGAGATCGGCCAAAATCTGTACCGATAGATATAAATACAAAATTCTTTTACGTACGATTATACATGAGTGTGTTCTAGATTGCGAAATGGGTTGATTTTCGTTTTGGTCATCAATTATGAAAGACAAGAAGATTTTGTCTGTTATTCGATAAACATGTTCTTGAAGTTGGGGCGTTTATTTTTATGAGATATTCTGAAACGAAGGGCAATAGAGAGGGTGGAGACAGAGACGGGTAGAGAGAGGGGGGTAAGCGGAAGATACGAGAATGGGATGAAAGAGGTTGAATTGGGTGCGCCTTTCATGTGATGATCTGAGCAGGAAATTGAATAGCCGTTATTTTTTTTTAACTTGTTTGGGGTTTTGTTGTACAAAGAAATGGAAATGAAAATATTATTAAAGTGCAGGTTGAAGCGAAATTTCAGAAAATATATCTAGATAAAAAAAAAATATGAGTTAGATAAATAGATAGAAAGGTAGATAGGTAGATATGGAGAGATTTAGATATAAAATCTAATATATAAACGGCTATATGTCTGTCTGTATGTCGGTTTATCTGTCGGTTTGTCTGTCTGTCGGTTTATCTGTCAGTTTGTCTGTCTGTCTATCTTCATATTTTCAAACTCTATCTCCTCCGAAACTTAAAGTCGCAGAGCGGCGCTAGGAGGCCTCAAATGATTGGAATTTTTTACAGACAGTTCTTTTATGGGTCTTTAGCTGGTTAAAATAGTTTTTAAGGGGTCAAAATGGGTCAAAATTGAAAAAAAATCGTTATACATTTTGTACATTCATCTTAGTTTATTTTTAATTTGTAATTTTAATCGGTTTATATGCGTACAGTGGTAACGTCACCAGCTTTGAATTCTACAGTTTTGCTTTTGGTTTCGATTCTAGCTGATGGCACCTAAATACTTTTTTCTTTTTCTTTTTTTTTACTTTTGAAATCACGACTCTATAATAACACTAGCAGTATTACCCGGCCTTGCTCGGGCCTTGCTTTGATGCCTTTTTTATGTTTATCTTAATCTGTATCTTTGATAATCCCGATATTTTCTTTTTTTTTTATTTTTTTTTTTTCTGCAATCCTAAAATTATTTTAGCAAATGCCGATTATATCGACACCTTACTGGTCAACGTAGTTCCAACACAGTGGAGGCAACGTGCTAGCAACAATCCAATTTCTCTTATTTGTCTCCTTAGCAGCTATTCTTCCAGCTCAAAAACAACTACTTTGGCGAGGGTTTGAGGATCGTGATTTCTTGAACCGTATGCTAAAGAAACCACAACATCAACATCTACTATCGATCCGTTGTATGAATTTATGTGGTTGTCGCTGTATACTTCTACAATTCGTCAACTCCTTATCTTATGTTGCCGGGCATACTACTTGTGCTTGGTTGTTGGACCTATATGTTGTCAAAACAACATATAAGAAACTTCTGAATCACATTTTCACTAAATATGCTTGTAGACTGTTTTGCAATTTCTTCGGGATCAGTTGCTTGTCAATTATAAAGTTTGATTAAAGTACCATGATATTCCAGTTTTATATTGCAAAAATAATAGATATCTTAAATATATGTATACACACAAATAAATCTTCCAATTTTATAGGCCCTGTCGGTGAGGCATTAGAATACACCGACTGCCCCCCCCCCCCTGCAGAGGGTAAAAGTCCCTCAAGGGGGTCCTGGATATGACCTTAAACTATATCCAGTGGTGAGGCCCCAGCTTGTGAGCTTTGGAGAGTGTGCAGCCACCCTTTAATTACCATTGCTCCCAGGTCCACTCTGACTCGGAGTGGTAGTACCTGTTAGGATCCCAACTATGGGTTAAATAGAAACCGACGTGAAAACAACAAATATATTCTATTAAAAAAAATTTTCTTCAAAATCTTTGGATTCGGCATTAAATAACCTGAAAAGGGTTGATATGCCGTAAAACAAAAACAACCAACCAACCAACAAACCAATCCAATTTTATAAATAAGCTTCTTTCAAGTTAACGAGAAAAAAAACGTTAAGAAATTTACGTGCGGAGTTTGAACCTAAAGATCACGTCATACAAAAAGAAAAAAAAAGCACGTAAATTTTCAAGTCTTATAAAATTCTCTGCAGGTAATGAAAATAAATTAGGAAATTTACGTGCGGAGTTTGAACCTACAGATAACGTCATGGGCAAAGTCCCCCCACCGCTAGTTTATACATATGTGTGTGTGTGTGTGTGTGTGTGTGTGTGTGTGTGTGTGTGTGTGTGTGTGTGTGTGTGTGTGTGTGTGTTCGTTTGGATTCTTAATCCGGCAGGGGTGTGTGATGCGTCTAGTGTGTTAGGTATAAGTTAGTGTTAAGTTCATGCTTGCATGCCTCCTCGCTTCCAGCTAACACCGCTAGCTAACCTCGTGGTGAAAAGGGAGCAGCTATGCATAAGTCTTCCCTGCCAGTACATAGCGTCTCCATCATCAAGACTTCTACAGTGCCTCCACGTTGGCCACACACGGTAACTGGGTGCCTTGCGGCCCCAGGCTAAACTTGTAAGAGATCTCGGAATAGTAGGGTACCCCAGAGGTAGTGCGTTATGGTCCACCGATGTGTGGACATGCCCTGGCACACTACCAACCGCTACCCCACTGTCTTGTGGGTGCCCTTGGTTGGGCGAAGACTAGGGGAACCAACCTCAAAATCAAACACCACTGCCTTGTGGGCCTTATCACATCAAAAGGCTAAGAGATGATAGAAAAATAGTTTCTTTTTTTTTTTGACATAACAGAAACATTTCTATGAAATTATATTAAAATTAAAAATCACGGACGGATCAATCAAACATGAAAAAAATCCTCCCTATTCGTGTAAAGTTACCTATTTTTTCGAATAATCGCCCATAAATCGAAAATTAAACATGATTTTCCTACGAACCGAACGCCGACGAAAGTCATTTAGCAGCAAAAACGCACATGAACCTACCGATGAGAAATATAAGAATGAAAAACCATATTGGAATCCTTCAACCAAGTTATAGAAACTTAAAATCTAAAAAAATAATAATTAATAAAACCTGGCGCAAAAAATAAAACCTAAATAAATAAAATAAAACTAATATTGAAACAGATTAGTAAATGTGTCAACAAATTCACCGTTCTCACACAACTATTTTGTATCTAGAAATGTAAACAAAAAATAAAAAAGGAGGAAGGAAAGAAAAGGGACAGATAGAGAGTAGTAGTAGTAGTAGTAGTAGTAGTAGTAGTAGTAGTAGTAGTAGTAGTAGTAGTAGTTGTAGTCTTAGCTTTACTACAATTGTTCTTATGTTTGTCAACGGATTAAAGTTGTTTAGTTGTAAGAAAATAGCGACAGTATAGTTGTAATAAAGAATAATTGCAAAACATCCCCACTCTTCTCATGTTAAATAATAATTTCGAAATAATAACGTTAATATTTCAGTGAGCAGGTCAACATCTGCAAAAGAAGCGATTCGTGTTTATTTGTTTACGTTGTTATGGGTTAATGTTTAGTGCGCATGCTCAACCGGATGTCGTAAACCGGAAAGTGGGTTACATCACTCGTTACAAAGTCATTTGGTCATTTGAGTTTTATAATAATATATATATACAGAGAGAGAGAGAGAGAGAGAGAGAGAAAGAGAAGCGGTTGGACAGACGGTCGGACGAGCGGACGGACAGAGGGCAGAGGGGTTGGAAATATAAAGAGAGAGGGAAAGATATGAACATAGATAGATAGATAGATAGATAGATAGATAGATAGATAGATGGATAAATAGATAGATAAGATTACATACATTTTCCTGGGGTTCGCGTTTACGTTGGTGCTATCGTTAAATTAATTCCACGGTTATAAACAAAGAAAACCACGAATTAAAAAATGATAGGGTCGTACAATTTAATGGTGAAAACTAATAGGACCCATGGCTTTGAAAGCCGGATTATTAGGGACTGTCAAACGATTGTGAAAAATGGACCACATTTTTCCGTGACGTCAGATTTGTGTTAACTATACGATCTATGGTAAAGCAGAAGCGACTTAATGATTTTTTAAAACCTTTGTTTATCTTCTTCAAACTGCAATTAATAATTAATCTTTGTTATAATTTTGTTAGGTTTTAAGATTTACACAGTTTAACGATTAATAATATTATAAACATTTGTATATTAAATATGAAATACGGTTTTACTGAATGTTCATTTGGTTACTTACGGTAATCGCCCAACATGTTCCCCGTTTCATCCGAGATCATCAACCTACCACCAGAAAATCTCAACTGATAGAATCGTCCATCGGCCAACACTTGGTCGATAAAAAGGAGTGCGGTCTTGTTTTCTCTCCGGAGTGTTTTTCTGTTTTGTACCGAGGACGCACAAAGTTCCACCTGTCTGTCCTCGAAGCACTTGCTATCATTGCTAACCCCCCTACTTTGTGCAAGCAGAGAAACCTCCGGCTTCAATTAGAATTATTTGGGTAGCAAGGTTTTTTTTTTTTTTTTTTTCTTAACCTCCTCTCCGCTCTTACTCCATACCACTACCAAATATTCTAAAAAAATAATAATTTTCAGACTTATGACCCTTGAAAATGTTAGTTTTAACGAAAAGCGCTTCGGGTGTATTTTAACGCTCTTGTTTTTAATCGACTTATTTATTTTATTGAATTGTACATATAACTTGCCCCATTATATTTTTTTTCTTCTCCTCACCCCGTTTTCCATTTGTTAGTTGATTGAATTTACGCGATGGTTCACTTCTTTATAATTATTCTAAAATTTTGCCAATCGAATAAAGTTATATATATATATATATATATATATATATATATATATATATATATATATATATATATATATATATATATGAACAAATGATTAATAAAACATGTTAAAACATCTTGAAAAAGAGTTAAAAACATATTTAATTTTAAAAAAAGGAAGCACAAGATAAGTGGATAGTCCTTAATCCGCGGAGTTTCGAACAAATACTCTCCTTCTCATCAGAGGGCAGGAATTAGCAAAATGCGGGATCGGATCGGATTTTGCATATAAAAGTATTTTGCATATAAAAGTATTTACTGAAACTACAAGTAAGTCACAGATCTTACTTGGTTAAAACAAAAGGGTGAGGTAAGGGGAATAGGAGGCAAAAGAAAAAGAGGTAAAAGAAAAAAAATATATATATATATATATATATATATATATATATATATATATATATATAAAGCTTAAACCAGAACTTGCTCCCATACTTACGAAACTGTTTAAGCGTTGCCTTAAGGAGAAGTGCTTTCCGACTCCCTAGAAAACCTCATCAGTATGCCCTGTATTTAAGAATTCAGGTGATAAGTCATCTCCCTCTCAGTACAGACCATTAAGTCTCCTGTGTGTGATGAGTAAGATGCTGGAATCCATATTAAATAGAGAAATAGTCAACCACCTCAGCAGAAATAACCTTCTTAGTGACACAAAATATGGTTTCCGTTCTGCAAGATCTACCGCAGATGCGCTAACGGTTATATCTCATAGGATTAGTGAATCTCTTGACAAAGACTTCCTTTCTAGGACAATTGCTCTTGACATATCAAAGGCCTTCGACAAGATATGGCATAAGGGCCTACTTCACAAGATTTCCAGCTACGGTATAACTGGAAATGTTTTCTCAATCATTAAATCATTTCTCTCCGATAGGCTCATAAGGGTAGTGGTCGATGGACAAAAATCAGAGGCCTGCAGTATTAATGCTGGAGTCCCTCAAGGGTCAATTCTGGGCCCAACTCTCTTCCTGATCTACATCAATGATCTCCCTAAACACATACTTAAATCATTCGTTGACATCTATGCTGATGACACGACCATCTACAGCCAAACATCAAAGGCTGTAAATGACAAAGTTCTTTCTGATTCTCTCTCCTCTGATCTCGAGCGCGTGGTTCAGTGGGGGAAGACGTGGCTGGTTACCTTTAATGAATCTAAAACCAAACTCTTATCTTTACATCATCTACGCTCTGATCCCCATCTGGCATCAATTGAAATGTGTTGTGGTGGCAACCACTTATTTGCATATGCGAATAACATAACACTATAAATGGCAAGCCTAGGTTGGCCTTGGTGTGTCTTACTCAAATGCCACCAGAAGTGACGCCGAAGAGCGTACATGTCCTCCCACCAAGACTCTCTGACTCGACACCGTCATTTGTACATATTGTAAATATACCTTTTCTTTAATACACTTATTATTGCGTTATCTTGTTGTTTGCGTCTTCATTGTATTTCCTTACTAATTATTGTTCAACCTTGCAACCACAACAAAATGGATGGCTCTCGTCTAGGAGAAGCCCCATGTTTTGACAAGCTTCTGGGTTTGTCCTTTACTCCTGATCTGAAATGGAACACGTACATCAAGTCTGTTGCCAAGGTTTCTGGAAAGATGGTGGGATCCTTCTACCGCTCCAGAAGATATCTCACTACTGATGCAATTCTCTATCTATATAAAAGCCAAGTACGTCCAAGGATGGAATACTGCTGCCATATCTGGGCAGGAGCTGCTAAAAACAGCATATCCTGCCTTGACAGAGTACAAAATAGACTTCGTGGCTTAGTGGAGGATACCTCTCTCCCACAGAAGAGACGTTGCGAGCCTATCCTTGTTTTATCGTTATTTCCATGGCAGGTGCTCGTCTGAACTCCAATCTCTGGTCCTCCCCTCGCCAATCCTTCACGAAAAACATCCGTCTAGCTAAAACCACTGTCAGTAATATCCCCCACCCTTTATCTGTGCCAAAATCAAAGCGTAGATTCCATAAACAAAGCTTCTTTCTTAGAAGTGCACGCCTGTGGAACTCTGTTCCGTCTGCCTACTTCCCACCTGACTACAACTTGGATGTCTTTAAGTCCAACGTTAACAAATTCCTAATGAACCGCCCTCTTAAGTAAACACACTAACGTACTGTACTTGCAATAACCTTTATCCCTGAGTGGCTTCCGGGCCTTGATAAGTGGTGACCACCGTGTAATATATATATATATATATATATATATATATTTAACTACTTAATTTACTCACATAAAATTAATATGCGATGTTTAGATTTATGCGTAAACTTTAAGTATTTACTTCAAAAGTGCTCAATACGTAGGTAGAGCTAGTTAGTAATTTATAAAATATATATGGCGGTTAAGCTACACTGAATATTCCGCGTTTCCTCCACTCTAGGACTCTTCAGGCTTATGCGTACAAACAGTTCAGGCGTACAAGCCTGAAGAGTCCTAGAGTGGATGAAACGCGGAATATTCAGTGTAGCTTAACCGCCATATATATTTTATAAATTACTATATATATATATATATATATAGAGAGAGAGAGAGAGAGAGAGAGAGAGAGAGAGAGAGAGAGAGAGAGAGAGATCGACAGGTATTTAATAATTATTATACTAAATAATTATGTCAGCCCTTTTAAGAAACTTGTTTCTTATCGTTGAGCACTTTTAGTTGTAATAAAATCGTCAACTTAGCTAATATGCGCAGCTCGTCATATAATGATTAGATCACTCTGACTGACGTAAAAAACATTTAATAAGAATAAATGTTTAAATTATACTGTATCACTCCCGGTTACGGTAGCCAAATATTTCGGGTCCTTGCTAATGAAGCCAGACATGACTTCTGTTGCCGGGGTTCGAATGTCTCGACTGGCGTTAATCGTGACATCCTGCACTGATGATTCCCGAAAGGGTGAAACACTAGTGTTTGTGTGTATTTTATTATTATAGTAAATAATAATTATATATATATATATATATATATATATATATATATATATATATATATATATATATATATATATTCACTTGCCATCCCTTTTTTTAAAAATGGAATCGTCCGATCGGTGAAGACAAGACGCAAGCAACATGCACATGTTTTTTATAATTATATAGATAGACTGTTTTTAATGAAAAAATTGCACTCACGTTGAAA
The DNA here is from genome assembly GCF_053919585.1 of Euprymna scolopes. Taxonomy (NCBI): domain Eukaryota; kingdom Metazoa; phylum Mollusca; class Cephalopoda; order Sepiida; family Sepiolidae; genus Euprymna; species Euprymna scolopes. Next base: position 109,570,456 of record NC_136499.1, on the reverse strand, counting down.
AAATATAAACTTATGTTTTTTTTTGGGGGGGGGCGATTGTCTGGCCGTAAATTCTAATTGACCGAGTTGCACATTTTTTTTTTAAATGACGATGGATACTAAGTAGTGATGGGATGAGATGTGCTAAACATCCGCCCGTTTTTTTTTTTTGTTTTGTTTTGTTTTTAGTTTTGTTTTTGTTTTTTGTTGTTGTTTTTTTGTTTTGTTTTTAGTTTTGATTTTGTTTGTTTTTGTTTTTTTTGTTGTTTCTTTGTTTTGTTTTGGTTTTGGTTTTTGTTTGTTTTTTTTGTTTTTTTGTTTGTTTTGTTTTTTTTTGTGTTTTTTTGTTTTTTTGTATGTTTTTTGTGAAAATATTGAAGAAACAATGCTTAATTCTATGATAATATCGTTCGTTCGAGAAATTAATTTTTATACGAATTATATTGATTTTATTAACATGGACATTAGATGCTTTTTTCACAATGTTCCTAAAATATTTTTCATTTTTTTTTATTCTCAACCTCTACGATGCTTTATTTCATTCGTTTTTTGTTTGTTTGTTTGTTTGTTTGTTTGTTTGTTTGTTTGTTTTTGCTTGTTTTTCTTTTTTTGTTTTTGTTTTTTGTTTTTTAGCACTTAAACCTATAACTTTAGTAAAGGTGACTTTTGTTCAAAGAAAATTTTCACTAATATTTAAATAAATAAATAAATAAATAAATAAAAAGGCGTTCATTATATAGCATGACCCAAAAGAAACGGGCCCCAACTCTAATTAGGCCCCGTTTTTTAGTGGTTTATCCGAATGAAATGAAACTTTGGTCATAACTAGTTTATTATATTCAAAACATCACATAAAAACACTAGGGTCTTTGCCCTTTTTTTCTCCGTTCTACAGATGTTCTAGATGGTCTCCATTTAGTTTTTTTTTTTTTTTGTGTGTGTCACCCTGTATTCCGTGATCATTTATTAATAAATATAGAAAATTTCATCAAAATTGGTTAATTTCCTGGTCTTTGGTGAATATTTAAGAGAAGGGAGAGGTCAATTAATTTTGCACGTACCTACAATAAGGCTGCTATAAAACTTGCACCCTCGTCTCCGAAGGAGGAAAACTCACTAACGTAAGTGTCGCGCGTGTGTGTGTGTGTGTGTGTGTGTGTGTGTGTGTCCAAACTTTCATGAAAACCTGTCTAATAATTTGTAGACGAATACACAATTTTGTTTAAAAAATGTTGTCTACTTAATCTCACTTCGTCAGTGGTTTTATTTTGCGATCTTCTGTTTCAATCATATTAAATCTTTCTCAACGTTTTTTTTTTTTTGTACGTCAGCATAGTTGAATTATCTCCCTTAGCTATTTGGACCGGAGTTATCTCCCCTAACAGAAGATATTATTTCATCGAAATATAGGATTCATTATTATGCTTATAATTATTTCACTAGAAAACGCGCTCCGTCAAACATGGTGTAAAAATATTATTCGTCAGTGTCCGCACAATTATTTACATGAAATCATATCGTTACGTATTAGTAATTAGTACATAAGTAATAAACGTATAAATATATTGGCGCTGTTTTACAATTTGTCATCGTGCAGAGGGAGATGACTCTCGTTTACTAAGAAATTCGTTAATTTTTTTCATCTCATAATTTAGAACGCTCGATGAAACGCTATTTTTTATTAAATCTAAACATTAAAAAAAAAAGCTGCTATTAATTTTTTGAAAGTAACAAAGTTGATCACATTAATAATACAAAACGTGGTCTTTAATTAATAAGTATTTCTTCATACATATTATATATACATGGAAACTCGACGTAAATACCCCCGACAAACCCGACAAGCAGCTAAATCCCACCCCTTCACAGTAGAGATCCCTAGATGCAAGAGAGCCTTCTACTCCAGTAATTTCTTCCCCAGAACAGCTAGACTTTGGAATTCCCTTCTGGGTCCCTGCTTCCCCGATTTTATTGACATGCAGAAGTTCAAGTGCAACGTGAACCGACATCTTGCTGCCCAACTTCCTACATAATACCCCTGATGCTTATGTCCCTGATAGTAGCCCCCTACAATAAAGTGGCAATGTGCCTTGTTTGAGGTGAAAATGTAATAATAAAAAAATGTTTTAAATAAATTATATATTCATTAACGTTTCGACTTTATTATAAGACATTCCCAAGATGATTGTTTGTGTGTGTGTTTGTTCATCTTGAGAAAATCTTGAAATAAAGACGATACGTTGACGAATGCATGAATAATTTTAATGTTTTCCTTTTTCATCAGGTTTGAATATTATTTTCAAAATTTTCAGTGTGTATATATATATATATATATATATATATATATACATATATATAT
>NC_136499.1:109473118-109563118 GCF_053919585.1 Euprymna scolopes | reverse complement strand
GGTTAAAATGGAATTGTCCCTTCTTTAATCGCATTTTTCTAATATCGATTTTCAATAATTATAGAAAGCATTCTTACATAGAAACTATCTAAGAACACTCCCAAATACATAACGTACATTTGTGTGAAATTTAAAAAACCCAGTCCAGCCGTTTCAGAGTCCATGGGGAACGAACTCACGCAATGCACATATACAGACAACGTTCTTTATATATATATATATATATATATATATATATATATATATATATATATATATATATATATATATATATATATATATACGAGCTGGCTGCCCGGCGTTGCCCGATCGTACAATACGCTTAAACATATTTTAATTTATGCCGATTGCGCATGTACTATTATAGAATTAATCCTCTATTGATTATTATATATTGAAAGGAATTATCTGCCCCTTGAAATAATTCAAAAAGAAATATACCAAATAAAAAATATTAATGATAATGTCGTTTATCAAATTCCGTCTGTGTTTGTTTACAATATCACGTCAGCTGATATGTGGTTTGACGATCTTAAACATAGTCTTTTTTTCTGTGAAAAATACAATGGAAGAATTTTTACGGGGGGGGAATATTTTACGTAACACCGTTCCCTGTAAAATTTATTCAGCTGTAAAAAAATATCTTCTTTTTTATCTATAAGAGAAAAACTATTTTCAAGATCGGATATTATCGATTTTAGAAACTTATCGGATGAATTTCTTTACAAAACATATCTAAGAACACTGCCAGACATATAAATTATCTTCGTGTTAAATTTGCAAGACATAGGCTCAGCTGTTCCGGACCTTATGAGGAATGTACACACACACACACACACACACACACACACACACACACACACACACACACACACAAAACCCTGAAGCTTATTATGTTAAAAGCAGGATAATATAATACGTTGCTCTAAGTTTTAACAGAATTTTACGTCTTAAATTAAAAACGCGTCTAACCCAGTCTTCAGAGAATGTAAATAAAACATAAATAATTTTTTCAAAGGTTTTCGACTCAATTAAACTAACTTCTTTGATGTCTAAATAAAATTTACTATGATTGGCTAGAGGAATATGCAAAAATATTAGAATATAATTATATTAACTGAAAACGGATCCTGTTCTTTAAGTTATAACATCCACAGATGCCAACATTACGTTTCATCTCGCTTAAAAAAAAACAAATGTCTCTCTAGAAATAAAGTAGTTGGAAGGGGAGATAATGCGAATGGCTTATCGACTTTTCTCCGTTGCAGGGGAGATAACTTATGTTGAAAGAAAGTGATTTTTATCATTAAGAAATGTCTATTCTTAAAAAAAAAAAAATTTTAATTAAAAAAAAAAGCTCATAAAAAGCAAAATATCGTCTGTCAAAAAAACGTGCCTTCTTTCTATCTGATCTTTGGGCCGGGTGAAAATATAGTATCTGTCCTGTCCTCTTTCAAAGGAGGCGAAATCCTTATTGACTCCAGCAATTTGTTTGGACAAGGTCTATATAGAGTAGCCCATTTTATCGTAACTGTATTTGCACATTAAATCGTTTTTGTGTCAAAGCCAGGCCACATAATTGAGGGGGAATAATTCAGGAATTTTCGACGAAGGGTCATTTCCCCAAAATATCAGTCAGCCGAACTCCAAAATTCAAAAACATTTTAAATCTTCAAACCCTCTTGAATGATATGATATACCTTTTCTGCCTGTTTATGTATGTATGTATGTATGTATGTATGTATCTCTCTCTCTCCATCTTTCTTTCTTCTTCTCTCTCTGTTTTACCATTGTCCTCCTTCTTTCTCTTTCTCGTTCTCTTGCTATCTATCTTCGTTAAGTTCCCTCTCTATTTCTCTTGTCATTTACTCCCTTCCTCTCTTTCTCTCCCCTCTTACCATCTCTCTCAATTTTTACTCTCTCTCTCTCTCTCTCTCTCTCTCTCTCTCTCTCAATTTACTAGCTCCCAGTCTCTTTCTTCATGACCTCTCTCTCTCTCTCTCTCTCTCTCTCTCTCTCTCTCTCTCTCTCTCTCTCTCTCTCTCTCTCTCTCGATCTTTACCATTCTCCCTCTTTCTCTCTTCTCTGTGTCTCTCACTTTCTAGACCACATTCTCTCTCTCTCTCTCTCTCTCTCTCTCTCTCAATTTACTAGCTCCCAGTCTCTTTCTTCATGACCTCTCTCTCTCTCTCTCTCTCTCTCTTCATTACTATCACTCCTTCTCTTTCTTCATCTATTACTTATTTACATAATTCAATCAGTTTCATTTTTTTTCTTATTCAAAAGTTTGAAGACAGCAACAAAAATTTGCATAAATAAATGTTTAATAAATAAATAAATGTGGAAATATTATCGTATTATTTCGATGTTTCGGGCTATTGTTCTCATCTTGAGTTGTTTTCACAACGTTTCAGTCGATGTAGCCTAGCTTCCACTCTTCTTCGGGTGAATGTTATCGAACCCGATAATCTTTCTGTTGAACTCGACAATCTGTTCGGAATATCGAATGGAACTCTATATTTAATTCACGATGGTAGCATGCTCTCGTTCTCTCAGCGATGACCGGGTAGAAGTCCTAATTAATTCGCAATTGTATTTTCGATCACCCACACTGAGGATTGAACCTTCAAAGAATGATACTTTTACAACTGATTTTATCCAAGTACTCTTACCACTGCGCTAATGGCTCTTCTAGTACGAATTTTAAAGGGCCTTAAATGTATTTTATTTCTACAGGGTGTCCCAAAAGAAGCTGACGGATTTAAAATTTGATTAACTTCCTCAATATTTAAGTTATGCTTACCAATTTTCATGTGTAGGTAGATGAGCCTCTCTGTGATTCTTAAAGTCTACTTATTCTAATTTTATTTACACAACTTAATCTAGGGTATGTTTTCCACAAGGTCTAATTTTACTTATGAAAAATGATGTTATTCAAATGTCCGCCAATTCTGATTACTTCATCTGCCATTACTCCACACCATACTGTACATTTTTTAGGGTGTAATTGCCGTTGTGCTGTTGCGTGGGGATTTTCTGATCCCCAAATCCTGCAATTTTGCTTATTTATGAACCCATTCAGATGAAAATGAGCCTCATCGGACATAATGAGGTTTTTGAGAAAGTTTGGATCCCCATTGGCCAAATCTTGGAATTGCATGGTATTCCAGCCTTTTATCAGGATCGTTTGGCTGAAGCTCTTGCACCAATTGAAATTTATATGGAAATTTGCCCTCTTCATGAAGCATTCTGTGAAGAGATGATCGAGAGACTCCAATTTGACTTGATCTCTTTCTTTCTTACTGATGTGGATGAATCCTCGGCCATACTCTCTGCTAATCTCTGACGATTCTCATCACTTCTTGCCGTACAGGGTCTACCAGATTTAGAGACGTCACATACAGACCCTTGCTCATGAAATCGAGCCACCATAGCTTTTATTGCATTGGGAGTAGAGGAATTTCTTGTGTTGAAGTTTCGTCGAAATTCTCTTTGAGGTTCTGATATTGACTCATTCAACCGAAAATGCGACTCTATGATAAATATCCGCTCCTCGATAGTGTAACGACTCATGATGGCCTTGGAAGGGTTATTCTAGACGATCTGAAAAAATAAAAGAAAAATATAAAAAATTAAGAAATTTATGAATGTATTTTAACCATCAGCTTCTTTTGGGACACCCTGTATATGTAAATATCACTATTTATTATTATATATTTATATCTAATATATAAAAAGCTATAAGTTTGTCTGTCTGTCTGTCTCCGTATTTTACAACTCTATCTCCTCTGAAACTATGATGTAGAGCTGCACTAGGAGCCTCAAATAATTGGATTTCTATGAAGCGTTCTTTTATGGGTCTTAAGCCGGTTGAAATAGCTTTTAAGGGGTCAAAAAGGGGTCGAAAAATTTTTAAATCCTTGTACATTTTGTACATTCACCTTAGTTTATTTTTAATTTTTAATCAGTTCATATACGTGTCATGTTGGTACAGTGGTAACGTCACCAGCTTTGAATGCTATAATTTTGCTTTTGGTTTGGATTCTAGCTAATGGTACCCAAATACTTTTTTTTCACTTTTGAAATCATGACTTTATAATAATATATACAAAATTTTAACAAATTAAAATATCATATTTAAGCGTATTTTACGACCGGGCAAAGCCGAGCACCCCCTAACTAGTACACACACACACACACACACACACACACACCCACACACACACACACACACACACACACACACACACACACATATATATATATATATATATATATATATATATATATATATATATATATATATATATCCTTTAAACTTACGTTGATGTTTTTTTTTACGATAATTGAGGACGGTTATTAGCGTCTCCAACCTTAGAGATCTTAAAAATATTTTTCTTTAGAAAAATCGGCCATAATTTATAGGCGTAAATAAATGAATAAATATTATTTATTTATTTATTATTTTACTTGTATTCGAAATATATATGTAGATAATAAATTAAAAAGATAGGAAGGAAAATAACGTAGGAAATAAGATAAGCAATGAAACTAAAGAGGTTTCTTGCATTTCCCCTTTGTTCTTTAATCCTTATTGACCTGAAAATATGTTAAAGTAGCCATGTACTTTTACTCCTTACATTTTTTTATTTTATTTAATCATTTCCTCCTCTTTACCGGGTCGAACTCTTTCTACCCTGATAGCTTTGTCTTATAATTAAAAAATTATTCATAAGCTTAATTTATATATATATATATATATATATATATATATATATATATATATATATATATATTATTAACCGTAACCGTGTTAATGTTTTTATGTATAAATTTCGAAAAGCTGCGGAAACCGATTACGTATTAAACATCACTTTATTTCAAGTATATTTTTAACAGTGGGGTGGGGGATATGAAATCAGTCCCAGGAAATGGCTGAAACCAATTACGCATTACACATTACTTTATTTCATGTATATTTTTAACAGCGAGGCGGGGATATGAAGTAAGTCCCGGAAATAGCAGCAACCATTTACGTTTTAGACATTACTTTATTTAATGTAAATTTTTATAGTGGGGTGGGGGATAAGAAGTCAGTTCTGGAAATGGCTGAAACAGTTTACGATTTAAACACTACTTTATTTAATATATATTTTTAACAGTGAGCTGGGGATGTGAAGACAGTCCCGGAAATGGCTGAAACAGTTTACGATTTAGATATTACATTATTTCATGTTTATTTCAACCACTGGGTTGGGTAACATAAATCATTCCCGGAAATGGCTGAAACCGTTTATGTATTAAGCATTGCTTTATTTCATGTATATTTTTTACAGTGGGGTGGCGTGCATGAAGTCAGTCCCGGGATTGGATGAGATAAGATAAGTGCAAATATATACTGGCAGAATACCCAGCGTCGCTCAGAATAGAATGAGATAGATGGAAAACATATAGTAGCAGATACATGCCATTACCCGGGATTGGATTAGATAGATGGAACATATATTCTATGAGAATACCCGGAATTGATTGATGTGTTTGTAATGAAGTAATTAGACCAGGAAAGGAATCAAAGTTTTTATTTTAGTAAGGCGGGGGAAATGTGGAATAAAATTGTGAAAAATGATTTTCGAAATTAGTAACATATCCAAGAATTATGAAAAATGATAAAATGCAGGTTAATTGCTTGGTGTGTTTGTAATAAAATAATCAGCCCAGACAATATATCGAAGTTTTAATTTTAGTAAGAGGTAGGTGTTAGAATCGCTAACCTCCATCTTGATAGAACTTTTATATACCATAATCACTAAGTGCGGCCGAAATCTGAACGATAAATGATGCCCGACACCATATGATATAGACGTTGAAAATAACTCCAAATAATATCTGCGTGCATCTACTCCAGGGAGTTATGTAACATATCAATATATGGATACGTGCACATTATCCGTGTGTATTACTGTTTACAAATAATTGATATAACTTTCAGTAAAAGTTATATCATTGCTAATTAGTAGCAAATAACTGGGAAGAATTTCTAATCACCCTTTATTTTTTAAGTAATCATTATCACTGTCATAAAAAAATGACTGCATTTGATCATCATAAGTTTAGTAATGATATACATTCTGAGTTTGCAACTATTATCACTAGGAAAAGTTTCAACAACAAATTTATAAATATACTAATTAATGAACGAACATTAAACGAACAAATGAAATGGTAATAACTATTAGAGGTGGTCTAGAAAAAACAGATTTTGGTAAAGTGAGAGAAAACAAACTACCACTGTTAAACAAATTATGCCCTCCTCTCTCCCCTTTTTTCTTTCTTCTCCCTTCCTTCTTTTCCCCCTTTTCCCCTTTTTCCTTCTCCTCCATCTCCCTCTCCTTCTTCCCTCTTTTCCTTTCTTTCTTACGCCTCCTACTCCCTTTCCCTTCCCCTTCACCGTTCTCTAGAACTGGTCAATGGATCCGGGTAAATCCTAACCTTTTTGCAGAAAGAAATAGAAATACACAAATAAAACAGATAATAAAAAGAATTAAAAATACACTTGCTCGTATGAGTCTCGGACTGGCGGCCGGCAGTAGACAGGCGAATCATGCACTTGTTTAAGATAACATCTACATACTCTTTGGCCTTAAAACCTAACTCCTCAACACCTCACCCTACCAACTCCATTTCCTAACACCAATATAAAAATGAATAAATAAATACATAATCAAATAAGTAAATAAACAAATAGAAATAAATAAATTAAAAAAATCCGCACCCAACCAACCCTGTTCGCCACCCTTTAACCTTTTTTTTACAAAAAAACCTTCCTTTGCTGAAAGTTGATTTTCGTTTTTCATTAAGAATTCCGCTTTTGAAACTAAGCGCTTTTGCCTGAAAAGGTCTCTAGTTACTAAATACTAGAAGACTGAAACATGCTCATGACTGTGTAGGAACAAATTACTGCTTATGTAAAGACAAATTGAAACTGTAACTTGCTCTACTTCCGTATTGAGCACTCTTGTACTAACCTCGTTATATTTCACTGGTTACCCTACCTTTGAAAAATAGCAACCTCAAATTATATATATTCAAATATATATATATATATATATATATATATATGTATGTATATATATGTATGTATATATATGTATGTATATATATATTTATATATTTATATATATATGTATGTATGCATATATATTTATATATATATATGTATGTATATATATATTATATATATATTTATATATATATGTATGTATATATACAGATTTATATATATATTTATATACATGTGTGTGTGTGTTTGTGTGTGTGTGTGTGTGTGTGTGTGTGTGTGTGTGTGTGTGTGTGTGTGTGTGTGTGTGTGTGTGTGTGTGTGATCACATTTCGTACAATTGTTTCAACCCCCAAAGTTAGAATACCAGGATATTATTGTTCATCAAATGCACAAGATTTGGCTTCATCAGCACACTAGAAAAAACAACGCTATTTAAAAAATTTTACAGACCACGAATAGGCCCTTTTGCCGTTTATATAGTTGGCATTCATATGTTTTTATCAACAACATGAGTTTCAATCGGGCTTCATCTGCATTCTTAAATTGAATGCACTTCCTTTGTATGAAGCTTGCAAAAGATAATCTCAGACGTTTCAGAACCTATAAGGAAGGAACTCTCACACATACACACACAAACATACACACACATAAAGTGACTTTTATATAAAAGTGGATATATATATATATGTGTGTGTGTGTGTGTGTGTGTGTGTGTGTGTGTGTGTGAATGAGAAGTATAAATAATATATATATAAATATGTAAAAATATAAAATAATGATTATAAATACATACGCATTTCAATAATAAATATATAAATAATATATATATTTTTTACAATATATATTCTTTATGTATAAATAATATATCTACACACACACACACACACACACACACACATATATATATATATATATATATATATATATATATATATATATATATATATATATTTATTTACCAGTGGTGAAAAAACCGGACTAGAGTGCTCAATGTGTAGCCAGAGCAGTATATAGGAAATTTATTACTGTGAGTCCAGAATGAGTTTACATATTGAGTTTACATATGAGTCCATCTATGAATTCTGACGATGCTAGTCGGATTTTTCCTCTTCTCTTTGAGGATTTTCCTCTAGCTGAAACAATATGTAAACTCATTCTGGACTCACACTAATAAATTTCATATATATATATATATATATATATATATATATATATATATATATATATATATATATATATTTATATAGTCATTCGCATACGGTATTGTTTCGCTGTATCACAGCTCATCACTGCGTCTAGACAAGCAACCCTCTCAAGCCAGGATCGAAACTCAACCGGCCAAACGATAGTCGGCTCTTCTAACCGTTACGTTATTCGACTGCTGCTATGCTCGGTAGTGAATTAACAATGTTTTTGGCATTGTCCAAACGTTCAATTTGTTTACGCAAAGAGCATCGCTTAATATGCTAATGATTGTTTGTATATTACTTGTCAATATGCTCAACCCAAGATAGAGAGCATTATATCATCCACATACAGTACTGTTTCGCTGTATCACCGCTTCTCTCTCTCTCTCTCTCTCTCTCTCTCTCTCTCTCTCTCTATATATATATATATATATATATATATATATATATATATATATATATATATATGCATACGATAAACGGGTCAGGTGGGTTAGAAGGAAGCATGGGAATTGATGGAGGTCGACTCAATTTAGGACAGCTAAGTAAACGCGTGTAAAAATTAATTTAAAATCGCTATCGATGTAACTACGTCTCAAACGCGTCTGTTTATCAATGTTGAGTTTACGTCTATAATTAACATTTTACAGAAATAATGCGCAGTCGATTTTGTATCAGTCAACAAATATTTTAGTTCTGAAGTATTATGTTTCGGTGTCAATCAACTGTGTTCGTTTCTTCCGGCCAAGTGCGTGTGTTTTATTTGTGCCATGTGACGTATTTGGTACAATTAATTCGGATATTATGCGGCACAACGGCGTTTCCTGGTAGTGTATTCACTTGTATTATCTTTGTTATAATTCTGTTGCAAAATAGGTCGCCTTATTTAATTTAAATATATTTCGTTCTACATAAAGGGAAATAATTCAGTATGTATGAATGAAGAGTTATAGTTTTTTTAATATGGCGGCTACTTGAAAATAATTCCTGGAAACCTAAATCAAATTAACATTTAACTTTTAATATTATGCTGAAACGATTTACAAGGAAAAATAACAACCTAGAATCGTATATTGATTGTGTAGGAAGAAAGTTATCGATGCCAAAAGATGATAAAAGATTGGCTTTACTTTATATATCAGTTCTATATTTCATTCATTATGTAATTGCTATTTGATTATATCGAGACGTTAAATATGAGCGCGTGCGAGTGTGTCCATTATCTGGTACTTTCCCTTGCCTTATCAAGTAGGATCCGATGACTCTGCGTTTCCCCAAGTGGCTCGGGTCCAAACTCCCCATTTAATCAATCGAATTGATGAGGGCGTCACTAACATTAGTCGCCATTTAAAATGTCCATCCAATGTCGAATTTGGCGTCACCCAAGAAAGGAAAAAAACGATATTTGTTTTTATCTCTGATACTTTCGACACGATTTTGCTTCCAATCCAAAATAATGGGAAAAAAGTAAACGATTATCTCATTTTTTTTTTATGAACGCACCCCCATGAAATATATATATATATATATATATATATATCTTTGTAGTCATCGACATACAGTCCTGTTTCGTTGTATCACAACTCATCAGTGCCACTAGACTAGCACCTCTCCCAAGCCGAGGATTGAACCTAGAACCATCGCGTTGATAGTTAGCAGTTCTACCGATCGAACCACGGGAGAGGTGCTCGCAAATGAGCTCGCCGAATATCTATTTTAAACAAACATTCGTCCACCACTTTTATAGTGCTCAAACCGCTTATTTATAAACAAACAGCGAGCCTCGCATTTTTCAGCCAATTAAGTAGCTGTGAGATTATTTACGACAGTGCTCTACCCAAAGAGAGGGGGGCTTTATATATATATATATATATATATATATATATATATATATATATATATATATATATATATATATATATATATATATATATACGCACACCCGTCTGCTTTGTCGTCTATGACTCATCAGTGTGGCTAGAAGATCAAATTTCCAACCTTGTGGATTCGAACCTTTGAATGTTATTTATAATTAATTGACTGAAACATTGTCATGTAGCGGCACTCAGAATATTTATTTGAATATAAATAAAAGTATAACTTGGTCTATAGATTATTTAACATTATTGTATAAACCTCGTTACTTTTAATGCTTATTTTCTTAGAATACTCTTAACCCAGTATATATATATATATATATATATATATATATATATATATATATACTTTTTATATGTTTTTACATAAGCATTAATATGTCGCTACATATTTATGAGCATGTTTTGGTCTGCTTGAAACAACTATCTAGAGACCTCTTCAGGTGATATTGCTTATGCAAAAGTTAAGTCCATAATTTTGGATTAAATTACTTTAAGGACTTACGGACTTCGATTACGGACTTTTGCATAAGCTATATCGCCTGAAGAGGTTTCTAGTCATTGACCGAAACATGCTCATAAATAAGTAGCGACATATTAATGCTTATGTAAAAACAAATAAAAAAAAGTATATCTTGCCCTACTTCGGTATTGAGCACTCTTGTATTGAAACGTTAAAACTTCATCGGTTACTTTACCTTTGGAAAAAATTAATCCGGAATTATATATATATATATATATATATATATATGCCGCTCCCATTTAGGGGGTGCCCAATTGTTCAAAGGGAAAATTATTCCCAATTCGCATTTAGGTAAAAATGCACTTTCGTATAAATAATTGTATTCATTCAAAAAAGTATCGCAAAAACAAAAACAAAATAAAAACATCTACATAAAACGTGGTGCTTTCAGTAGTCGTGAGAGTTGGCCGCGTGATAGAGGTTTAGGCTTCTTATCAAGGGGTCCTGATTTCGAATCTCGCTAGATTCAGCCACTCTGATGAGTCGTAGACGACAAAACACGTGTCAGTGGATAATTAGATTTTAAAAATAATATATACGCCGCTCCCATTTAGGGGGTACCAAATTGCAACTCGCATTTATGTAAAAATGCACTTTTGTAAAAAATAACTGAATTCATTCAAAAAGTATCGCTACCAAAAACGAATAAAAACATCTCTCTCCTCTCTCTCTCTCTCTCTCTCTCTCTCTCTCTCCATATATATATATATATATATATATATATATATATATATATGCGTACAGATAATGGGATTTCATGATTTTGCCATCATCAATGCAGGAAGTGATATTTACTGCCGGTATTTTTTAGAAGACATTTCCTCTTCTTTTTCTTCTTCATCTTTTTCTTCTTCTTCTTCTTGACCTCTTCTGATTTCTCCTTCTCCTCTTTCTTTCTCGTCTATAAAGTAATGCTTTCACATCCAGCTTAATCCTAAATAGCATTTAAACTGACAAACGTCGATTCTGAATAAATAGTTTACATTTGTTTTTCTCGCCTCATGCTATTGATATATACATGCTATTGATATATACATGCTATTGATATATACATGCTATTGATATATATATATATATATATATATATATATATATATATATATATATATATATATATATATATATATATATATATATTTAAATTACTTAATTCGGCCAAAATGGCAACTAATATCAATCATCTACATCATATTTTTCTTGGTCTGCCTGTTTGTCTGTCCGCGCCATTTTTTCTCAGAAATTACTGAGCCGATCTGGCTGAAATTTTCTGTAGACCTTATGATAAGGTGAAGTGAACGAAGTATTATGGTATCCGTTCGATTCACAGTTATGGATTAATAAAGATTAGCATTTAAGTTCTACTTTTCTACAGAATGTACGGCACTGATCTGGCTGAAATTTTGTATGGATCTTTTTTATAATAAAGTGCAGCGAACAAAGTATTATGAATCCGTTCGAAGCACAGTTATGGATTAATACGAATTTATATTCAATGTAAAAAAAAAAAAAAAAAAAAAACGAGCACAAACTTAACAGTTTTCGGTCAGCAATTTGGCCTCAAGCACTCAATCCAAGTCAACAGGATATAACTTTTGCCCGTTTTTTAACAGCTTAAAAAGTCTAGATTTTTAAACAATCATCTAAAAAAAAATTTTAAAGGGGGAGATAACGCATTTTAAGTTAAATAATATGGAAGTTATCTACTTTAAGTTTAAAAATGCGCAAGTAAAAACTAAAACCTTAAATGATTTAATTGCATTCCAGGCAATTCCGGATAGATACAGTTAATTGTATTTCATTTTTTTTTAAATCATTTTTTATCAAAACGTGTATTTTATTTTTTAGAAAATATTTTTAAAAAAAAAACATATTTGTAAAAGTCAATTACCATAAATTACAACTTTTAATTCATTGATTTTTTTTTTTTTTTTAATTTAATTTTATTTTGCGCAGAATTCCTTGTGAATGTCAAGTTTCAGGGTCAGGAAATCGAACGTACAAAATGAAAACAAAAAAAAAAACAAAAAAAAAAACAATCCGTAACGATGATACAATGAAGTAAAACAGGAAATGCTGGAATAAAAGAAACGAAAATTAAAAAAAAAAAAATAAAGAAAGAGAGAGGGGGTGGGAATGGGAGGAGCAAGAAATCAGCGATTGAAGGAGGTAAATAGAGTACAGGGAAGAGGAGAGGAAGATCTTGCAGCCAATGAAATTGTCGCAAATAATTTGATGATTTTTCTTTTTGATTTTTTTTTTTTTTTTTGAGGAGGTTGTATTTTCTTTCTTCTCTTTTCTTTCTTTTCTTTTTCTTTCTTCCTTTTCTTTTTATCCTACCTTGCTTTTTCTTTCTACCTTTTTACTTTCTTTTTCTTTCCTTCTCTTTTCTTTCTTTTTTTCTTTTGTTTCCTTTTTGTTTGCTTGTTTTTTTTTTCTTTTATTCATTTTCTTTGTTTTTTTTTCCAAAGGATCACCATTTATCAAGGCCCGGTGAACGCTCGAGGATAAGGGTTAATGTGTGTACGATAGTCATTGGGACAATAGCGTAGTAATCCTTAGTAGTGGAAATTTGGTATAATTGATTATGTAAGGGGAGAGTTCAACAAGAACTTGTTTACATGGGACTTGAATACGACAATGTTGTAGTGAGCTGATAAGTAGACCAGTGGGAACAGAGTTCCACCGGCGGTCAATTCTAAGAAAGAAGCTTTGTTCATGGAATCCACGTTTAGATTTAAGCACTGATAGAACGCGGGGGGGGGGGAATTGTTGATAGTGGTTTTAGCTAGACGAATGTTTTTTGCGAAAGTTTGGCAAGAGGAACATAGATTGGAGCTCAGACGAGCACTTTTCATGAATATAGCGATACTTTCTTGTTAGGCTTTTTTGTGATTGATTTTCGACACTAGGTAATAGTTATTCCGGTTTATCGTTGCCTCACGAAGTATAGAATTGTTTGCTTGCTTGTTTGTTTGTTTGTTTGCTTGTTTGTTTGTTTGTTTGTTTGTTTGTTTTTGTTTGTTTGCTTGTGTGTTCGTTTGTTTTTGTTTTGTGGCATATCAACCTTTTTCAGGTTATTTAATGTGAATCCAGTGATTTTGAAGAACAATTTTTTAATAGAGTATATTTGTTTTTTCAAGTCGGTTTCTATTCAACCCATAGTTGGGACCCTAACAGGTACTACCACACCGGGTCAGAGTGGACCTGGGAGCAATGGCAATTAAAGGGTTGCTCCACACTCCCCAAAGCCCGCAAGTTGGGGGCTCACCATCGGATATAGTTTAAGGTAAAAGTATAGAATTGACAATCTTCTACGAGGCGATGGCTGGACGCGAATGGTATTCGGAGTTCGATGACTCTAAATAGTAAAATAATTTTATGTTTTTTATTAAAATTTTACACGATAATTTTCCGTAATTTTTAATGTAAACAAATATTTCTAGTGCAAAGTAAACATATGCATAGGTTTTCCTGTTGTTTTATTTTGAATTGGTATGTATATTTGAGTAAACCTATTTTGAATGTTAAACGACTCGCCTACCTCTTAAACAGCGCTCAATAACAATGAAGGGATTTCAATAAAATCTCGTATAGAAATTGTGGGTTTGTATTACTGTACACATAGATTCGAAAAAGTTGTCAAAAAACAAATATATAACAAATAAATGTTATCAAAGGCAAGATAAGTTACTTTTCTACCTAACTGGATATATTTTTCGTGTTTTTATTCAATGTAACATGGTATTCAGCTCGAAAAGCATACAGTGTTTACCGATGTATTGGAAAATTCAAAATGGCGCCCGAGTCTCTCTTTAACACGGTAAGTTCAGGGAAAGATGCTATAAATAATAAACTAGACAAAATACTGTTAGAAATTCGCTCAATATATGTTACCGTGACATAAGTTGACATATATTCGGTGTTTTTTTTATAGTATTTTGTCTAGTTTATTATTTATAACACCTTTTCCCAAACTTACCATGTTAAAGAGAGTGTCGGGCGCCATTTTTAATTTTCCAATACATCGGTAAACACTGCATGTTTTTCGAGCTGAGTAAACATGTTACATTGAATAAAAACACAAAAAATGTATCCTGTTAGGTAGAAAAGTAACTTATCTTGCCTTTGATAATATTTATTTGTTATATATTTGTTTTTTGACAACTTTTTCGAATCTATGTGTACAGTAATACAAACCCGAAATTGTATGCACAAAAAAAAGCATGCATTATATTAGTTTAGAAAAATTCCATAAAAAGAGAGTTCAAGGGAGGTAACTCTCAAATAAACCATGCAATTTTATTTTCTCATTCTTTACGGTGGATAGACTTCGTATCCTAATGCAAATATTGGATAATAAGCGTGTGTAATTTCTATCATCTCCCCCCCCTCTCTCTCTCTCTCTCTCTCTCTCTATATATATATATATATATATATATATATATATATATATATTCAGTGTAGCTTAATCGCCATATATATTTTATAAATTACTATATATATATATATATATATATATATATATATATATATATATATATATATATATATATATATATATATATATATATATATCTTAGGTTGAGTATTTGGGAAGTGATATACAAATTACCATTAGCGTATGAAGCGATGCTCTTTGTGTAAAGAAAGTGAGGTAATTTGGACAGTGTCAAAACATTGTTAATTCACTACCCGCATAGCAGCAGCCGTATAGCGCAACGGTTAGAAACTCCGACTGTCGTTTGGGCGATCGGGCTTCGATCCTGGCTTGAGGTAGTTGCTTGTTTAGCCGCACTGATGAGCTGTGAAACAGCGAAACACTACTCTATATGGATGACTATATATATATATATATATATATATATATATATATATATATATATATATATATATATATATAAGTGGCCTTGTCTATCTATCTGTGTGCAGAACGGTATATGCCAAATTACTTTGTCAGTTTTTGCTCTACAGACTTGAAACTTGATATATAGGAGATTCAGATCTATGGAACAGATGCAATTCAATTTTAGTCGGTAAAATAGCTGCTAAAATATCAAAATTGAAATAAAATGGAATTTGGAGGCGTGAGGTGACTAAACATGCTGTATAACATGCGCAAATATACATTTTTACATTTAACATAATTTTTTAAGCTTTTATATGCGTATGTACTTTGCTCAGATGGTAACTAATAATGATGGAGAGCTATATGCCTTGGTTTCGATTTAAGCTGATGGCATCCAAGTCATATTTTACCTTTTTTTATTTTACACATAGAATCACTACTATATAGTGGGTACAATATGAAACCAATAGAGAATTGGCTCTATAATAATACATACGAAATCTGTAGGACTTCAAATCTCATATTTGAGCGAATTTTAGACAGGGCAACGCCATACAAACATATAGTAATTACAAAATAAGTGATGTTAGAATGATTATTAAAGGGATAACCTATTCTAAAAGCAATTTGTGTTTACTGACATTGCTTTTCTACCGGGTTTGGAACTATGACTTCTATTGCGTTTAAAATTATGATTTATACCGTGTTTGAAACTATGAATTCTACCGTATTTAAAACTATGAATTCTACCGTGTTTGAAACTACGAATTCTACCGTGTTTGAAACTACGAATTCTACCGTGTTTGAAACTACGAATTCTACTGTGTTTCAATATGAATTCTACCGTGTGTGAAACTACGCATTCTACCGTGTTTGAAACTACGAATTCTACCGTGTTTGAAACTACGAATTCTACCGTGTTTGAAACTACGAATTCTACTGTGTTTCAATATGAATTCTACCGTGTTTGAAACTACGCATTCTACCGTGTTTGATACTACGAATTCTACCGTGTTTGAAACTATGAATTACACCGTGTGTGAAACTACGAATTTTACCGTGTTTTAAACTATGAATTTTACCGTGTTTGAAACTATGAATTCTACTGTGTTTGCAACTATAAATTCTACTGTGTTGAAAACTATCGATTCTGCCATATTTGAAACTCACTTTTCTTTGCCACACACGTAACCTTTCATTGATATTTCGAACACGTTCAAGAGGTTTTTGAAATATGAAAACTATTGTACTAAAAGCGGAGTAACCATTGTTCTAACCATTACCAACAAAGGCAGGTTCATATTGGGGTTATGAGTTGGCATGCCCAGTTCGGATTATGCACTGATTTTCATCGTTGAAGGTCAATGAGAAGAGTTTCTTGCCCCCGGGCACTGAAGCGAATACAAAAGGGCATTTGTTACCTTTAAGGGGAGGACATACACAATAGTTCTATGCATCGAAATGTGTTATTCAATTCTGAATATTAATTTCACGATTGACGGGAGGAAACAACAAGTACGACTAATACTAGTAGATTCACAGAGCATAGGGATATATAGATATATATATATATATATATATATGTGTGTGTGTGTGTGTGTGTGTGTGTGTGTGTGTGTATACATACACACACGCACACGCACACGTATGTGTGTGTGTGTGTGCAAGTGCTAAGTCTATTTCTATTAAACAACTTTAGTTAATGCCTTTTTTTGCTCATCCTTATATAAATGAACTCTCTTTTGTCATTATAAACTTTAGAAGTCGGATTATGTAGGTGCTAAGTCTGCGATAGGTTCAAGTTTTTTTTTTTTTTACCTTCTGTGAATTTAAACTGCATTCTTTATTTTTATTTTTGCATTTTTTTATTCAAAGCTTCTTTAGACTAATATATATAAAGAGAGAGAGAGAAAGATAGACAGAGAGAGAGGGGGGATACCGAGAGAGAGAGAGAGAGAGAGAGAGAGAGAGAGAGAGAGACAGAGGCAGACAGAGAAATAAATAAATAGGTAGGATACAGAGAGAATGAGAGAGAGGATAATAAAAACAGAAAAAAACACACCATCTTATATATACTATTATATATTATATATTATATTATATATTATATTATATATTATATCATATGTTATACTATATATTATATTATATATTATATTATATATTATATATTATATTATATATTATATTATATATTATATATTATATTATGTATTATATTATATATTATATTATATATTATATTATATCTTATATTATATATTATATTATGTATTATATTATATATTATATTATATATTATATTATGTATTATATTATATATTATATTATATATTATATTATGTATTATATTATATATTATATCTTATATTATATATTATATTATATCTTATATTATATCTTATATTATATATTATATTATGTATTATATTATATATTATATTATATCTTATATTATATATTATATTATATATTATATATACTAGGAGCGTTCCAAACAAAGTGCATCCTATTTTTTATTTAACATTCTAACCTTTCTATGTTACCCTAAACTAGATGTCACATTTCCACCATATTCATAATCGTAACCTAGCCCCTTTATCCTCCTCTGGTGAGAAGCATTCGGCTTTGAAATGCCTAGGTATAAAGAGCATTTATAACCGCAGTCAGCCTCTATAATATTCAATTAAGAGAATGGGAAAGCGAAAATGTAGGTCATGGCCATATAAATAGATTGAATTTACCGCAGAATTATATATATATATATATATATATATATATATATATATATACTAGCATGGGTGCTCGGCGTTGCCCGAGTGTTTCGAGGTGTATGCTGAGAAAAAAGAGGTCGATTTTTTAAAAATTTGACCCCTATTATGACCCGTTGACATTTATTGTTTCTGGCTCAAATCAAGTTATTAAGTTAGATCTATGTCCAAGGAACCTATATCTAAAATTTCAAGTGTTTAAACCCAAAATTTTGGTAGAGTTCTCCAAAGTCAAATCGTTGAACTTTTATCTCTTAACTGACAAATTTCTGGCCGAAAACCGATCACAAAGATTTTCCCGAATCTCAGTACACTGTATATCAAATTTCGAGTCTGTAGACAGAGTTATTACGTAGGGAAATGTACACAGACAGACAGGCACACAAACACGTTCACCCAAAATGGCCGACTTGTAACAACGTGGGGATTGAATTCCTTTTCCCATAACGAACGCATCAGGGTTATCATGCATAAAATTATCTTTTTGTTGGTAACATCGACGAGTTGGTGAGAAATGAGATTTTTATGAAAACATAAAATCCTAAAATTGCCATCTCATTAACGAAACGACTATAATGAAAGGCTCCAGGATGAAATAAACAAGAGTTATAAAAAAGAAAAATGTGTCTTTGAATTTCAACAAAGTGTTGTACCATATACATATATATATATACATATATATATATATATATATATATATACATATATTATGTAAGAGGAACCCTGCCTCTCTTTCTCTCTCTCTGTGTTGTGCGTGAGTTCGTTGCCCATGGTCCCAATAACGGCTGGATTGATATTTATGAAATTTTACACAAATTTACTTTATGTAGCTGGTAGTGTTCTTAGATAGGTCTTATATAGGAACGTCTTCGATAAGTATCGCTTATGGATAATTGAAATAATCTGATGAAAGAAGGAACAAGCGATTTTGACTAAAGTTAACACCTTACACAGCCTAACATCACAAGTGCATTTGAAAAATCGTATCACTACACAAGCAGAAAGATCAAAAAGGTTCTTCGATATGACAGGGGCGATTTGAGTGTCTCTGCTCAAAGCACAACTGAAGCATGATACTTGACTTTTTAATTTTAAACTTTAATTTAAATAATTATCACTCCCCAAGCAGAAAAGCAAGACATACAAAAGCAACAATTTTTCTTTGACATGACAGGTGCGCGTCCGAAATCAATCTTTCTGTTTTGAGCACAACTGAAACAAATGCTTGATTTTTGAATTTTAAACTTTAATTTAAACCATTATATATAAAGAAATAAGTTTATAAAATCGACAGTAGGTTCTCTACAGTGCAATGTAGAGTACAAGGTATTGTGGACTAAGTCACGACGTAGAAGTATGTGAAGCTTCACCCGATGCACTGCGATGGGTCCCCAATTAGAGCATGCAATCGATCGTTTGTATTGAAAAATTAGCAATTCCACTGATTTATATATAAGTGTAGGATTGTATAATATTCGTTGATCATCATTCAATTCCGGGCAACGTCGGGTCTCCCTGCTAGCATGTATAATGTATACATATTGTACCAGATGGGTTACCAATCGGGAAAACTAAGCTCTATATACCGCACCGTGACGTAGAAATTTTCAGGTTGGTATCTGGAGTCGCGTTTAATTTACTAGAAGAGATGGACCTCCAGATATGCATATACAAGAAGGAAAAACTTTGATGTAAAACCTGAGGTCTAATGTCTGTTCTGTCTTGTGACAACCATTGCACCGACAAAGATTGGTAGTTGTACCAAAAAATGTGGTCGGTTCCACTATAAATAAATAATCTGTGTTGATTTCCGAGCAATTTATATGTTGTAGCCGAGTTCATATGAGAGGGTTCACTCTCTCTCTCTCTCTCTCTCTCTCTCTCTCTCTATATATATATATATATATATATATATATATATATATATATATATATATATATATATATATATATATGATGAGAATAATGGAAATAGTATTCGGACAAAACAGAGAAATAAAAAATAAAAAGGAACAAACTGAGTTATGTGTTCATCCACGTTTCGTCTTTCTTTCGAGACTTCCTCAGAGGAAGTTTTGAAATAAAGGCAAAACGTTGATGGACACATAAGTCGGTTTGTTCTTTTTATTTCTCTCTCTCTCTCTCTCTCTCTCCCTCCCTCCCTCTTTCTCTCTCTCTCTCTCTCTCTCTCTCTATATATATATATATATATATATATATATATATATATATATATAGTGAACCCTCTCGTATGAACTCGGCTACAACAAAGAAGTTGCTTAGAAATCAACACAGATATAAAAAAAATCCTTAAAAAACAGAAAACGGAAAAACCTCTGGAGGAGGAAATGTAGTTAAATCTTTTATCACATAGTTTTCCTTAAAAAGGAAATGGATTCCATATTGTTCATTGTAAAAGTGTTTTTCTCAACGTCTGAAGAGAGACTGTTCTTGTGAATATTTTCAAACGATATAAGGTTTGAAATTGTCCGAAGGTCACGAAACATTTGTAACGAACAATGAAAATACACTACTTGTTGCTATCAATCCAACCTTAGTTGTCTTGATTTTGTGAAAAGTGTTATTTCCGCACAAGCCAAAAGGCCGGACATATAAAATCAACAGTAGGTTTTTTATATGACAGGGGCGCGTTCGAACTGAATGTTTCTGTTTAAAACACAATTAAATTTTTATACTTGACTGTTTCATTTAAACTTAAATTTAAGCCATTTTCACCGTACAAGCAGTAAGGTCAGGCATATAAAGTCAACAGTAGGTTTTTTTTATTTGACAGGGGCGCGTTCTAAATGAATGCTTCTGTTTAAAGCACAGTTGAAGCATGATGCTTGTCTTTTGCAATATAAGCTTTAATTTAAGCTATTATATATAAACGTTAAACAGTATTGTGAACTAAGTCACTGTGAGAGGCGCATGAAGCTTCCTCCTGGTGCACTGCGATTGGTCCCCAACTAGAGCAGTCAATCGATTTGATCTGATTGAAAAATTAACAATTTCACCGATTTTGATGACAATAAGAAAGTATGGGAATGTGAAGTATTCGTTGATCGTCATTCAATCCCGAGCAACGTCGTTTCTCCTTGTTAATATATATATATATATATATATATATATATATATATATATATATATATATATATATATATATATACTGAAGAAGACAGAAGGATCGGTCGAAAATATGTTACAAGAAAGGTCTCCTTTTCTTGTAAGTAAGATAAGCATTAAATAAAGTAAAAATGGGATTAGATAGACCGAGATTCGAATCTGGTAAGCAAGGTTCGGAAATAGCTTCAGGAAGGAATTCGCATTGTTCAAATTAATATAAAACAGTAAATATGTTTGAGTAAAAGGAATTTGATTGTTCAATTGTTTTTTTATGAAAACTGAATTAAAATAAGGTCAGTTAGAAGAACGAACAATAGCAAATTTAAATATGTTGAAAAATAAGTTAGGCCGAAAAATAGGTTAGAGAAAATTCATTGTGTGCAAAAGTGCTTTGGAAACGTGCCAAACAGCGCATGTTTTAGCCACGCGGACCGATCACGTGGTCAGACACACGGATGACGCCATGGAGAAATGAATTCTCAATATAGTTTGCTAGTTTAAGACAGACAGAGTCGAGAGTCGAGTTAGAGACAGAGCTGACATCGTCAGAGAAGGCAGTCCCCTTTGGAAGCGAGGGAGAAAGTTTTAATCATGTAGTCGACTTTGAATTCTTGGATGTCATTATCATTGTGACCGGTCGAATGGAATAAAAGAACACATCATATTTTGTAACTGCGTCTTCGTGTTGTGTCATTCTTCAACAATTAAAGGTAATGTGAAACATCCTTCATATGAACATTGTGTCCACTCATCTTTATAGTGAACTTTGTGCATAACTCATCCAAGAAATGTGTCCCCCTCCTGTGTCATAAGAACTGATAACCCTCCTCTCTAAATATATGTGTTAAGAACCACAGACAGTAAAATGTATAAATGCCCCCTCTCTCTCTCTCTCTCTCTCTCTCTCTCTCTCTCTCTCTCTCTCTCTCTCTCTCTCTTCTTCCCCTCTCACTGTATTACATATCACCGTCTCTTCACAATATGAACACCCGGCTATACAACATATGTGCTTTTGAAAGAAACATTTTCGTTTTTTTTTCCAAAGACTTTTTGTATTCCTACACGTTAACGCATAGGAAATAAATGCAGAAGAGACATAAACATTTATATATTTTTCGTATTGATATTTTATATATATATATATATATATATATATATATATATATATATATATATATATATTGTATAATATATACAGGAATTTACATTTATATCGGTAGTCGGTACCGACGGTTTCAAGCCCGGTAGTTGAGGACTGCTCTTAATGTCCGCCTCAGGCTCTCTTCAGCCGACTCTCATCTGAAGAGAGCCTGAGGCGGACATTAAGAGCAGTCCTCAACTACCGGGCTTGAAACCGTCGGTATCGACTACCGATATAAATGTAAATTCCTGTATATATTATACAAAAAATATATTGCTCTTATTTCGAGAAAGGTTTTTTCCCTAATAATAGAGCACTGCATGGGATTTCTTTTTCTACAAAAAGTACAAGTATATATATATATATATATATATATATATATATATATATATATATATATATATATATATATATATATATATTAAGACGTCTAATTTTTCTTCAAGTAAAAGTCAATCTTTTGGGGGCATCGATCCAAGTGCTCCAATTACAACTGGCATCATCGTTATTCCTTTGACACATAGCTAGCCTAGTCATATAGAACCAATTATTCGGAATAGTTCTCAATGTTCGTCTACTGCACTTTTCTTCGTATTGTGATCACAAAGAATGATCGATACCCGTGTGCGCGTTTGTCTGTCAACGACAATGAAATCAGTCAATGATCTCCTAAGTCGAAATTCGGGTTTGTGTTATTCTACACCTAGATTCACAAAAATGGTAAAAAAATAAAATATATAACAAATAAATGGTATCAAAGGCAAGATAAGTTACTCTTCTACCTACAAGATAAGTTACTCTTCTACCTAATCGGTTCGAAAATCATACAGTGTTTATCGATATATTTGAATAAGCAAAATGGCCGTGTGTTCGCTGTAAGTTTGGGAAAATGAGTCCAAACTAAATAATTATACAAAATACTGTTAGAAGCTCACTCAATATATGTTACCGTGAAATAGGCGGACATAAATGTGACACAAGGTCGGTTTAATGTGGGAGATACCCAGCTCCCTTCAAAAGAGGATTCTGCAAGCATAAAATTGAATAAGGACAATTAATTTGAGTGCAGCATTTGTGCAGCCACCACATTTTAGTGACCAGCCCAGTACAAGTACCGGGTGTTAACTTTGAGTAATTATTTAGTTTGAACTCATTTTCCTAAACTTGCCGTATTCAACAGCTAGCACACCGCCATTTTGCTTTTCCAAATATACAGATAAACACTGTAAGATTTTTAAACCGATTACACGTTTTAAAGCGAGTAAAACTATTAAAGACTTTTGCAAATCGGTAGAAGAGTAACTTATCTTGCCTTTGATAACATTTATTTGTTATATATTTGATTTTTTACCACTTTTTTTTAATCTGTGTATAGTAAAACAAACCCCGAAATTCTAAACTATTGCAATTCTTTGAGTTTCCAAGGCTTCCTCAGACTAATAGCGATACCAGTTGAAATTCACTTCAACCGTTAGATAATCTAAGAAAGCACGAGTTGTCTACCTTTTCACCGTAACGGAAGAATGACGTCATAAGTAAGATAACTCCCGTTTGCCAGGTTGCTAGATTCGTTTTGGATCTGGATTATTTTTTATTGCATTGAAATCGCTTCAGACAATTTATGAAGCCACTTGACGTATGAAGCTAACAAGACTGAAAGATGACTACCGCAGAGAAAAGAGATGCCATTTGGCCTTAGTTTTGAAAAGACTAAAGCAAAGGGTAGAAGGAAAACAGGGAGCAGAAAGAGAGTTCAACAAGTCTGCAGTTCTTGCGAAGAAGCTACTGGAACAGAAAGATGAATTGATGGAGACCACTGGCGTAACGAGTCAAACGAACTGGTACAAAGGAAGCGGGAAATAGATAAGACAGTTCTGCAAAACACATGCCGTAATAGTATTTATTTAAAAAAAAAAGACTGTGCGAGAGAGAGAGAGAGAGGGGGGGGGAGGTTGCACGGAAGAAAACATGGTGGGACTAATCAAAGTAGAGACACGCTTCTATATTTTATTAAGACCCCTCAAGTGAGACATTAATTCACCAACCCAAAATATAACAACGGTATTCTATGTATGGTCTGATTGTAGATAGATGGAGATTGCGAATAACCTCAGGTGTTTAGAGTAGGACGGCATAATCACGTTGACACACCGGTTTCCGTTAGATCCTCGGAGTTAAGAATCGTTGAGCCGGTTCAGCACTAAAATGGGCGACTATTCGGTAACACAAGGTCATGCATGTGCGCTCCGGTTATCTCAGCATTGTTTCCAGTCGTCCTGGACTTTTCCTTCCCACTGAACTCTAGCAGTGGCAGTTCAGGAGATGTGTGGTTGGGGATTGTACAGAGGTCATAAAAATTGACGTGTCATCAAGCAACTCCTTCGCCAGGAGTACCGGAAAGAGCTGCGGTTCAGTGAGATTGGCTTTCAAGAAATTACTCACTGTTCTCTTCCATTTGAAGTTTGAAAGTTATCCATCTTCTTTCGATTTTGTCATTAGACGTTATTTACTTCCGGTCGTTTCTTGGGACTCGTGACTAGATTAAATAAACCAAATTCAATGACGTCAGCAGGTTACATGACTTGCGTTCCTCGGCCTTATTAATACGACGGCCGCGCACGACCCGGTCGTCCTCTTAGACTCGTTGAGTCCACTTTTCTTTTGAAGGGGGGGGGGGGCGGAGAGATAATATTTTATTAATCTATATATCTATAAAAGAGAGAATGCGTGTGTGAGGACATTTCTCAACCTATATACTCAACGATTTTTTATGTACAAATTTGAAATTTGATATACAGGATATTAAAACATGGGGAAATATTTTTTTTATCTGTTTTTATCCGGAAAAAAAGGCGACTAAGAGGTCAAATTTGAAAAAATGTGACTTGGGTGTCATCGAGTTTTATTTGTTTGCTGACTGTTTCACGAATGCGCATGCGTGAATAGCTCACATTACAGAATATTTATGTTAAGAATGAGTAGTTTGGAAACATCCTTTAAAGACCGTGTCATGCTGTCACGTTATCGTACTTGACTTACTGTGTTTATGTTTTGATTTTTTATCTCAGCTCGAGTAGTTTTCTTTTTCTTTTATTTACTTACAAGAAGTGAACTGTTTAGAAAAAAAAACATAATACTCGCATGCACATGTCTCAGTTTCTATGTTAATAAAAATAAAATATCATATTTAGGCGTATTTTATGGCCGTGTAACGTCGGCTGGTCGGCCTTCTAGTATGTTATACAGTCAAAACGATGGAGTGGCAATGGCCAAGTAATGAACGACACAGATTGGAAACCTCGGTGTACCTAGTTCGAGTCTCTAAAAAAAAGTAAGCCCTGTCGTGGATGTGCGTCAGAAGCAGAGATGCGTCCTTGAGTTCCTGGAAAAAGTGCTTCGCAAATGGCATTGACTATGTAGAAAGCTAAATTCTAGAGCAGAAAAAGGTCGCTTGTTTTATTAGCAGTAAATTCAAAACCATGTTTGTTTATTTATATTATAATGTCTAAGCAAATATGCTTTTATATGCAACGATACGTCTTAATTAACATTAATGCTGCTGACAAAATAATACATTTCTAAAAAGTTAAAAACAAGACTCATAAAAGAATGTACGAGTGATGAAACACGACGCTAAATAAACGCAATCCGTAGATGCAGGTTCGTCGTCGCTATGGTTTTCTTGACACTTTGAGTAGTTCTGCAACATTTTTAGTTTGAAAATAGGTTTTCGTAGTTCTGCAACATTTTTAGTTTGAAAATAGGTTCTACTTTTGGAACGACAATCGTCTGACAAAGCCTGTTCCAGACACCCATGCACAGTCGTCGTTCATCGTTAGCAAAAGTGCATTGAGAATGGTGGTGACTATGTAGAAAAATAAAATTCTACAGCATAAAATGGTCGTTCGTTTTAATGGTTCTGCTCCCTTCTCCGTAGCTCGTCAACTGTTTGAGTTAAAAAATAAGAAGCTTTTCTTTTGGAAGGGACATCATAGTAAAAGCGGTCTAAAAACCAGTCGTATGAAAAAAAAACTTAAATACAACTTATAAAATAAGTCAATGCTGGACAAGATTTTGAAGGGGTCATTCATCCCTCTTGTGATGATAAGCCTGAAAAAGTTCCCTATCTACTTGACTTTCTACGAAGACAAAGTTAGAAACAAGATTGTTTTGGGATCTGAAAAACATCCAGCTTCTCAAAAAGAGGCATTCTGGATTGCGACAAAATTTTTAACTGACTTAGTCTCGAAAGAGTTCTCTTTCTCTGAACGAAAACAGAATGAATGAAGTGTAGTATCCGAACAGATACTATACTTTGATCTCAGCCAAAAGATGAGGAACAAGATTTTAAGAGACAATCTGCTTAAAAATAAAAAAAATGTAACGCTGTCGTTAATGTGTCATCACGTCGCAAGGAACACAGGACAAGTAATTACTCGACTCCATTTTTTTTCTAATAACGACATTTATTTCTTCATTCTCTCGACACGCGTGACTTCTCATTACGGCCGTGACGTCATCCACCTCTTTAACGGGACCTCTCTTCTTGTTATTGTCTTTTTATTTTTCCTTGCCGTGACGTCATTACGTACACTGGTCGGTATTCGAATATGCGCGTCCGCGCTCTGTAACAAAAGGAAATGATTTTAAGTTTCTGAATTTTTTAGATAAGGATTGATAATTCGAATTGTTTGGATTATTGGGACTATTGTTCTCGTCTTCAATGTTATTTTCGGTGTAACTTTGAGCTTCTTCAGGTGTATCTTTCAAACTCGGAAGCCTTTCTGTCGAATAGCCACATAGTGGATAAAGTACTTGTTTAAATTCAGTTGTAAATTAAGCCTTCTAGCAGTTGAAGGTTCAATCATCAATGCAAGTGACACTCAAAATACAATTGTCCTGAGAACTCCTACCCAGTCATGGCTGACGGAACGAGAGCATGCTACACCCCTGGATTAGATATAGGGTTTTGTTCGAAATTTTCTTTCTTTTTTTTTTTTTTTTTTTTTTTAGATCAACAGGCCGAGATTTGGGAGAATTAAATAATTGATATACTTATTTTTCATTGTCATTTTTTTTTTAATTACATTTTCACCCCAAACAAGGCACATTGCCACTTTGATGTAGGGGCTACTATCAGGGACCTAAGTTCCAGGGGTACTATGTAGGGAGTTTAGCAGCAAGATGTCTGTTCACATTACACTTGAACTTCTGCATGTCAGTACAGTTGGTGAAGCAGGAAACCGGAAGAGAATTCCGAAGTCCTGCAGTTCTGGAGAGTTGAAGGTTGAAGTGCCGGCGACACTATAAAAAAATTTTAACTGCGAATTATTTAGGACTTCTACCCATTCCAGAGCTTGACAAAGATTCCCGATTTCGACAAAATATACCGGAAGAAGGTCGGGGGTGACATCGACTGAAACTTGAAAATAACATTCAAGATAAGAACAGTCGTCAAAATAATCCAAATATTAAAAACCAGATTTTTATTGTTTTATTTTTAAATTTTGTAGACAGGGACATTTTGCGTGTCTGTATGTATGTGTGTAAGTTTGTGTATGTGTGTGTGCGTGCCTTTGTGCATGTGTATATGTGTATGTATGTGCGTGTGCCTTTGTGTATGTGTGCATGTGTGTCTGTGTATATGTATATATGTGTGTATTTGTGTATGTGTGTGTATGTATGTGTGTATCTTTGTGTATGTGTGTATGTGTGTATCTTTGTGTATGTGTGTGTCTTTTTGTAGGTATGTGCCTTTGTGGTGCGTCTGTCTGTATGTGTGTATCTGTGTGCATCTGCGTCTGTCTGTATGTGTGTATCTGTGTGCATGTGTATATGTGTGTATTTGTGTATGTGTGTATATATGTATGTGTGTCCGTGTATGTGTGTATGTGTGTGTGTCTGTGTCCATGTGTTTGTATGTGTGCACGTGTATTTGTGTATGTTTGTGTATGTGTATGTGTGTATCTATGTGTACTTGTCTGTGAATATGTGTGTGTATGCGTATATGTCTGTGAGTATGTATGTGTTTGTGTGTATGTATATGTGTCTGTGTGTATCTGTGTGTGTGTGTGTGTGTATGTATGTGTGTGGCGCTATTGCTGACAAAATAGAAGTGAAAGACGTCACCAACACAGTGGCAGTGACGTGACATTAAAGAGCGTTTCTATTTATTATTATATGATGAAACTACCAGGAGAGGGGGGGGCACGTGTTTTAGCGAGTGTAGTCGCTGTAGTGAGTTACCGTCGTCGCTATGGTTTTCTTGACACTTTGAGCGCCAAAAAACATCGACGATGACGGCGATGATGACGTCAGGAAAGTGGCGGGAAACGGTAGCGGTAGTCGCTGCCATTTGGAATGAAAGCAAAAAGACGAAGTGGCAAAAAAAAAAAAAGAAGTCTTTTAGCAGTTCAAATGAGATCAGAGAAATATAAAAACAATAAATGAGAAATTGACGAAAAAAAAAAGGAAAGAGAAGAAAATTTTGTCAGATATTTTGCTTTTAAACTTTCGTTGGAATCATTTGCTCGAGAAATCCATGTCGGTAGTTATACATTCTTCAACATACTTCGACAAACTCTCCCTCTCTCTCTCTCTCTCTCTCTCTCTCTCTCTCTCTCTCTCTCTCTCTCTCTCTCTCTCTCTCTCTCTCTGTATATATATATATATATATATATATCCCTCTATCTATCTATCTCACTCACTCTCTCTCTATCTATCTATCTATCTATCTATCTATCTCCCTCTATCTATCTATCTATCTATCTTATTTCCGTATTCTCTCTCTCATTCGCTAATTGTTTTTTCATTCTCTAACCATCCTTATTTCCATACGTCCATCTTTTTCACACACTCTCCCTTTCTCTCTCCTCTTTTTCTTTCTGTTTCCCTCACTTTCCTGTCTCTCTTTCTCTCTTTAATGCCTTATTTTTTTCATTTTCTATCAGTCTTTTATTTCCTTATTCTCCCCCCCTCTCTCTCTCTCTCTCTCTCTCTCTCTCTCTCTCTCTGTCGTATTCTCTTATTCCTTTAATTGCCATTTTCTCACAGTCCTCATTTCCATACGCTCTATCTCTCTCTCTCTCTCTCTCTCTCTCTCTCTCTCTCTCTCTCTCTCTCTCGCTCTCTCTTTCTTTCTCGTTCACTTAGTCTCTCTTCTCATTTTTCTCGCCCAATCCCCCCTCTCTCTGTCTCTGTCTCTCCCTGTCTGTCTGTCTGTCTGTGTGTGTGTCTCTCTCCCCCCCCCCTCTCTCTCTCTTTATTTCGTTCCCCTCCCTATCATTTATTCTCTTAGTCTTTTTCTATTCTCCTTATTTTCTTTTTCTCACTCACTTATTCTTTCTGATGCATTCTCGACATTTCCGCTTCTTCTCGCATGAGAACCGCTTTTGCCTGGCGTCGCTTTTTTACCACTCGCCCAACAAGACTATTTTGAATCAAAATTCAAATTCATGCACATGTTTGTTTATTTATATTATAATGTCTAAGCAAATATGATTTTATATGCAACGGTACGTCTTAATTAACATTATTTGATGCTGTTGAAAAATAATACATTTCTAAAAAGTTAAAAACAAGACTCATAAAAGAATGTACGAGTGATGAAACACGACGCTAAATAAACGCAATCCGTAGATGCAGGTTCGAATCTAGTACATGTCTTATTTTTTCATTTCATTTAGTTATAATATTACTAACAGAAACACGAATTCTAACAATTACCGGATAAACATTCCTTTTTTACTATATCTATCTATCTATCTATCTATCTATATATCTATCTATATATATATATATATATATATATATATATATATATAAAAGTGAACGTGTCTGTGTGTGTGTCTACATTTCCCTACGCAATAACTCTGTTAATTTTAAGTCTACAGACGCCAAATTTGATATACAAGGTACTGAGATTTGGGAAAATCTATGTGATCGGTTTTCGGCCAGAAATTTGGCTGTTAAGGGGTCAACGTTCAACGATTTGACCTTTGAGAACTCTACCAAACTCCTCCGACAATTTTGTGTCTAAACACTTGACATTTTAGATATTGGTTCTTTGGGCATGGATCTAACTTAATAACTTGATTTGGGCCCAAAATAATAAATGTGAAAAGGTCATAATAGGGGTCAAAGTTTAAAAAGAATTGACCTCTGCGGCCTCTACCAAATTACTCAGACAATTTCTGGTCTAAACATATGGATATCTACGTGAACGTGTCTGTGTGTCTGGCTTTCTGTTTGTGTACATTTCCCTACGCAATAACTCTTAATTTTTAGTCTACAAACTCTAAATTTGATATACAGGGATTTGGGAAAATCTTTGTTATCCATTTTCGGCCAGAAATTTGGCTGTTAAGAGGTCAAAGTTCAACGATTTGACCTTTGAGAACTCTGCCAAACTCCTCCGACAATTTTGGGTCTAAACATTAGAAATTTTAAATATAGGTTCCTTGGACATAGATCCAATCTCATAACTTGATTCGAGCCCCAAAACAAGAAATGTTAAGGGGTCATAATAGGGGTAAAAGTTTTTAAAAATTGACCGCTTTTTTTTTTTTTGCTCAACATACACCTCCAAACACCTGGGCAACGCCGGGCTGAAATGCTAGCATATATTAATAGACATCAACATACTGTACTGTTTCGCTTCGCTCTTCCATATATATATATATATATATATATATATATATATATATATATATATATATATATATATATAAAAACTCGATGGGCCCCTTTTATCAACGGACTCGCCAGGAGTTAATCGATGATCATAGAAAAATAAAAATAAATAAGTAAAATATCTTGCAAAAACAGATTTAATTGGGTTTGCGTGTAAATTTTATCGAGGGAGAGAGGAAAAAAGGGAAGGACGGGGTGGAATACGAGTAAAATAATAATAAAAAAAAATTACAATTATGTAAAATATATATACAAATGTGGGCAAAGGGAGAGAGTTAAAATGTATCCTCAAATAACTCTATTGACCTAACGGACTCCTTCTGCCGACAGAGGGAAGATCGTCAAACCAGAATTGACGTAGGTTTTAATTAAGGCTAGTCAATCGAAAAGAGGTGATGACTTTCAAAAATATCGGCGAAAAAAGCGACCCCTCCCTGTAGAAAAGTTCCCAGTTGAGGGGTGAAGGAATTAATATTTTCAGCTATTTTTAGATATTTGGCGAGCTTCAAAACGATGCCGATCTCCTGAAAATTCGTCGCCTCTGAAGAAAGTTTTAGGCAGACATGATGATGATTGCAACTTCTTGTCAGACGAGTGCCACTCCCTCAGACATTTAAAATCCATGAGCCCAAATGCCCGAGGGAGTATCTATACAAATATGATGTTACAGAGTCTTAGCTTTGTACGACAGCTAAGTCTCTCTCTCGGTTCAAAATGTTCAGATCCAGCAACGAGCAATAGCAAGATAGCCAGCAACAAATTAAACTGCAGACCAGCTTAATGCGGGTAATGGTCTTCCGCTTTATGATTTTTTTAAACCAGAGATTTGCTTCTCCTAGAAAGGTTGCCTTCACCACGGCTTACGGGAGCCCTCTTCACCCCAATACACACACACACACACACACACACACACACACACACACACACACACACAAATATACACGGTGTTAGTTGGCCGTTGACCCAGAAAAAGGGTGCATTCGCCCTTTGGAAGGTCTTGTTTTTAATCCTTCAGGGAGACTAGCCGCCCTTCTCACCAAACAAGTCTGGTGGGGGAACCAGTTTAGTCGCCGGTGACCCGACCATGAGGCAGGTAGTACTGGGTTACATGGTACCAGTAGCACATGACATGACCTGACATACATACATACATACATACATTTAAACAGATAGGCGAGATTTATATTATAGATGAAAATGGCCTCCAATATCAACAAAGATTATACCATTCCTGTAATGATCCAGTTGATTTTGCGATCGAAGTTTAGTTCTGTGCAGGTCTAAGAGGTCCACCCTCCCAGGCTTTGCCGTCTCTCTTTGTCGGCGCCCCAATAGGGGATGCTAACAGGACTGCCCAGGTACTTTGTGCAGGTCAGAGTGTCCCTTCTCTGAGCCGATGACTTCTCAATACCACTTTCTGGTGTCTAAGTTCTTGCAGTGGGAGAGAATTGAACAGCTTCCATTGATTCACTGAATTGTTCAACGGAAGTATTTCATTACAGTCAGAAGTATCAGAATTAGATTGGACAGCTTTTGACAGAAAGAAGATCAGAGCTAAGATTATAGTTTTCTGTTTTTGTTTATATATAAAAAATATGTACACACACGCACGCATATACACAATTTTTACAAAAAACGCTTGGAGAATGTATTAAATAGGTTTAACTCTACGGTGTGAATGTGGTATTGTGGTAAATGGTCCCAGTCAAAAGTAATCTTCAAAGTTATAAAGACAAATAAATAAATTTATAAAAGTTATAAAGTTATAAAGTTATAAAGACAAGTACCCCTCCCCCGATTTTTTATAGGACGTCATGCCTAAATTTTTTTAAATTAATTTTCATTTTTTGATTAAAACTCAATTTTTAATTTTACAGTCTATCTATATATCTATAAAAGTGAAAGTGTCTTTCTGTATATGTACATTTCTCTACCAAACTACTCTGTCAATGTTCAGTCTACAGACTCGAGATTTCACAAACGGGTATTGAGATTTGCCAAAATCTTTTTAATTGATTTTCGGCCAGAAATTTGGCTGTGAAGGGGTCAAAGTTCAACGATTTGAAAACTTTACTAAACTCCTCCGCCAATTTTGGGTCTAAACACTTGAAATTTTATATGTAGGTTACTTGGACACGGATCAAACATTTTAATTCGATTTGAGCCTAAAACCATAAATTGGGGTCAAAGTTAAAAAGAAATTGACCTCTGCGGTCTCTACCAAATTACTCAGCCAGCTTTTAGTCTAAACCTTTGAAATTTTACATAAAGTGTATTCAGACATATAGTAAGTTTTTTAATCGTTTTTTTTTTTTTTTTGCTGAAAATTTGAGCTGCCAACGGGTCAAAGTTCAAAATATTTGACCTTTGCGGTTTCTAGCAAACTATTCAGCAAATTTTTGGTCTAAACATTGGAAATTTTACATAAAAGGTATTCAGACATGCAGCAAGCTTTTTAATCCGTTTTGGGGCGAAAATTTGGCTGCCAAGAGGTCAAAGTTGAAGGAGTTAACCTTTGCAAACTCTGCCAAACTCATCCGCCAATTTTGGGTCTAAACACTTGAAATTTTAGATGTAGGTTACCTGGACATGAGTCAAACTTTTTAATATATATATACATATGCACGTAAAGTTATGAACAGTATATAGGGCCCGAGCAAAGCCGGGCTGAACTGCTTTTATGTAAGATTATAAGTATTATCATTGGTATGATTGAAGTTCTGTTACTGCTTTTTTGATGATTTCTTAAAATGAATTCAATAACTGGACAATTTTTTTTAACAAATACACATTGGTAAGTTGTTAACGTAAGAATCTTATTATCAACAGCATACATTACAAGATACATTACAAGATACATTACAAGAGCTTTTCGTTGTTCTAAATTCATTTGCCGCATATGTTGAATTTCACCGTGTGATCATAACTTGAACGAGATTATGTTTGTTTTTTTTTCAAAATTAAGCTGATTTTGTATTTCAGTTAATTTGCTGATTGCTACAGGAAAGTGATTAAATTTAAATACTATATTTCTGTTAATTGTAAAGATTGTTTTAACAAGCTGTTGGCAAAATAATGAGGTATTTATTGAGAGTTGCAATGTTTGTATAAAACATTTATAAAGCATGATAGTGACCATTCCTAACACCGGCAACCATATTTGCTTATTAATCCTGCAAGACTAAGAAAACTTTATTGAAGAGTTTATACTCATCCAAAACATTGTGCAATTCTTCACTTATTTTTGCACCTGTGTGTTTCACAGAAAATGGGGCAACCTTAAGCGCATCTCTGCACTGTTAAAAGTCATTTGAAAGTCAATTACCTGCCAAATTCAGAAAGCGAGCATTATTTGTTGTGGCTGTATGTAGTCCAAGAAATGCTGCTGATTTGATCAAGATGCGATTGAATTTTTGTTTTTACTATTTACAATGTCTATTTTGAACTCTATCAAAGTAGGATAAGTCCTTTCTAGCAGCTTTTGCCCAGATGTGACAACAGTACTCCATCCTTGGATGTACCTGGCTCTGATATATATATTATTCCTTAATTGGAATTCATTTTTGAGATGAGCATTATATATTAATTTATTTTTATTTCGGACTATTATTCTCATCTTTATTAGTTGTTTTTTTTTTTTTATCTTTTTATTGGTTTGTTTATTCACAACGTTTCGGCCAACTATTCCTCTGGCCTTCGTCAGGTGGTAACCGCAACAGATAGGAACTTCGAAGGCTGACGAAGGCCAGAGGAAACGTTGTGAATAAACAAAACCAATAAAAGATAAAAAAAAAAAAAACAACTAATAAAGATGAGAATAATAGTCCGAAATAAAAATAAATTAATATATAATGCTCATCTCAAAAATGAATTCCAATTAAGGAATAATATATATATATACCAATCGATACGGACCCGACTATAGAAGATCAGATAAATAAACGTAGATTTATAAGATCAAAGAATCCAACCTTGATCGCCCTTCGGGGCCCGTGGCGCAGTTGATAGAGACTTGAATCTCTACAGTTCCAGATGAACATTGTCTGAAGATAGCGGTTTCAATCCCACCCAAAGCGTGCCAGAGGTTAATTGGCCAACATGTGGTGAGACGACAACAACTACGGATGGCAGTGATGGCTGAGAATGCAGTTAGGAGATTCGAAGTTCCTATCCGTCGCGGTTACCACCTGACGAAGGCCAGAGGAATAGTTGGCCGAAACGGTGTGAATAAATAAAAACCAATAAAAGATCAAAAGCAACAACTAATAAAAATGAGAATAATAGTCTGAAATAAAAATAAATTAATACCTGGCTCTTTTTGTTTATTTTTGTTCATTCCCCACGCCACTTCTCACACTGGTAAATACTATACCAGTTGTGACGGGAGCAACTAGCTTATTAAAAAAAACCCTTCAGAAATACTTAGAAGCAATCCATGGAAAACCAAGCTGCAAGGAAATACAGATAGCAGCAATAAAGGGAACATTGTCTATTCTTAAAAGAACCCTCGGATATAAATTTAAACAGTAATAGAATCAAGTGTTAGCCCCAGGAAGGATCCCCTTGATCTCTTCAAACTAACAAAAGTAAAATAAAAAAAAGGGTAACCCACATTGCTATAACCTTTTAACACACTTATATGGTCCTGGATATGACCTTAACTGTTCCGTCTGCCTGCTTCCCTCCGGACTACAACTTGGATGTCTTCAAGTCCAATGTTAACAAATTCCTTGTGAACCGCCCCCTTAAGTAAACACTTCAGCAAATCTCCTCACTAACGTAATGTACTTGCAATAACCCTTATCCCTGAGTGGCTTCCGGGCCTTGATAAGTGGTGATCACTGTGTAAAAAAAAAATAAAAAATAAAAAAAATAAAAAATATCCAATGGTGAAGCCCCAGCTTGCGGGCTTTGGGGAGTGTGGAGCCACCCTTTAATTGCCATTGCTCCCAGGTCCATTCTGACCCGGACCGATAGTACCTGTTAGGGTCCCAACTATGGGTTAAATAGAAACCGACTTGAAAACAGCAAATATATTCTATTAAAACAAATTTTCTTCAAAATCTTTGGATTCGGCATTAAATAACATGAAAAGGGTTGATATGCCGTAAAACAAAACTAAAATAGTTTTGTGTTTCACTAGAGGTTCGTAGTTGCTGTTACTTCTTCCTGGAATGTCTGTCTTTCAACATTCATTGTGGTTCCTTTTTTATCTGCAACTTTTGCTTCTTCTGAATGAACATTTCTATGATGGTTTAACACAGTGCTTTTCAACCTTTTTGCTGGAGCGGAACCCCCATGAAAATATCTCACTGACTCATGGAACCCTATGCAATAATTTAGTTTCCTTATGCAAAAAACAGCGTTTAAAAAATAAAATATATATACTCATGTCCAAAGTATTGTACATTTTTGTTGTACGTAAAATGGAAACAATTTTTTTATTACATTTTCACCCCAAACAAGGCACATTGCCACTTTGCTGTAGGGGCTACTATCAAGGATATAAGCTACAGGGATACTATGTGGGGAGTTGGGCAGCAAGATGTCGGTTCACGTTACACTTGAACTTTTGCATGTCAGTACAGTTGGGGAAGCAGGGACCCGGAAGGGAATTCCAAAGTCTAGCGGTTCTAGGGAAGAAACTACTGGAGTAGAAGGCTCTCTTACATCTAGGGATCTCTACTGTGAAGGGGTGTGATTTAGCTGCTGGTCGGGTTTGTCGGGGGGTATTTACGTCGTTGGGGGCACAAGTGCTTGCAGTTCGTCAGAGCATTCACCATTAAAATATTTGTAGAGCAGGCAGAGGGATGCAACATTTCGTCGGTGGGATAGAGGCTGAATTGTACATATTTGAATAGATTACATTTATTCTTTACAAAAACTCAATGGGAAACTTGAGCTTGGTGTTTTTTGCACAACTCTATAATATTGGGTCGTGTTTTTGACAGACACACACGAAGTTCATTTTCCATACACAGCAACTGTGCCCATTTCTTGTGCTTAATGGTTGTCAGAGATTATTTTGGAGTTGATTGTATAATAATAAGAATATATAAAATGAAACATAGTGGCAAGACAGATTAATGTCAAATGTAACAAGTTTAATTATGTAAAAATTAGTATATTTAAACAATATTTTCTTTTAATGCATGAAAAATGATAAAATAGATTTTCAAAATTGAATTGAACATTCTGTTTATTTATTACTTGTTTGCGTTTAGAAATTGCCGAACCCCTGGATTGTACTGGCGGAACCCTAAGGTTCCGAGGAACCCTAAGGTTGAAAAGCACTGGTTTAACATATTAATAAATGCAAATGGTTTTGCTGATTTGTCAACCCAGGATATGATGGCTTGACATAACTTGCAGACAGATGTATTCTTATTTCTGGGATTGACATGAAAATACTTTCAGCAGAAACTAGTTTCCATAATGGTTGATAGTTGTTGTTAATATTTAATTATTTTTTATGTATTTAAATTACTTATGCCTGATATGGTAGAACCCCGGAATACGGTGGCCCTAGGATATATTTTTTTTTTTAGGTTACAATCTGGAATACAATGTTTTTTCGGTCCTGGTTACGGTATTTGCCCCGCCTTACGGTGTTATTTATAATGTAATTCGATTATATACATGTGTATCATATACTGTACTGTATTTTTTTACTATTGGATATGACCTTAAACTATATCCAGTGGTGAGGCCCCAGCTTGCGGGCCTTGGGGAGTGTGGAGCCACCATTTAATTACCATTGCTCCCAGGTCCACTCTGACCCGGAGTGGTAGTACCTGTTAGGGTCCCAACTATGGGTTGAATAGAAACCGACTTGAAAACAACAAATATATTCTATTAAAAAAAACTTTCTTCAAAATCTTTGGATTCGGCATTAAATAACCCGAAAAGGGTTGATATGCCGTCAAGCAAAAACAACCAACCACACACACGCACACACACACACACACATATATATATATATATATATATATATATATATATATATATATATATATATATATATAGTGGCTGATTTTTTATTTCCTAAAATTAAATAAATAAATAGTTTTAAAATTTACTTTTATAATCTAAGAAGCTGCTGTTTCAATCGATAATAATAATAATAATAATAATAATAATAATAATAATAATAATAATAATAACAATAATAATAACAATAATAATAATAATAATAACAATAATAACAATAATAATAATAATAACAATAATAATAATAACAATAATAATAATAATAATAATAACAATAACAATAATAATAATAATAATAACAATAATAATAATAATAATAATAATAATAATAATAATCGTGCCAATAATAATAATAATAATAATAATAATAATCGTGCCAATCATCATAGGTGCACTTGACTTAATTCCAGATGATCTTATGAGACAGTTGGACTCTTTCGGAATCAAGTACAACATCACCGTACTCCAGAAATCAGTTCTGTTTGGATCAGCAAATATCCTACGCCAGGTGCTTTCCATCTAATTGACTCTTTGACTATGATCATTTGCTTTGGTATCAGAGTCCGCTCTTAAGTAGAACATCACAATACTGTGTAGTTAACGAACATAATAATAATAATAATAATAATAATAATAATAATAATAATGGCGGAGGAGGCTGGAAAGACCGAGGAGAGAGCACTGACCAGACCTCCGCTGGACAATTGTGAAGAGAACTGGGACTTTAGGGAGACTTATTTCCACTCAAATCCCAGTGAAGACCAATGGCCGCTGCCAGTAAGAAGTCAGTTTTAAGCGGCTGTTGCGATAATGCAAATTTATTTGCAAATGTTATCGAAAGAGATGGAGAGTACTGAAAAATCTGAAGAGACTTGCTGTCACTCAGCTTCCAGGGAACACCACAATTTTTTTTTCAAGGAGAGATCTTTGGTGACCTGTGTGAAAGCTATTTGGGAGCTGCTGCTGCTGCTGCTGCTGCTGCTGCTGCTACTGATAAAAAATAATAATAAAAAAATAATAATAATAATAAGTATAATAATAATAAAATAATAAAATCAATAATAATAATAAAATTAATAATAATAAAATTAATAATAATAAAATTAATAATAATAAAATAATAAAATTAATAATAATAATAAAAATAATAAAATTAATAATAATAATAAAATTAATAATAATAAAATTAATAATAATAAAATTAATAATAATAAAATTAATAATAATAATAAAAATAATAAAATTAATAATAATAATAAAAATAATAAAATTAATAATAATAATAAAATTAATAATAATAAAATTATTAATAATAATAATAAAAATAATAAAATTAATAATAATAAAATAATAAAATTAATAATAATAAAATTAATAATAATAAAATTAATAATAATAAAATAATAAAATTAATAATAATAATAAAAATAATAAAGTTAATAATAATAATAAAAATAATAATAATAATAAAATTAATAATAATAAAATTAATAATAATAAAATAATAAAATTAATAATAATAATAAAAATAATAAAATTAATAATAATAATAAAATTAATAATAATAAAATTAATAATAATAATAATAATAAAATTAATAATAATAAAATAATAAAATTAATAATAATAAAATTAATAATAATAAAATAATAAAATTAATAATAATAATAAAAATAATAATAATAATAAAATTAATAATAATAAAATTAATAATAATAAAATAATAAAATTAATAATAATAATAAAAATAATAAAAATAATAATAATAATAAAATTAATAATAATAAAATTAATAATAATAATAATAATAAAATTAATAATAATAATAAAAATAATAAAATTAATAATAATAATAAAATTAATAATAATAAAATTAATAATAATAATAAAATAATAAAATTAATAATAATAATAATAATAATAATAATAATAATAATAATAATAATAATAATAATAATAATAATAATGATGATGATGATAATATAAGGAGAGGCACGACTGAAGAACACACATAACACATGGCGGGGCCAGTACACAGGAAACTCTGCAGACGACTACACCTCAAACATGCGGACAAATAGTTCAAACGCAAACCGGAGACAGTAGATGAAAACGAAAAATACAAAATTATCTAGACATGGAGGTAAAAATAGACAAACTCATTCAAGTAAAACGACCGAATGCCATCATAGTTAACAAGAAAGAAAGCGCAGATTTTGCCGTCCCAGCAGAAACAAGAAAACTGAAACTGCAAATACTACCCCTTCTCCACTAAATAAATGTGTAGAGTCTTCATTTGATATGGCCACCTACTACGTGTGAAGAGTCCAGGAGGACCAAATAGAGAGAGAGAGCTTTAACCAGACCTCCACTGGAAGAGTGCGGAGAAAACTTGGTTCTTGAGGAGGTCTCACTCCATGAACTCTTCCAGACACTATAAATAGTGATAGGTGTTCGACTAAGCTTCAATCTATGGACCCCTCTGTAAAACTTTCGCAACAACAACTCGTCTCTCTATAAAAACTATCAACAATTCCTCCCACTTTTTATCTGTGCCTAGAACTAAACGAAAATTCAATGAGCAGAGTTTTGTCCTAGAAACACAATGCCGCGAGGCTGCTTCCCAGCTAATTATAACATGGTCGTTTTCAAGTCTAATGTAAATAAGTTCTTGTTGAGCCGTCCTCATATATAATAAAACCATATCCGAGTTCCAACATTACCGTGTTGTCCCACCGTCGACTGAACACGCATTAACCCTTATCTTATAGTAGCCTCTGGGTCTTGATGAGCAGATAAAATATACACGCGCATACAGAGTCGGTATAACAGAACCGGAAGTAATCTCTGACAATCCATTACGTCTATACCTTCTTAAATTCGCACTCGATTTAATTTGCCTCCTTATTGTCTTATTTCTTTTCGACGATTTAAGGTCACAAAAAGAAATCGTATAAAAAAAAACATATATACGGTTTTTGGTATAAAATGACCCAACGCTGATTAATATGACATAAAAAAAAAAAAAACACCAACTAACCAAGAACGCATTTGTTTTTATTCTCAATTTTACTTAGTTTCATTCCAGGCTTTATTTCGATTTAGACATTTTGTTTCTTGCAATGGCGGATGGACAATCGTTGCGCATGCGTGAGATATAGTAGGCTATAGCGAGGCGAGTTTCCATCACTGATGTTAACGGCCGCCTTTAGAGGTTCGGTTTCGACGGATCGATATTGTCATGGCAACGGTTTGCTGTTTCGATGAAAATATGTCTCGCGTCTTTCTGCCTGTTGCTTGGCCATTGCCCTGGGTAGATGAAGGGGAGAGGAGAGAAAAGGAAGGGCAGTAATATGAAATAGAGAGAGGGGACGAAAGAGAGGGGGGAGAGAAAGTAAAAATTGAAATAAAGAAAAATTTAACGATGGTAAACAAAACTAACGAGGGGAGGGGGAATCCTTTCAAATATAATCAAAGGGAAAGAAAATAAGAAAGAAACGAAGAGGAAAAGAAAGAAGAAAGGAAACGAAGAGGGGAAAATAGAAATGGAGAAAGGAAAAAGAAAATGAAGGAAGACAGAAGGAAAGAAAGAAAGAAAAAAGAAAACGAAGAAAAGGATAACCAAGAAGAGAAAAAGAAGAAAAAGAAAGAAACGATAAATGAAAAAGATAGAAAAAATAAAAAAAAGAAACTGGAAAGAAATAAAGAGAAAATACACACAAATAAAAACAGCGATTGCCGAATGGGTTAGGCTGGTAGGGAAAGAAGGGAAAAATAATAAGAATTTAAAATGATAAAAACGTCATC
Source organism: Euprymna scolopes (assembly GCF_053919585.1). NCBI lineage: Eukaryota > Metazoa > Mollusca > Cephalopoda > Sepiida > Sepiolidae > Euprymna > Euprymna scolopes. Next base: position 109,521,099 of record NC_136499.1, on the reverse strand, counting down.
ATCATCATCATCATCATCATCATCATCATCATCATCATCATCATCATCATCATCATCATCATCGTCGTCGTCGTCGTCATCATCATCATCATCATCATCATCACCATCATCACAATCATCATCAACATCATCATCATCGTCATCGTCATAATAATAATAATAATAATAATAATAATAATAATAATAATAATCGAAAAATTCGTCCGCGAAACATTCGTCCGCGGAAAATTCGTCATGATTTTGCTAGGTAGAAAAATTGGGCCATTATTTAATAAATATTGATTGGAAACACACTTCATGACCGTTCCTGAAGAAGATATTGTTTTTGAAAATGACTACACACCCCATAATATTTTTAAAACAATACTTTTTTTATTTATTTACTGTTATTTAAAAAAAAAAAAAAACAATACGATTTTTCTAAGTGTTCATTTTCTACCTAGCTGGATAAGATTTTAGAGTGTTTACTCATTTTAAAGCGTTCATTCAATTTAAAAATGAGGCTTCATTTCCAATAATATTTTAAAATATTTTTTAATATATTTTTTAAAACTATTTTTACTTATTTACTGTTGTTTTAAAAAAGATAGAATCGATATTTCTAAGTGTCTAACTAGATAAGTTTTAGTGTTTGAACTCATTTTAAAGTGTTTATTTAGTTTAAAAAAAACAAGTTATAACGAGTGTTACGTGAGAACAAGAAAAACATTTTCCGTGGACGAATCTTCCTAAATTCAAAATAATGATAATAATAATAATAATAATAATAATAATAATAATAATAATAATAATAATAATTGCAATACTAGTTATAATGCTACTACTACTAATACTAATAATAATTGCAATACTAGTAATAATAATAATAATAATAATAATAATAATAATAATAATAGTAATAATAATAATTTCAATACGAGTTATAATACTACTACTAATAATAATAATAATAATAATAATAATTGCAATACTAGTAATAATAATAATAATAACTGCAATACTAGTAATACTACTACTACTACTACTACTACTACTACTAATAATAATAATAATATTAATTGCAATACTAGTAATAATAATAATAATAATAATAATAATAATTGCAATACTAGTAATACTACTACTAATAATAATAATAATTGCAATACTAGTAATAATAATAATGATAATACTAATAATAATAATTGCAATACTAATTATAATATTATTATTACTACTACTACTACTACTAATAATAATAATAATAATAATAATAATAATAATAATAATAATAGTAATAATAATAATAGTAATAATAATAATAATTTAACATAAAATATAATTGAAAATTGTATCGGTTCTGTGCTTCCATAGCTAAATGTAGAGACGCGTGTGCCAACTTCCGGTCTGGTTAAAAGTTCCTGTCTCCCTTTTATTCACCATTACCCGATGATCGAATAAATGAATCGAAAGTACTCGCAAGAAATTGAACATAAAATCCTACATACAACAGTTTTTAAAAAGCACTCAATGAACCATCCGAAAAAAAATCAATGAAAATAATACCAAATAACTTAGCAGACAATCGCATTCCTTGTTATTAAATATCATTTATTTTAATAAAATCATTCTGCCTAAAGACACAATTTCAAGAAGGTTAGTTTTTTTTCTTATTTTCTCTGTAAGGTTTGATCCAATTTTCAAACTTTGAAATCAGAACACTAATATTAATAATAAAACGGTTCTTGGTGCATCTGTCACTCGTCTCTCGCTACTTGACAGTGTTCAAAAAATAGTCGCCAACCTAATAGGTCTTGAACTATCAACTAAACTCCAACCTCTGTCCCATCGCCGAAACGTGGCATCCTTGTTTTACTATTATTTCAATCGTTATTTAAGAAGACACTTATTGGCTATGAATTCTTTATTGTAAAAAATTTATCTTGATTTGAACAAAATAAAATAATAAAATGAATAAAAAATTGCTATTCAAAAAATAAATATCCATGAAACTCAATCGCAAGTGCTCTGACGAACTCAAAGTGTTGTGTAGCAGGGGTTCATATTTAAGGATGACGGGGACATATATCACGATGACATGTATAACAGAATACAACGAAAGTGATGATGAGGGAAAGAAGACATTTATATTACAGTTCTTTTAACATATATTAAAGGAGAGGGTGATATGACGCACAATTCTTGACACAGAGGAGAGGAGCCATTCATAGACATTACTTGTGATGGAGGAGATGGGACACAAAACTTGGAAGGGTTTACATTGTTCATTATAATTGATGATAAACTCAATTACCTATCGTTCGTGATGAAGGATGTGACACAAGACAACAGTTACAAAACACAATGATGATTTCTTTATTCATCTGATCGACCGGTCGATTGACATCAGCAATTCAAATTTGGATCTACATAGTCTAAATGTTCTCCCTTCGCTTCCGAGGGATTAACTGACCAACTCCATGGCTCTATTGCTGACTGACTTTCTCTTGCCGATTGACTTCCTCTCTGACTGACTGAATAAAATCCGAACTCATATGAGAAAATGTCCTTTGTCTTTGACGTCAGAAGTGTGTTTTTCCATCGTGACCAATTTCACATACATTTTTGTTACATATGTTTGTCCAAACACTTTTGACAACAAAGAATCCTCAAATCTAATCTAACCTATTTTAAACAATAAGATTTGATTTTCATTGTTCATTCTTTTAGCTGACATTTTTAATATTCCAGTTTCTATAAGAATGGACAATCAACTCTTTATTCCGATATAAACAATATTTAACTATTCTAATAGAATTTAGCAATAGACTAAATTTCTAATATTCCATTTCTTAACTTTGCCTACAGGGTTCGATTCTAGGCTTATTCTAATTTCATTTTCACTTATCTAATATTCTTATATTTACATGGAAAAGGCGCAGCCCTTTTCCATGTAACAAAAACACTAATACCCCTTCGATAACAATACCTTCAACAAACCCGTGAAGCAGCAAAATCTCGTCCCTGCAATGTAGAAACCGTAAAAACTTCGACTCAAATAGTTTTTTTTCTCTCTCGGACTGCTGCACTTTTGAATGTTCCCCCACCCCGGGCCCCTGCATCCCTGACTGCACTGACAATGCAGAAACTCAACTGCAATGTAAACAGACATCTCACTTTCCAATTCCCTAAATAGTATCCCTGAAATCTGGTCACAAATAGTAGCCCCTCACGACTAAGCGGCTCTGTGCTTGTTTGGGGTGAATTGACAAAACAATAGGACCTTTTTTTCTGCAGCTGACTATGGTTGGGCTTTTAACCTTTAATATTATGTTTTTTGTTGCTAGATTTGGTGGTAATAGAGGGCCAGGGTTTTTTTTTCTTTTATCAAGGCCTGATGGCTGACTTTATTTGGTTTCTATCATGGCTATAGTGTCACTTCCAGAGAAGATAATGCTTACACCATTACTTACCTATTCTTGCCTGGTATATTAATAGGTTGGGGAGCCCTTTTTATCCTGGGTGCCATCCTGCCACTATATAGATTAGTTGTTAGTCAGTTTTTTTTTTCTTATTACTTTATTCCTCGGTATCAGCGGCTTTTCATTTGGTATTAGAAGTCGCCCTTTATTAATAGAAGAGATGTTCTCGTTCGCAACCTGAGAAACGTGCTGGATGGCTTGAGGACACAGCACGCCATGTTTTTGAATATTTGGTCAGGTTTTATTTCTGACAAAATTTATCCTCATGTCAAGGCTCTGACAAACTCCTGTACAGAGAGACCAAACACACTCGAGGATAGCGTCAAGTAGACATTATGTGTGTGTGTGTGTGTGTGTGTGTGTGTGTGTGTGTGTGTGTGTGTGTGTGTGTGTGACACCCTACCTGAACGCTCATTATTCAGACTCCTCAGCCTAACATTCACATGCAACATGAATTGGAGCAAATACATTTAGAGCGTTGTCACGACTGCTGAAAAGAAGGCAGGGTCCTTCTACCGCACAAGGAAATTACTTACACTAGAGAGTACACAAAGCCACCATTCGCTCATGCATAGAGTATTATATGATTATGTCGATTTTATTCAAACTTGGCAACAGAATTATGTGATTGTTTCTGCGCTACGAAACAGGTGCTATCAAAAAAGTGGACGTTTTTATGCATGTTGAAAGACACAAATAGCAAGATGAATAACATCTTGGAATTTGGAATATAACTGTTATGTCATCTATTTGTATCAGCTCTGTAGTAACATTTAAGATACATCGAACTTTGTAAATAAAAGGATTGATATGAATAAAGGGTGAAATATAATGGAAAAGGCATATTTCCCAGAAACACACACACGCGCACACACACACACACATACATACATACATATATATATATATATATATATATAATTATTTTTTTACTATAATATATATATATATATATATATATATATATATATATATATATATAGAGAGAGAGAGAGAGAGAGATTGTTTGTTTTTACAAGGAAGTTACCACTTATCAAGGCTCGGATGCCACTCGGGGATAAGGTTTATTGCGTGTACAGTAATTAATGGGACAATATCGTAGTAATCGTTAGTAATGGAGATTTGATAAAGTGTCTTACTTAAGAGGGCGGTTCAACAGGAATTTGTTTATGTTGGACTTGAAGACATCCAAGTTGTAGTCAGGTGGGAAACAGGCAAGCGGAAGAGAGTTCCACAGGCGTGCACTTCCAAGAAAGAAGCTTTGTTTATGGAATCTACGTTTTGGTTTTGGCACAGATAAAGAGTGGAGAAAATTATCGACAGTGGTTTCAGCTAGACGGGGTTTTTTTTTTCATGAAAGATTGGCAGGGGAGCCAGAGATTGGAGATCGGACGAGCGCTTGGCATGGAAATAATGATAAACAACGACAGGCTCGCAACATCCCTTCTGTGAGAAAGAGGTTGCAGGAAAGAGAAAAGGGCATCGCCCACTAGACTACGAAGTCTATTTCGTACTGTCAAGGCAGGATAGGCTGTTTCTAGCAGCTCCTGTCCAGATATGGCAGCAGTACTCCATCCATAGATAGATAGATAGATAGATAGATAGATAGATAGATAGATTGATAGATAGATAGATAGATAGATAGATAGAATTGTCATGCTAACCTAGTGAGCAATTAATGAATGAATTTTCAGATCGTGAGAGATAATATACTGTGGAATAATTGCGTCAAGTCCGAGGTAATTGCGCCAACTAGCTAAAAGTGCTCTTTTGGCAACCACGCATATAAAGAGCACTTTTTAAGTGGGCGCAATTACCCCTAGATTTGGCGCAATTACCTCCGAATTTGGCGCAATTACTCCAAAGTACGGTAATTATATCCACAGAAATACAACGTTAGAGCTCACAAGCCATAAAATCTAACAAACCGGAAATCTAAGTCAAGAGTTTCGCCTTTATTTGGGCTCATCAGTTCGACACATCCAAGAACTCAATTGCTCGCTAGGTTAGCATGTTCGATGACATCGTCCTAGCGAGAATTAAAAAAAAATCTTACTTGTGAAACATCGGCTTGGGTTCGCGTTGGTTGGATGACTATATCCTTCGTTTGAGACGAAGTAGGTCCATTCCATGGTTGGGTTTCGCCGCGCTTTGATTGATCTGTGTCAGTTTATAGATTTTCTTGTGTGTTGAGTGATTATTGAAGTGACAAAGTACTCGCTTCGCATGCAATAGATTGGGGTTTCAAATCTCGAGTTCGGATGTGTGTAACTGATGAGCCCAAACTAGGGCGAAACTAGCATCTTGAAATCCGGTTTGTCGGCTTTCGTGACCCTTGTGAGCTGCGACGTTGCTTGACTGAGGAAATAATAATATACACTGCGTATCAAATTATTAACGAGTTTACATTTTTTTTAAATATTTAAGGAACGAGGTAATAAATATCCATGAAACTTTGAAAAATTGCTTACAATACTATTCAGCTACTCCAGTCAGAAAATAAAAGTATTTAAAGCAGTATTAGCGAAATTATGGCAGAAGATAGGAATATCTGTTGATTTTAGTGTGTCAAGTTATTAACGAGGTTGAGAAAAAACACAATATAATTTGTTTATGGAAATAATTTTCAAACATTAAATGAATTAGGAAAAATGCTTAGAACACAATAACTACGTAGCAATTTCTACGCTGGCATAATTAGTAGGGGATATGCAATTTTTTTTTTTATGGATGACTTGTAAAAGACATTGGTCCACAGAATTAGTCAAATTTATGATTTCGACAACAGTTATTTCTCGCGATACCTCTTGGAGAGCATCCCACAACTCATCTTTGCTCTTAAATCTTCATCCATTTGCATAGAGGCGTCGCTTCATAATGCTCCAAAGGTTCTCAATTGGTTTCAAATCTGTTGAATTGGCAGGCAAATCCGTCTTTAGTAGCCCAGAGAACCCCAGTTGTTGATAATACTCTTTGGTGTTGTTTGCTGCATGCGAGGTAGCATTATCCTGCATAAAATAATGGTTCTTCTGAAGTCAACCTTTGCTTCTTCAGCCATGGTTCAAAGTGCTCCTTCAGAAAAGCTATGTAAGCATTTAATGTCATTTTTACGCCTTCTGGGACTCACCATGGGTCAACTAAAGTACCTCCGATAATCCCAGCCCAAATCATTATCCCACCACTACCTTGTTGCCGCCTAATGATGATGTCGTCCATCTAGGACCCATCCCTTGCTCCAGCCATCTGGGCCATCAAGAGTGACACGCACTTCATCCGTGAACAAAACTTTGGAAAAATCCGTTTTCATGTTGTCTTCTGCCCATTTCAATCGGTTTTGTATGTGATGTTGCTTTCATGGAGGCTTTGTCACAAGCTTAACAGACTTTGCCACTTCTTTCAGAAGGCGACATCGAGTACTTTTTGAGACATTCCTCAATCCGGCTTGGTCAAAGACTTCTTGGGTTTGTATTACTGTACACATAGATTCGAAAAAGTTGTCAAAAAACAAATATATAACAAATAAATGTTATCAAAGGTAAGATAAGTTATTTTTCTACCAAAGTGGACATATTTTTCGTGTTTTTATTTAATGTAACATGTTTATTCAGCTCGAAAAGCTGACAGTGTTTAGCGATGTATTGGAAAATTCAAAATGGCGGCCGACTCTCTCTCGGAGAGGGTAAGTTTGGAAAAAGGTATTATAAATCATAAACTAGACAAAATACTGTAAGAAATTCGCTCAATATATGTTACCGTGACATAAGTTGACATATATTCGGCTGGTTTTTAATAGTATTTTGTCTAGTTTATTATTTATAACATCTTTTGCCAAACTTACCGTGTTAAAGAGACAGTCGGGCGCCATTTTGAATTTTCGAATACATCGGTAAACACTGCATGTTTTTCGAGCTGAATAAACATGTTACATTGAATAAAAACACAAACAATATATCCAGTTTGGTAGAAAAGTAACTTATCTTGCCTCTGATAATATTTATTTGTTATGTATTTGTTTTTTGACAACTTTTTCGAATCTATGTGTACAGTAATACAAACCCGACTTCTTTGTCTGCTCAGGGTTCTTAACAACTTCACGTTTGATTTGGAGTAGAGAACGGCTGAAACAACTCTAGATTTACCTTTATCAGCTTTCTTACGTACCTTTGTAGGGTCATTGACAAATTTCTTCAAAGTTTGATGGTATCTTCCTATCATTTTTGATATTTCGAGGGTAGTTTTACTTTTTGATAGCTGTTCTGTAATAGTACTCTTTTCAGAACTATTCAAACCATCTTTACGACCCATCTGACACACATCAAATACCGTGGATTCAACAATTACGATTGCACGTTCTTACATTGCGCGGAACAGTAAGAAAATTTCACAGTACGTGCAGCTCGGCATTGCGAACGTTTCCGAAGCTTTTGATACGAAACTACCGGTAAGTTTCTGAAACTGGCAAAAAAATGTTACCTCGTTAATAATCTGACACGCAGTGTACGTGTGGCGTTTCTGCTGTTTTTATTCAGTGCATTAAAACGTGCCGAACAATATTATACGGAACATAAAAATGCCGTCATTTTGGTAGCGTTATACTTAGTTTCGACGTATGATTTGCATAGATTCGACAAAGGTGGCTCAAACAAAGAAAGCCGGAACTCGTTGCGAATGGCTTGATTAGAAAGAGCTGACAACAAAAAGAACGGTTGAATCAGAACCGTTCCACGGCGTTAAAGCGCGCCGAGGTTAGACAATACTAAAGATCGCAGTGCCGCCATTTTGATTTCGGTTGTTTGTTCTCGGCGTTACATTTGCATTTGTTTTACAAGGCTAGAGTCGAACGAATAACGAAGTTTTTAAGCGAATCGACAATGGTTCGTTTGAACTGAGCCGACAACAGAATAGTAGGTTGTTTGAATACGGCGACAATTCAGTCCTCAACAAAAACTTAACATAAAATATCTTCTCTGGGCGACATGGAAATATACTTTTAGGAGCTGTGCACATGAATAGATATTCGCAAAGCGGGAAATTTCATCGCCATTTTACCTTACATCAAAGAGTTGGTATTTCGCCATCGTAGTTATTTTTCTATTTATTAAGTTTGACATTTTGGCTAAGAGTAAAATGTTCTTCAGTCTTTGTGCTGCATAACGAAGGCCATTTATTGGAGTGGGAAAATTGAGTCGCACCTTAAGGATTAGATATGACCCCGGAAAAAAGAACGGAAGTCGACTAAATAACGTGACTTCCGTACGGAGATCTTTCAGTCAATTCTCAATGCGAGTAGCGGACGCACACCATGTAACTAGGTGTAGCGGGTTGAGCCATCGGTATATCTGTCCGCCCCACCCTTTCTCTCTCTCTCCCTCTCTCTCTCTCTCCCTCTCTCTCTCTCTCTCTCTCTCTTATTCGTGCGTACTGATATTTGGATTCATCGGCAATATAATTAAAAGGTGGCAATAAGTCTGTCCAGTGTTACAGAACTCTTCACGCTCATTCAGTGGAGGTCTGGTTAGTGTTTTCTCTTCTCGGTCCTTAGGTGTAACGGACTGAGCCATCAGTCTATCTGCCCGCCTCCTCTCTCTCTCTCTCTCTCTCTCTCTCTCTCTCTCTTTCTATCTATCTATCTTTACTCTCTCTCCCCTTTATTCGTACATACTCATATTTTCTGTAACTCTTATTCTCTTAGTAATAAACTCTACCGATTTTCTTATTTTAATTAAATACCCATCATCCTAAGACCCTCTCTTATTCTTGCTAAGTTTCATAGAATTCAAATATTCGTTGAGCAGTCCATCAATCCTTTAAAACACCAACGAAATTTTCCTTGAGCGACATGGAAATGCACGTTTAGAGAATTGTTCACGTGAATTAATATCCTCAAGGCGGGAAATTTCATCGGGACAGCCTGAGTAGCTCATATTCCTACAAGTCTAGGCGATTCTTGAGTCGAGAATGGCCTTGCATCTGTCCGGCTGAAGTATGGTCCTGGGTAATCCTAGAAGGTCCACTCTCCCAGGTCGTTGCCTCCTATCTCTCGGGTTGAGTAAGTTTATTGTTTACTGCCTGAGACGCTTCTGCCAGGGAATGCCGGCGCGGATGCCCAACAATTCAACAAAAACAAAGCGCTCCTTCTGTAACAGAGCGCAGACGCGCGTAAGGCAATTGTATGTAAATGACAAAGCCATGTGCGAGTTTACGTCACGGTAAGGAAGAATGGAAAAGATTATAAAAAGAAGAACGTGTGTGCAGACTGACGATCACGTTAGAGACGCGTGGGTGACTTCACAGACGAGACGAGAAGTCACACGTGGCCAGAAAAGGAGGAATAAAGGTATTTTGTTCAAACCTGAAACAGCGAGTTGTATTTCTTTCCTTTTCCTTTCTTATGTTCCTTGTGACGGAGTCTACAACGGGTTGGGTCCCTACGTATTAACGTTACATTCTTTTAGGAGCGGTGGCTTGTCTTTCCTCACTTTCCTGACCTTGTGTCACATCCTCTTGTCATGGGGAGGAAGTAAATACCTACCTTCCGTCGAAGAGTTCGTTCTTTTTTTCTTTTTTTCATGATATATATTTCTACTTATAAAGTTTGGTTATGGCATTTTGTCTAGAAGCGAAGTGTTCTTCTATCTTTGTGTTATATAATAAAGACCGTTTATGGAATGGTTTGAGTGACACCTAAGGGTCAGAGTTGATACTTAGAACGGAAGTCGATGAAATTATGTGACTTCAATACGGACATTTTCTGTCTGTTGTCTGGCGATACTTCAAGTATGAAAGACGTGCTCAGGGCTCCAGAACTAATGAGTGTAGTTAGCACACACCATGTAACTAGCTTTCTGTTTATCTATCTGTCTGCGTTTATCTCTCATACTCTCTCTCTCTCTCTCTCTCTCTCTCTCTCTCTCTCTCTCTCTCTCTCTCTCTCTCTCTCTCTCATATGCGTACAAAAGTAACCTGTTTATTTAATTTGTTTCTCTTACTGTTCTTCGGTTTGTAATAAACATTTATTAAGAACTAAACATCGGCGTTCGAGTGATTGTATCTACAGACAATCAAGAACCAGCGTTCGTGTCAACAACACGGGTATCTCGGAATACCTATCCTGCCTTGACAGAGTTCAAAACCGACTTCAAAACCTAATGAGTAATGCCCTTTTCCCTTCCTGCAACCTCTTTCCCACAGAAGAAACGTTGCTAACCTCTCTCTTTTCTATCGTTATTTTCATAGAAAATGCTCGTCTGAGCTCCAATCTATTGTATCATCCTGCCAAAATGCACTCGTCTATCTGCAACTATTATCAACAATTTTACTTACTTTTTGTGCCTAAAACTGAACGCAAATTATATGGACGAATTATATAGAACTCGCCTGTGGAATTCTGTACCACAGGCCTGCTTTTCAGCTGACTACAACATGGATGTTTTCAAGTCCAATGTAAACAAGTTCTTGATGAGTTACCCCCTTAAATAATCAAACTATACCCAATTTCCAACACTAACGATCGCTGTTGTCTCAATGACCATCTTGTACAAATTAACTCTCATCCTCAAGTGGCCTTTAAACCTTGATCAGTGGTGACTTCCTTCTATATTTTTTTAATATGGTTCAGTACTTGAAAATATAACTTATGAAATCTTTCTCATGTGGGGCAATCTTTATATTTGGCCCATTTATGATGCCTCTGCCAGCGGAGCTGAAAATTCCTCAATATTAAAAACAGGACTGAATGTTTCCCCTTTGATATGATACTAGGTTTTGTTTTTTTGGATGAGCTTTAATTTATTGAAGCCTTTCCTTCCAAATCAGGTATATTATTAAATTCCTTCAGGGTTTACGGATATTTTTCTAAAAGAATCTCCCCCTAAAATAATTACTGCTTGTAGTGAAATCAAAAGCGTTTCATTACTTACTCAATGGAAGGTAATCCATTTACATAAAAAGGGGAGGTAATTCATTTACATAAAAAGGGGGGGAGTAATCCATTTACATAAAAAGGGGGGATAATCCATTTACATAAACCAGGGAAAGTAATCCATTCATGTCATTTCCATAAAAAAGATCGTTTCCTTTATTTTTCTGACCCCACATAAACTCGCGCGGATAGCTGTTTACCATTCCGCGATGCATTCAACAGTGGCGTTTATACTGAATTTTGTACGAAAAGAAATTAGGGCTTAACTGATATCAATGTGCAGATCTGGTCCCTAATCATAACATAATCCAATCCAAACTAACATTTCGGCGATATAAGGACTCACCTTGACTGCTGAATTTATTCCTATTTATTTATTTTTTTTAAAACTCAATGCTTATTAGTGAAGGAGTTTTTCTACAAAAGCTCTGCCTTCACTGCAATTATTTGGTCATCGATGGGAATAAATGCAACTACTACATTTTGATTTATTTTATTTAAAAAATCCTATTCTCCACAAATCGTAAAGCCGATCGTTTACAGGATTGCCAAGCGATTATCTTCTTTTTTCTTTTAGTATTCGCTATGACGTTGTTGTTATACTTATTTCATTATTTATTTAGTAGCCATTATTATTTCGGCCATTTTCTCTGTGTTTTATAGCGATTATCTCCCTTAGTGACTGTATTGATATTTTCCCTCGAGATGGCGCCCTAGTAAGGGAATCAACCGTTCATGCATGCATCGGCACCTCCATTTTTATGCAACATCAAAGACCAAATATTGATTTATTTGAAATGTACGTTTTCTTTACTATTCGTATTTTTACAATATCAAAAAAAAACTATTATTATTATTATTATTATTATTATTATTATTATTATTATTATTGGAGAGTGGTTTGAGGAGGTGTCTGATGAAGTGAGAACAAGTGAGGATGGCAAGGTAGAGGTATGGTGGGACAAAAGTGTAATAACGCCCAAGCAATTGGAACATAGTCGTCCGGATTTGGTCGTCATTGACAAGGTCTAAAAAAAACTGGCAAATTATAGACTTCTTAGTACCTTGGGACTGAAACGTGAGAGAGAAGGAGAACGAGAAGTGAAGCAATTATGCTCCATTGGCCTTGGAGATAAGGCGTATACACGGGGTTAAAACACAAATAATCCCGGTTGTAATTGGTACGCTGGGAGTAGTATCAAGTCATCTGGAAGGACTATTGATAAAACTACGAATCCCCGATGTTTTAGCGGCCTTCAGACCTCCGCTATTGTAGGTACCACTAACATCCTTAGGAAAACCCTTGATCTTTGAAGCACTTGGTCTGGAGCCTGGATCGAGGGAAATCCTCTGGAAATGAATCACATCACTTTTTTCAAGGAGACGTTGATAAACGAAATCAGAATTATTATTAAAAAAATATGCCTCCTTCTAGTTACATAGGTTTTTGCTCTTTATATACACATATATATATATACATACATACATATATATACATATATACATACATACATATATATGCACATATATACATACATATATACATACATATACATACATACATATATATACATACATATATATACATACATATATACATACATATATATACATACATATATATGCATACATAGATATATATACATACATATATACATACATATATGTATATACATATATATACATACATATATATACATATATATATATGTATATACTACATATACATACATATATGTATATATATGTATATATGTATATGCATACATATATATATCCATATATATATATATATATATATATATATATATAAAGAAAAGAAAAGTGGAAAATTTCAATAATATTAATAAAAGAAAAATAAGATATGCTTTTCACATGACTGCCGAGACATAATAAGAAAGATCAGGGAAGAAGAAGAGGAAAAAATGAAAAAAAATTAAATGGTTATAGAATTAAATATAAGATATATGACCTTTTTTTTTGCCTTATATTCCTTTCACGCCTTTTAACATCCTTTTTGTCTGGGTCATTTTGACATTTGTTTTTCTATCTTATATTTAATTCTATCACCATTTAATTTTTTTCCTCTTCTTCTTCCCTGATCTTTCTTATTATGTCTCGGCAGTCGTATGAAAAGTATATCGTATTTTTCTTTTATATATATATATATATATATATATATATATATATATATATATATATATATTGCTGTGGAAATATACTATATTCACTTATATATCCTTTATATATATATATATATATATATATATATATATATATATATATATACCAAATAATCAATGAATAACAAAAGTCCATATTTCAAATTTTATGATGTTGACCATCTAACAGTTTATTCCTTCAGTTCAGTTGACACTTAGAATTCTTGACAGTATCTGTTTCGTAGCACAAAAAATAATTACGTGGCCGATCTGTAAGCGCAGATATGGGTCCAAGATTGGACTGTCTAAATATCAGCAAATTCAGAAGATGAAGATCGTCATTTTTTTTTTTTTTTTTTACAAAGGAGTCACCACTTATCAAGGTCCGGAGGCCACTCGAAAATAAGGTTTAATGATTGCACAGTGGTCAGAGGGAACATATAGTAATCGTTGGTAGTAGAAATTTAGTAAATTGGATTAATTAAGGGGGTGACTCATCAAGAATTTGTTCACGTTGGACTTGAAGACAACCATATTGTAGTCAGTTGGAAAGCATGAAAATAACAATAAAGCAGAAACAGACTCATTATCATATAACAATGGACAACCAAGATGGAACGTGTGTAATGCATTTGGGTATATTTTCTGTTTATTCCGTGTCCCTCTGCCGCCGAGAGACATAAATAGGGAAAGGAAACCACCAACAATATCAAACATACACTGGAGTAATGCATTATGTAATTGTATGCATAATTGTGACTATCTTAGTTTGTTGGGGTTTTGTTTTTTTGTTTTTTTTATGTTTGTTTTAGACTCAATAGCCATTTTGTTTTTAAATGATTGCAAGTCAGGTAAAGCCACGTATCCTTTCGACTTTGTTTTCTCTCCCAACTGAAGCGGTGATAAATTTATCGCCATTGCAAATCAAATATTTGTGTAAAGCTAGGCGTTCTATTTTGACACGAAGCCGAATAAATCTCGTTCTTCAACGAGCGCATCCAACGAGATCTCGCAGAAATCCATAAATATCGCCTGGATGGGAATTTCTGTTGGTGAATGAAGGAAAGAAAGAAACAAACAAACAAACAAGTAAATAACGTTAAAGAAAAAAAAAACGAAGAAAATCATGAACAGATTAAATAAAAAAGAAAGAAAGAAAAAATAAAGAAGGGAAAAAAGGGTGAACGGATAAATGAATAAAGATAAAAGAAGGGAAGAATTAAAGAAGAAAGAAAGGAAAAAAAGAAAGAAGAAAAAACGAAACAATGTAAAGCCAAAAAGATAACAGAAAGAAAAGGTGGGAAGAAGAAGAAAAGAACGGAAAGATAAAAAAAAAGAAATATAGAAAGATTGGTTGTTTTGTTTTATGGCATATCAACCCTTTTTCGGATTATTTAATGCCGCTTCCAGTAATTTGGAAAAGAAAGGTTTTATGCTTCCAGTTATTTATAACTTCGATTACTTATTCATGGTATTTGGTTTGTTTGTTTTGTTTATAATTTTTTTGTTTTGTTTTGGGCTTTGCAGGAGATGATTCAGTTTTGCAAAGCGAAAGGAAAAAGCAATAGCATAAATGTTTGGTGCATTTTAGATCAGGAATCTAGTATCTTAAGAAGGCCTAATCTGATAGCATCAGAAATATTTTTAAAAAAAGAAGAAAAGAAGAAAGCATGAAAAGAAAGAAATAAGGAAAGAAAGACGATAACAACAGAAAAATGATCAAAGTGCAGAAAGAAAAGACAAACTATAAAATAAGGAAAATGGACGGTGGTAAATAATAACAAAAAAGGAAAGGATAGAGATGAAATGAAATAAACAAAAGAATTAGAAAAAAAAGAATTAGAAAAAAAGAAATAAAAAGGAAAATACAAAACAAAAGAAAAAAAGTAGCGAAAATGAATGAAATTAAAAATGAACAAGAATGAAAAAAAAAGAAAAAACAAAGCGAAAGCAGAAAGAAGAGAAAAACAAGGAAGAGAATCACATAAATATCTAAAAAAAAAAAGGAAAATAAGTTAAAAACTACAGAAAAAAACACGTAAATGATTAACTAAATAAAAAATTTAAAAAAAAACGAAATATCAAGCAAAAATTAAAAATAACGAGAAAAAAAGAGAAAAAAATAACTTAATCAAAAGACAAAAAGGGGAAGAAAAAAGAACGATATTCTTTTTTAATTTCCAATATGGATGCTTTAGAAAATAAGTTAGAAACTTCAGGAAAAATCATAAATTAATAACTGAAGAAAAAAATTTTCAAAAATGAAATATCAAGCAAAAATTAAAAATAACGAAAGAAAAAGAGAAAAAAAAATCACTTAATCAAAAGGAAAAAGTGAGGGAAGGAAAAAGAACATGATATGTTTTAAAAAAATTCCAATATGGATGCTTTAGAAAAATGTTAAAAACGCCATTAATAAAACAAAATGATTTTGAAAAGATTTATTTTTAATAATAAAAAAAATAAGATCAGTCGTAAATCTACTTGGAATAAAATCGTTTTCTATGGAATCTTTGAATTATGAAATTTACAAAAATAGTAAATCAGAATTGTTTAATGTTTGAATCATACGAACTATTTTTCTTATGTTTTTTATTTTTTTTATAGATAACGGTTGATAATTCGTATTTTTTGGATTATTCAGACTTGGGTATTATTCTTACAATATTCCGATCGATATACTCTTTGGCCTTCTTCAGGTGTGTTTGTCGAACTCGAGAATCTTTATGTTGAACTCAAGAATCTGCACAGAATTTCGAACGGAACCATTTATTTAACTCACCGGGGTAGCAAGCTCCAGTTCCATCAGACATAACCGGGTAGAATACCTAAGTAATTCGTAATTGCATGATTAGTATCGCTTGTACTTAAGATTGAACCTTCAACCTTCGATATGTTGCCTAGAACTTATTATTTTGGCACTTATAGTCATTGCGCTACAAGTTCTTACAAAGGTGACCCCGTGGCATAAATGAAGGGTTTCGTCCGAAATTACGTATAGATACACCTGAAGAAGGTTGGGGGTTACATCGGACGAAACATTGTGAAAATAAGAGAGCAGTAGTGCGAAGAATCTAAGTAACACAAAAGATTTTTCAAGTTAGACTAGACGCGTCTGAAGAAGTTCGCAGGTTTTATCGACCGGAATGTTGTGTGAATTACATATAAGATGAGGACAACAAAAATTATATGGGACAAGAAGAAGAAAGAAGCAACCTTAGTAGAAGTTAGTGTCGCCAATGATGCTGAGAGGGAAACAGAGCTGAGGGGAAAAGATAACGAAATACCAACATCTTATTTACCATGTGAAAAGAAACTGGAATCTTAGGAAGATTTCTATCATTTAAATAACTATAGGAACAACCAGACTAATGAAAAAGACTTTCAAAAACTAGCTAGCGATTATACCCGGTGAACCAAGTGCAAGCGAGATACAAAGAGGTGGTTAAAATCTTTAAAAAGTTGAAGTGTCTGAGATAGTAGATGGACGTCTGGCATACGGTAGGATGGTCATCTGCAACTAAAAAATGATAGTAAATTTAAATGTATGTTTGTGTGCTTGTCTACCTAAAAATCAAAAACTACACAAGACACACTCACAACAAAAAAAAAACAAAATCCAAATTATTAATCCTCATCATGAAAATGATTGGAATGAATCCTGTTTTTTTTTTTGGGGGGGGGGTTTGTTGGGTTTTTTTTTAGAAGTTTTGAAATGGATTATTAGGCGTACGAAGAAGAACAAAAAGTACAGAGATTACATCGGACGCTAAAAAGCTAAGGAAAGAAAAACAGAGAAAAAGAATAATAATCTCTCTCTATATATATAAAAGCGGCCTTATCTGTCTGTCTGTCTGTCTGTCTGTCTATATGTATGTATGCGTGTACATATGTATGAGGAACGATCTCTATCAAGTTCGTCAATCAATTTTTTGGTCTACAGACATGAAACTTGATATAAAGGAATCTTGGATCATGGGAATTAATTTAATTGGGTATTTAGTCGGTAAAAATAGTTGCTAAGGGATGAAAATTGAATAAACAGAAATTTACAAGCGTAAGTCAACTTCAAGTGCTATTTTACTCATGCGCAAATATACATCTATATACGTTAAAGTCGGTTAACTATTAACATGTTCTTTATCCATCTAGAAAACAACTAAAACGGTAACGACTAAGTCTGGAGGGATAACTGTTTTGGTTTCGATTCTAGTTGATAGCACCTGATATTGTTTTAACTTTTAAAATGACTTTTATATATTAGGTACAATATAATAATAGATAGAGAATTGTTTCCATAATGATAAATACATAATGTGTATGAATTAAAATATCATATTTAAGCGTAGTTGACGACCGGGTAACACCGGGCGGTCTACTACTTAATAATAAAATAGAAATGATTTAATTTAAAAAAAAAAAAAATGATAAATTAATGGACGATATTATTTTTTTACTCAAGAGTTATAATTTATCAAGGCTAAAAGCCGTTCGAGGATAATGGTTATACAAAATTTTAAAAAAAATAGAGGAAAAGAAGGTTAGAGAAAGAAATTGAAAATAAAACAGAACGAATGAATGAATTATATGAAACACAGAATATCATTACAATTAGGTGATGCCAGGAAACCATGGCAACCATCGCCAGATTGTCTGACACAGACGGCGGAGGCAGGAAAATATTATTTGTATGAAATCCGTATTTATTATGCTAGTTTCTCTCGCGCGCTTACACTTAATTATATAGTCATCTATTTAATTATATAGTCATCTCCGTACCCAGAAAACGGCGCTATTAAACCTGACATAGTGACATTGGACAAGAAGGAGAAAGAAGCAACCTTAGTAGAAGTTTGTGTCTCCAATAATACTGGGTTAAACAGAGCCAAGAAGGAAAAGATAATAAAATACCAACGTCTTGTTTACGACATGAGAAGAAACTGGAATCTTAGGAGGATCTCTATTATTTGAGTAATTATAGCAACAAATGAAAAGAAACTGAAATCTTAGAGATATATCAATCACACCAGTTATTATAGTTGCGACAGGACTTATGAAGAAGAACCTGAAATCTTACCTAACTAATATTCCCTGTATTCGCAATCTTCAAAGTGAACCACGAGGTGAACCACGGCTGGCTGTTAGGGTTTTGCTGGAATATTTTGTAAGGTATGAAGCGGTAAGTCCTACCTAACTAATATTCCTGGTGAACCAAGTGCAAAAGAGATCCAGGCAATTGTACTTAAGGGAACAGCGAGGATACTAAAAAGAGCTCTCGGTTGGTTTACATAAAAAACAGGGCAATGTTGGCAGCTGGTTTGGCTGTCCCATACCCAGCATTAAAATCTTCAAAGAAAAAAAAAATAAAATAAAATAAAAAAATAAAAAGACTTTTAAAAACTAACTAGCAATTATACCTGATGAACCAAGTGCAAGCGAGATATAAAGATGTGGTTAAAATCTTAAAAAGATTGAAATGCCTGAGATAGGAGGTGGAAATCTAAATGTATGTTTGTGTGCGTGTCTACCTAAAAATCAAAAACTACACAAGTCACACTCCAAAACGATGATACATCCTTTTTTCAGCGTTACCTCGGATTGAATATCGATACATTTATTTTATAAAATTCATTCTCTTGGGGTTAACAGGAATAAAATTAATCGCGATTAGAAGGTCAGTATTTGGAGCAATTTTTACACTTGCCAAAAAAAGAAAGAAAGAGGGGCGATATATATAGAGAGAGATGTAAAGGCGGTTAGATGAAGATGGGACAGGGTAAGATACGGCGAGGAAAAGGGGGAGATTGGAAAGGGAAAGAAAGGGGGAGAAAGGAGAGGGAAGAGATATAGAAAGGGATAGAAAGGGAGAGAGAGAAAAGTTTTTAAAAATGTTAGACACACTATAAAATTTTTATATTTTATTGTTCATAACCCCAAGTTAATAATTGTTTATATATATATATATATATATATATATATATATATATATATATATATATATATAACATTTAATTGAGAAATTTTTGAAAACTTTGAAGTGTCGAATATAATGATAAAATCATTTTTGTTTATTACTTTTTTTTTTTTTTTTTTTTTTTTTTTTTTTGTAAGTTCGCTAATACATAGCCTCATCAGGGTCGAAAGTCCGGTTCGTGAATTTCTTTTTCTTTTTCTTCATTTTGGTGTTATGGCGAAGAGACGAGAATTTACGTGTTGGGCCGGTGGTTTCCAGTTTCGAGCGGGATTTAAAGTAAGAGATGGTCACACACTTTTTGAAGACACTTTTTTTAAAGTAAAATTTAATTGAGAAATTTTGGAAAACTTTGAAAGTGTCGAATATAATGATACAAAGTTTTCAAAAATTTCTCAATTTAATTTTACTTTAAAAAAAGTGTCTTCAAAAAGTGTGTAACCATCTTTTACTTTATACATATATATATATATATATATATATATATATATATATATATATATATATATATATATATAATTATTTTCACGGTCAAACGACGTCGCAGCTTACAAGAGCTGTGACAGCCAACAGTTGGATTTCGCCGCGGTTTGTTTGATCCGTGTTAGTTAATAGGCTTTCTTGTGTGTGACGCGTCTGTTCATGTTGCAGAGTATTCGCCTAGAATGCAAGTGGCTCGGGTTTCGAATACAGAGTTCGGATATTTCGCACACGCCCAAATCAGGGCGAAATTGGAATCTTGAACGTCCGGTTTGTTGGCTTTCACGGTTCGTGTGAGCTGCGTTGTTTGACTGACGAAATAATTATATAATCCCTCGCATTCTGATATATATATATATATATATATATATATATATGTGTGTGTGTGTGTGTGTGTGTGTGTGTGTGTGTGTGTGTGAGAGAGAGAGAGAGAGAGAGAAAGAGAGACAAAAAGTCTATATTTAAAATTCCACAATGTTGTTCATCTTTCGCCGTGTAACAAATGTTCAATTCTGAGCAGCACCTGCTTCATAGCGCAGAAACAATCATAATTATTATGTTAATTTCTGAATATTTTCAGACCTGACTCATCAGAAGAATAAGAACTCGATAATTTTAAAATTTTAAAAAAGTAGAATTTGGGCATGATTGCATAAATGCGAAAAGTAATTGTAATTGTGTTTTAAGAGAGATGGTGTTTCATCAACACTGCTGGGGAGCCATGAGATAAAATACTCTTTTCTTTCAAATCCCCGAAAGTTTTTCATGGTAAACAACTGACCTCTAATATAATATTAAGACTAGCGTCAATTGATGAAGGCAAACTGATTTCAAGAAATTAATTGATCTACAAGCGGATTGACGTTAATAGCTTTCTTAAGAAAAACGTACATAAAATGTCAGTTTTGTCAGCCATCATTTTTTCATTCATTTTTTACTAAAATAAATGAAAAAATCAATCGGCAATAAATCCGCCTCCTTGTTAAGTGGGGGGGGAGTTGTAATCCTTAACCCTTTGATTACCCTAAAATAAAGCTGGTAATGCCTGGGAGGATTGTTTTCTCAGCACTGAATAAAACCAGTACATCCATCACACCCTAATCTTAGCCTAAGTATCAGAAACAGACAGCGATGATTGAACTAGAATCCTAAATTTAAAAAAAACTCCAATGAAAGCATTCCTGCGCATATGACGCCTGATGACGTCACTCGGTCACCATGACGTAATGATGACACGATCAGAGATAACGTGATTTTGTATTTGATACGTGTAAACCTAGTTATATCCTAACCGGGATTGTTTTATCGATTTTTTTTAATAAAATATTGGATAGTATTCTCTTTCGGTATTTATAAATGTACTAGACTGTGACTTATCAAGTCGCAATCGCTAACATAATTTACTCGACTTTGATTTCATCCAAAAATTCGTAAACTGTGATTCTCTATTAAGAAATTATACTTGCATAACTAAAAATAAGTCTACTGTAACCTATACTATCCTCATAAATTATATATATATATATATATATATATATATATATATATATATATATATATATATACAACTCTCAATCTATATCATCAACGAAGTTTTGATCTACATACAAATTCGAAACTAAAAGCATGCAATAATATAAACAATTAGCCCTCATCTCAAAAATTCAGAATAAAGACTTATTAATAATACAGAGTGACCCACTTAAAAATAGCACAGAAAAATGTATTGTTTAAATTACTTGTAGTTTTATAAAAAAAATGTTGGAAGTGCTCCCCGTTGACATCTATGCATTTCTGGGCACGTCTAACAACGTTTGCAGATACTGCCTGTAGATATTCTCTAGTGATTCTCCTGATAGCGTTGGTAATTTTCTCCTTTAGTTGGTCTAGATTGTGATGATTATCTGCATATTTTTTTATTTTAAAGTCCCCAAAGATTTTTTTTTTTAAATCACATAATGGCAAGTCCGGTAAACGTTGTGGCCATAAGCCTTTTCTTATTGTTCTCTCTTCCGCAAACATGTCATGAACTCGTGTCAGTGATCTGTGGGACGAGTGGCATGTAGCGACATCTTGTTGGAAAAAGAATTGCATTTTGTCTTGTGGTGTAAGTTGATCGTTAAGAGAAAGATTAGAGAGATCGAGCTATTTTTAAGTGGGTCACCCTGTACAATGATAATCATCATCATCATTATTTTTTTCTCTCCGCTGAGCGCAGAATACAAACTAACATAGTTGAGTGTCTTCCAACTCATATGATCTTAGGTTGGTTGGTTGTTTTTGTTTTACGGCATATCAACCCTTTTCAGGTTATTTAATTCCGAATCCGGTGATTTTGAAGAATTTTTTTTTAATAGAATATATTTGTTTTTGCAAGTCAGTTTCTATTTAACCCATACTTGGGACCCTAACAGGTACTACCACTCCGGGTCAGAGTGGACCTGGGAGCAATGGCAATTAAAGGGTGGCTCCACACTCCCCAGAGCCCGCAAGCTGGGGCCTCACCATCCGATATAGTTTAAGGTTATATCTAGGATCACGATCTTAGGAAAAGGTGTTCGCTTAGATTATGTTCATATTCAGACATTCCCAATCGTTGTCTACCCATCTTTTCTTTCGTCCAACGTCTTGTATTTTTATTATAAAATCTATAATATAAATCTCACTTGTCTGTTTAAATATATGTATGTATGTATGTATGTATGTATGTATGCCTAAAACTTTCGACAAAGGCGGCAGATTTTCAGCAGATCGGTATCGTTTTGAAGCTCGACCCTTCGGACGACAAATATCGAAAATTTGGCTAAAAACATTGATTACTTCACCTTAAACTGGTCACTTTTCCTTCAAGCATGGGTCGCCTTTTTCGGTGATATTTTCGAAAGTCATCCCCTCTTTTCGATTGACTAGCCTTAATTTAAACCTTCTCCACTTCCGGTTACGGCAAAGACGTCAAGTTTTTTTTTCTCACCTTCTTTTCCTCCTTCCCGGTACGGTTTTTTTTTTAACACTCGGGCAACGCCGGGCAACGCCGGGCAACGCCGGGCAACGCCTGTCATTCAGGCTAGTAAAATATATAAAAACAAAAAAAAGTTATAAAGTGTGAAGAACCAAAAACTTCAGAAGGTTCCTCAAAAAGTTCCTCAGCAGATCCCAGATAACATCTAGCCTCCCTATACATCGATGCACGGTTAGGAATTAATAACGGTTAATAGGGATTTGTCACCATAATACCACATTTACTCTGGATTTCTCTGAGAAACTACAAGTTCGATCTGGCTGAAATTTTGTATGGATCTTTGTTATGATAAAGTACAGCGAACTAAGTATTATAGCATCCGTTCAATGCAGAATTAGGGATTAATAGGGATTAGTATTTAATGCAAAAATGAACACATATTTAACAATATTCAAGCTTTAATTTGGCATAAAAGCACTCATTCTAAGTCAACTTTGTTCGCATTTTTTACTACTTCATCTTTCTATATATATTCTGCGTCCCCCGTCTCTCTCCACCCCCACTCTCTCTCTCTCTCTCTCTCTCTCTCTCTCTCTCTTCTTCTTCTTCTTCTTCTTCTCTCTCTCTCGTCTTCTTCTTCTTCTCTCTCTCTTAACTTTCTGGCAAGGAGGTAAATAAAATATTATTTTTATATTAGTCTATATGAAGATATCGACATTATAACGGCTATTTTTAACAATTCCATAAACTTTATAAAGTGCGATTTTTTTCCTCTTTTATTTTATTTGTGAAAATTATTATTTTGGCAAACAAGAAACGAACGAAAAAAAAGCCAATTGAAGCTTATGACCTTGGGAGAATTTGCATAATGATTGTAAACGTCATCTTTATATTTTCTCAGTTGTATCACATCCAAATAAAATTAAGGGTTAGATGATGAGAAATGTTACTTGTTTTTTTTTTTTTTTTTTTTTTTTTTTTTTTTTTTTGGTGTTTGGCTCGCGACATATCAACCCTTTTCGCGCTGTTCAATACTGAATCTGTTCATGTCAGATGTACACTTTCTAGTTCATCTACGATAAGAACTCGTTTCGGTATTTACACCCCTCTCCTCGCAAAAGAATATGACCCAAGGCCGGAAGTTGGTGAGAATAAACCCACAAAATGCACTCTGACTCCTTAAAAATTGTCCGAGCATCATCGTCGACATTCTCCAGTTACGCAGTTAACAATTAACTAACTTTTTCTAAAAGAGAGGAGGTAATGCATGGGAGAATGGACCTCCTAGTACTAATTTCACAGCCCGAGAGATAATAAGCCAATTTTTATCGAAATGATTGCCGATTACGGATTCTAAACTCGTACGTGCCATTTCACCGAACAGCGTTCCTACTTAAGTCGTCTCGCTACCGCAGCTGTAAAAATAGTCTACTTTCTTCATTTTTGCGTCTAAAATTTAACAGAATTTCCATGAACAGAGTTTCTTTCCAAGAACTTCTCATCTTTGGAACACGCTGGCACAAGATTACTTCCCCGATGGCTACAGCTTCAAACCAAATGTCAACAAATACTTGTCAGAAAATTTTGTCATGAGTAATTCATTGTTTTATTTTTCAATCCTCTCATGATATTCGTCATCCTTCATCCGTCATTTGTTCAAACGAATATCAGTTTCTGGAACAGATTTATTTAAAATTGTTTATTTTAGTCAACAGGGCGACATAATGTGTTTTTCGAACAACTCATTTTAAAAATGGATTAAGTCGGAATGTTTAACCTGCTAATCACTCATCACCAGCAAACGGTCTCATTTTTTGATGCATGTGTGAAAGGTGATAACGTACGCCCAGACGTTAAATTCCTTTATTGTATTGTTTTTTTTATATAGATGACTCAGCAACATTTGTTCTTCAAAAGAGGACATGGTTTAACTAATGAACTGCGCATGTCTGTTTTGTTTATTTAGTCTCTATTCACATTTTTTGTTACTATTTTTTTTTTTTTTTTTTGTTATTTTTTCATCAAAGTTCCGGTATGCGCCATGCTGTCTGAACTCGTGCGCACTGAGTGACGTCACACAGAATGATCCTGTCAGAAATAGAATCTGTCTCTAGGCCACACAGTTTTAACCCACGCTTAAAAAAAAAAAAGATTCCGTTTTCTAAAGGCGGCGCGAGAGGCAAAACGATATTTCTCGATCCTTGGTTGAAAATTTCAAAAGAATTTTTCTTTCTTCTTCCGTCCGCCGCAGCGTCAGGCGAAATTTCCACAAACAGAATTTTATTTCCGAATAACTTATCTCTGGGACGCATTAGCACGGGACTGCTTCCCTGTGTATTACAACAAATTTAACGTCAGCAAATATTTGGCATAACAAACCGTCCCAAAAGTAACCAAACCCCATAAAGCATTCTTATTTGTCCTATAATATATTTTTTTTATCATTGAACGCATTAACTCTTATTCTCGAGTAGCTTTTAGCCTTGATACATAGTGGTTTGTTAGTAAAAAGAAAGCGTTTTATTTTCGAATCGAATAAGTTCATAATGCTCATACTCGGCTTTACTAAATGTTTTTTTTTTTGTCATCTTCGGAATATTCTAGAACCATGGCGACACTTTTTGTTGTGAGAGTCCGAGGCGACGATAAAATTGCTATATATTATTTTTAATTACAAACATATAATATATTCACAATTTTGTTTTTGTTTTGATAATTACTTTAAATAGTATACACAATGTTGCACCCCTCTGCCTGTTTTACAAGTATTTTAATGATAGATGCCCGACGAACTACAAGCCCTTGTGCCCCTCGGCGTAAATACTTCCGCCAAACCCGACAAACAGCAAAATTTCACTCCTACACGATAGAGATCCCTAGATGTAATAGTTTTTCCACAGAACTGCTACACTCTGGAATTTCCTTCCGGATTCCTGCTTTCCCAGCTGTACTGACATGCAAAAGTTCTAGTGTAATGTAAACACACATCTTGCTGCTCAACTTCCATCATAGTATTCTTGTAACTTATGGCCTTGATAGTGGCCCCCTACCTCAAAGTGGTACTGTGCCTTGTTTGGGGTGAAAATGTAATTTAAAAAAAAATGCATTAAGTTTTATTTAAATTATGAAATTGTCAGAAATGCTATTTCATGGAGCGTAGGAAAACGTGTTGTGTAACCGGTGTGTGTGTATATATATATATATATATATATATATATATATATATATATATATATATATATATATATATATATAATCCACTCTAGGACTCTTCAGGCTTACGTGGAATATTCAGTGTAGCTTAATCGCCATATATATTTTATAACTTACTAACTAGCTCTACCTACGCATTGAGCACTTTTGAAGTAAATACTTAAAGTTTACGCATATATTTATACTTTCGTATATTAATTTTGTGAGTAAATTAAGTAGTTATATATATATATATATATATATATATATATATATATATATATATATATATATATATATATATATATATGCATACGTGTCTGAATTAATATATCGTTTAGTGGGAACCAAATCGGTAGATGTTATATACAGGGGTTTAAAACGTCGGTAGATATATTCGTGTTTGTGTGTTTACATAACTAATATATATATATATATATATATATATATATATATATATATATATATATATATATATATATATATATATATTATATATATATATATATATTATATATATATATTATATATATATTACAAAACAGTAGCTTTCTGTTGTCTTTAACAATGTCTGTTTATATATATATATATATATATATATATATATATATATATATATATATATATAAAACGTCGGTAGATATATTCGTGTTTGTGTGTTTACATAACTAATATATATATATATATATATATATATATATATATTATTAGTTATGTAAACACACAAACACGAATATATCTACCGACGTTTTATATATATATATATATATATATATATATATATATATATATATATATATATATATATATATATATATATAAACAGACATTGTTAAAGACAACAGAAAGCTACTGTTTTGTAATGCCTTTTTATATTTTTTCATTTTCGCATCTTTTTTTTTTTTTTTTTTTTTTTGTATATACGTCGTAGGTATGAATGCATGGCCCAAGCATTATTTGTTCGTGAAGTGTCCGTGTTTTTTGTGTTTTTTTTTTGTATTTGTTTTTGTTGTTGTTTTTTTTTTTTTACTTTTCGTGTAATCATCTACACATCTTCACGCATGTAGATAATTACACGAAAAGTTTAAAGTTAAAAAAAAAATAATAAAAAAATAAAAAAACGCAGACACTTCGAGAAGAAAAAAATGCTTGGACCTTACATCCATACCTTCGATATATACACAAAAAAGATAATACGAAAAATTAAAAATTTTAAAAAGGTATTACAAGACAGAAACTTTCTTTTGTCTTTAACAGTGTCTGTTTAAATGAAAAAATGCTGCCTAAATATATGCAATTCATACAATATATATTTGTATATTTATCTCTGTTGATTATGTCAACGTCTGTATGACATTTAAGGAACTGTTCGCAAGACATATACAGATTTCAAAACATTGAAGAAGACAATACTTTCTCGTCCGATAGGTTCCATTCAGCCGGTTCTTGGTTCACCTGTTTGGACCATCGGAACTGGAATAAAGATCTTCAATTTCTTTGAAGAAAAAAGAGCAACACAGAAATCATCGATAAAATAATATTTACACTACTTTTTATTCCAGTAGTCTCTTTCTTCTCGAAGTTGCAAGCACCGTTCTTATTCACATTTCTAGTTTGTTGAATTCGACCCGCCTCCTGGTCGTTCGGAGCAACTCAACTTCTCTTGTCAGCTCTAAAAACTCAACTAACTCAAGTTCCACGTCTCAACTTAAGATCCACGTCATCTTAAATTACCTCTACGTGAAACTACGTTATCCTGTTGGAGTTCAGACCTATTTTTAAATTATTGCTATTAATTTAATCGTTCAAAAACCCATTCTGTTTATATTATTTCTCTAAACATTATCTTTCTTATTTATATTTATATAAACATTTATTTCAACTAAAATTTAATTTAAACAACCAAGTTATCCTTGGCTAGCAAGGTTATTTGGCATCGTTCGACATTGCTTATGCTACAAACGTAATCATGTTTTTTCTTTTTCCCTGTCTGAAATCGATAAAAATTGTGTTGTGACTTTTAAAAAAGGCAGAAGAAAAATACGAACAGAAGGTAATTCACATAAAGTACCGAAATAATGGGTTGACAGAGGCTTCTTTTTCATTTTCTGTTTATTGTTGTTGAACATCATTCATTCATTGTTTTTATTTTTTGGGATCTTTTCATCAAATAGCTTCATGCCTTGTCTGGGAGATTTCCAAAAAAAAAAAATAATTAAAAAACAAATCTAGAATTCCAGAAAACTGGTGATGGTATTGTTGTTAATCATCATTAATTCATTTCGAATGATTTAAGATTTTTATTTATGGCATTCATTTCCCTGATATCTTTTTAGTTAGAATTGTTCTCTAAAAAGGCACCAAGAAGAGCCACGTGAAGATTGCCAACGTCCCAAAGTGAAAGTGTTAGGGTGAAGTGAACTGGATTCGAACGTGGCATACCGAGGTTGCCAGTCCGTGTCGTTAACCACTTAGCCATCATCAACTCCCACTTTTGTTGATCGGCCATAACAACTCTATTCATAGATCTAGGAAGAGTCCATACCGTGACATAATCAGATCACCATAACATATCATCTGTAAGTACTTGATGCAATGGGATAAAAAGAGGCTCCCTGTTTGAACAAACATCTGGGTCTGACCTTTACTCCTGACTTGAAATAGGAGACTTGCATCAAATCTGTTGCCAAGGTTGCCGAAAAAAATGGTTGCGTCATTTTACCGCTCCAGAAGGTATCCAACTCCCGACTCTATCCTCTACCTGTATAAGAGCCAGATATGTCCTAAACTGGAGTACTGTTGTCGTATATGGGTGGGAACAATTCTGAGCACCCTATCCTGCCGTGACAAATTTCAAAACCGGCTTCGAAACCTAGTAGGTGATGCCTTTTTTTTTCTTCCCCCAAAGCTCTTTCCCACAGAAGAAATGTTGCGAGACTGTTTCTGCTCTATCGTTATTTTCATGGCAAGTGCTCGTCTGAGCCCCAATCTATAGTTCCCCCCTTCCCAAACTTTCACAAACAGTACTCGTCTCGCTACAACCACTATCAACAGTTTCTCCCACTCTCTATATGTGCCTAAGTATTCCATGAACAGAGCTTTTTTCTTAGAACTGCCTGCTTTGTTGAGCTTTAAATAATCCGTTTCTGCCCATTTCCACTACAATTAATACGCTGTTGTCTTAGTGACTACGGTACACTCATTAACCCTTATCCTCGAGTGGGCTTCTGGCCTTGATAAGTGACGACTCCCATGTAGAAAAAAAGAGTCTAATTAAATAAAGAAAGGCGCTTAGTTGTTTTTGTTTTGTTTATCTTTGTGTCTTAAAAAAACTTCTTTTTTTTTTACATAGGAGTCATTACTTATCAAGGCCCGGGGCCACTCGAGGATAAGGGTTAATGAGCGTACAGTAGTCAATGGGATAATATCGTAGTAATCGTTGGGTAGTGGAAATTTAGTAAATTGGATTATTTGTGGACGTTAAATAACAGAATTGGCATATCTTTTTATGCGGGTGGCAAGTGTGCTTGCAAAGGTTCGAATGAGATTCACGGGCTGCATTTTTGACATCACCCGCATTACTTTTAAATCATAAGGGCACCTCGGGCAACAAGCGATAAACTTGCACCTCCTGAAAGCCGAGAGGCAAGGCTTGGGAGGGTGTGCCTCATAGGACTACACAGAACATTTTTACATCAGTCCGACAGAAAAAAAGACCATGCAAACGGTCCAGTTTCTGTCGGACTGATTGTCAATGTTACGTTAACTACAAAGTTAACAGGCCAATATTTATTATGCCGGATCTATAGTTTATACTGTTGAGTATTCTAGTCTGCCACAAGGTCATTTATTTATTTTACGCTTAGTTTTAATGTGTGTTGGGGTATTATTCACCTTTCTCTTTTTTATTCTTCTTTTTTTTTAATTCTTTTTGCTTTCCTCTTCTTTTTCTTCATTTTTTCTGTCTTTTTTTTTTACCTTTTTACATTTTTACCTTTTTACATTTTTACATTTTTACATTTTCTTTTTCTTTGCCTTCTTTTCTTCTCAATCCTTTTTATATTAATTCTTTATCTTCGTCTGCATCTTCTCCTCTTCATATTCTTCATCTTCTGTTGTTGTTTTTTGTTTCTTTCTTTTATCTTTATTGCTCCTTCTAATAATCTGTCTTCGTTTATTTCTTATTTTAGATCTTTTTTATTTTATCTTTTTCTTCTTTTTCTTCTTGTTCTTCTTATTCTTATTCTTTTTTCTTCTTTATATTATTATTATTATTATTATTATTATTATTATTATTATTATTATTCCCATCTTAATTCTCTTTCGCTTTATTTTTCGTCTTCCTATTCTCTTTCATTTCATCTTTCTTTTTTCTTTCTCCTTCTCCTTCTTCTTCTCATTATCTTCTTTCATTCCATCTTTCTCTTCCTTCTCCTCCTCTTCCTCCTCCTTCTTCTTATTCTCTTTCATTTTATCTTTCTCCTCCTTCTCATTCTCCTCTTTCTATCTTTTCTTCTTCTTCTTCTTCTCCTCCTTATTCTTCTTATTCTTCTTCTCCTTATTCTTAATTCTCTTTCACTTTATTTTTCATCTTCTTCTCATTCTTTTTTATTTCATCTTTCTTCTCTTTCTCCTCCCTTTTTTATTCTTCTGTCTTCTTCTCATTCGTATTCTCTTTCATTCTTCATTCGTATTCTCTTTCTTTCTTCTCCTCCTCTTCATCGTCCTCCTCCTCCTTCTTCTTCTTCTTCTCATTCGTATTCTCTTTCACTTTATCTTTCTTTCTTTTTCTTCTTCTTCCTCTTTTTCTTCTTCTTCTTCTTTTTCTTATTCTTAATCTTATTCTCCGTTTGCTGTCGCCATTTATCAGCTGACTGATCAAGTATCGATCACACTGCAGTCGAAGCCAAACCATTTCATCCCACCCATCGCCACCACCACCACTGCCGCCTCTATTTTGCAGAAACAGAATCGAACAGGCATCATCAGGTCACGTGGTCCACGAGCTTATTAAGGTGCGAACCTGTTGAACAATAACAGCAAACCGGGAGAGCGGAAAAGAATCGGTACACTCATAACAGCAATGTATTCCTCGCTCGTATTTAACAATGTTGGGTTATACAACCAACGGTTGTAAGTTCGAGCCCGTTCAGAGGTAGATCAGTGGATTGTAATATATACTGATAAGTATTCAAAAACCAAATAAGCTAATATATATATATATATTAGTGTTGAAACGTTTAATCAGAATTAAAATCGAGAATCGAAAAAGTCAGAACGTTTTGTGGTATTGGAATTGGAAAAATTAGTGTCTATTTTCCGGTGCCAAAAACGATTCTTTTAATTTTTTTTTTAATTTGATTTTGTTTAAAACAAAATCTTCCACTGTTGGTAGAAATAATCAAATATAATAATAAATATTTATTCTTTTTTAACTACCAGTAAAACCAAAATATATCGGTCGCACAACCACAGACAGACAAAAACAAATATTGCAAGATATACTTTTTATTTGTTTTACAGAAGAATTTATATGTCGCTACACAAGCATGAACATGTTTCGGTTAGCCAGTTACAAGTAAATAGAGATCGTTTCAGGCGATATTGCTTATACAAAAGTTTAGTCCATAGGTCTCTAATTACTTGTAACTGGCTGACTGAAAAGTGCTCATGAATATGTAGCGACATATTAATGCTTATGTAAAACAAATAGAAATTATATCTTGCCCTTCTTCGATATTGAGCACTCTTGTATTAACCGTGTTAAAACTTCTTCATAAATAAAAGTTTACTCCGGACTATTGTTTTTTTGTTTTGTTTTTTTTGTCCATCATATTAATATTTATGTAAACCAAATAAACAAAAGACAAAGTGTAATTAAGAAATTAATAATTCAGTGAAGAAGAAGAGAAAAAAGATTAAATGGTGATAGAATTAAATATAAAATAGAAAAGCAAATGTCAAAAAGACCCAGACAAGATGACGTTAAAAGGCGCGAAAAATGTAGGGCAAACAGAGGTTAACTGAAATGTACAGGTTATTACTGAAGAAAATGTCACCACGAGTTATTAAAATACACTAAATGGAAAAATAAATAAATTAATAAATAAAAAATAATAAATGATAAATAAAAAACAAAATATAAAATAAAAATTTTTTTTTAAATTTAAGAGGATGATGGCCGGTATCTGCAAATTCCGGATAAAGCAAGCAAGTATGTAAGTAAATGCCTGTAGTAAAATATAAGTAAATATACATAAAGGATGTGAATGTGTAGGAAGATTGATATAATTGATAGATAGGAATATTTAAAGACAAAAACGGAAATTGCAGATAAAAAATATATATATATATCCTTTGCGAATAATTGTGTGTACAGTTACCGCACTGACATTAAACTGTACACTTATTGTCTTTATAGACACACGATGGTCTTTATCCATGAAATTCTTTATTTGGCCAATCAACTCTGGTGTTTTGAATTCCTTACTCCTCCCACACCTCTCATCATCCCTCACAGACTCTCTGCTTTTCTTGAATATCTTATGTCACTCAAAAACTGATGTCATGCAAAATGGCCCAAAAGCGATCTTACGCATTCTATATGTTTCTGCGCCATTTTTCCGAGTTTATAACAGAATTTTATTGCTTATAGTTCTTCTAAAGTGTCCTCACGTCTAGCTTGCGTTTTTGAAATTCACCAGCTGTGACAATCAGGCTTTAGTAGGGTGCATTCCAGTTCGTGCTGTTGCTGTTCATTTTAACCTGACACCATAACATTTTGTCAGTCAGATCATAAGATGTATAGCAATTACATACTGAATTTTCAAGTGTCTACAACAATACTAAATACCAGTACAAAAAAATCTGGAAACTTATTAAAGGTATCTCTAATATAGGGAAAGGATAAATCTTTAAGTTATTTGTTTGGTTGATTAATTAATTTGTGAGTTCTTTTTGTTTTTTGTTGTTTTTTTTATTACATGAAAGTCACCACTTACCAAGGCCCGGAGGCCACTCAGGGATAAGGGTTATTGCGTGTACAGTAATCAATGGGACAATATCGTAGTAATCGTTAGTAATGGAGATCTGATAAAATGTCTTACTTAAGGGGGGGTTCATCAGGAATTTGTTTTTGTTGGACTTGAAGACATCCAAGTTGTAGTCAGATGGGAAACAAGCAAAAGAGTTGATTAATATTTTTTACTTGATATAAACGTTCATGTGGAAACCCTCACCTATTCATAATTATTAGCTGAAAACGAACAGCAGGGAAAGAGAGGGTTCATGCCTTTGTATGCGGTAAACTGTCAAAGTGAGCATAGCACGTTTTGCCCATTTCACTGCCCGCATTAGTAACCATTCGACAACCAACATACCATTAAGATCTTCACCTTAATAGATTCAGTATTAGATCAGCGTTCGATAATTAGCTCGATTGTTTGAACATCCCGCCAAGCGATCCCCCCCCCTTCCCTCTCTCTCTCTCTCTCTCTCTCTCTCTCTCTCTCTCTCTCTCTCTCTCTCTCTGTACTGTTTAAATGTTTAGTTATTGTCAAATGAGCAGCAGCGTATCGTTCCCTTTAACAACGATCTGGTATTATTATTATTATTATTATTATTATTATTATTATTATTATTATTATTATTATTATTGTTGTCGTTTTTATTATTTTTATCATTATTATTGTTATTATATCTTCCATTATTTCGAGTTTTACAATGTCAAACAGAATCACAATCACCTGACGTGGCTTTAAAATTGTCATCGCCATCGCCGCCGCTACCGCCACCACTACCAACAACAACAAAAACTCTTATCGATCTAACTTCTCCAACCTCAATAACGGTACTATGATAATCGATTTGTATCATCATGGTCACAATATCGATTGTTAGTAAGCGAAGCACTAAGATATATATATATATATATATATATATATATATATATATATATATATATATATATATATATATATATATATATATATATACATTATATATATATAATGTACCTATTTACTATGCCTCCCCACGGGACAGAGTAAGACACCAGGGTCGTTTTTTAACGTGGAGAAAAGGTACAAAAATAAAAATTGTCTCAGTCGTGAAGGATTTCTCCTCCACCGAAAGAGAACAAGAAATGGAAGTGCAGCATCTGAAGAACATATACTACACTTTGATCTGACCAAAAGGCCAATATATACATTATATATATATATATAGTCATTCACATACAGTACTGTTTCGCTGTTTCACAGCTCATCAGTGCGGCTAGACAGGTAACTGCCTCAAGCCAGGATCGAAACCCGACACACACACACACACACACACACACACACACGCATATATATATACACACGAGAAAATCGACTAACAGATATATGAAAAGTAAATAATTAATTGAAGGTGTTCTAGTTAAATAAAATAAACGCGATTAAGTACATAGTCTACTAATTAAGCAAATCAAAACCCAATTAGGCAAAAATAAGCCATAATTAAGCAAAGCAAGCATGGTTAAATAAAAGGTGTCTCAAACGAGTAAAACAAAACACAATTAAACAAATACTGTCTTGTGACCTGGTCCCTTCTTTGGTGGGAACCATTTTGGACGACGATATTGTCTTTGTTTTTAACCAAGAATCACAGCGACATTTAATATAAAAATTAGTCATAAATGTTACGTTTTAGCGAAAAAGGAAATGAATTATATTTAAGAAATGTACATGCATAATAAAATGGGGTAAATGAAATATTTAAAAAAATAGAATGATCACCATAAGTTTTGTAAAAGTGAAATTGAGAAAACGAATTTTGTTTAACAAATCATTTTATGTAAAAGATAAGAATATAAAAGCTATTTTCAGTGATTAATACAAACCTGTTTGGCGGAGAAAATCGAGTTATATAAACAATATATGTATGTGAGTATTTGGCAGCGTGGAATTGCGTATGTATGTGCGTTGGTTTACTTTGGTCTTGATAATGCGTGTATAGCTGTCATTTGCAATTCGTTTCTGTTTGCCCGAGTCTTGTTACTCTGGCACCTGTGGAAAAGGCATGTTTCCAGTTCCGGACCCGTATCGAGGCAGTGATTTAGACTGAAGGCACTTACATTGAATAGATGTCAACTGTACTACATAATCAAGTTACCTGAATTGATTTTTTAAATAAGAGTTTTAAAACAAAGTTGTAGTGATGTTTTCTTTAGGGCGACACTTTTATCGTTCCAGTCTGTATATTACTTTTTTGGTTTTGGAAGGATTTTCATTGGTTGAAAATATTCAGCTTACACGTTCAACAGAGAGAAGGAAAAAAGGGGTAAGCAATTAGAGACGTTTTCGTTTTAGCGTTCGTCGGGCTCGCTTCTCAGTCTCATTACTGTTTCAACTGAGCAAAACAACCGAATTAGACAGAACAAGGCCTAATTAATTAAATCTGTGAATTTAGGATTCCGTTGACACTTCCTCCCTCGGAGGAAACCGATTAAACCCGCCTAGGTTGAGTGCCGTACAACAAAACCATTCCTGGTTAAACAAAATATGTTCATATTAAGAAAGAGCAAGTCGCAATTAAACAAACAAAGCTCGATTAAGCGTAAAGTGTACCAATAAATCAAAATGTCGCAAGATTAACAAATTCAATGACATATTAAGCGAAATATACCCGATTAAGTGTGTAAGAGTGCGGACGCGCGTATACAAATGCGTAGGAAATGTGAAAGGGCGTCGCCGTAAGGAAAAAGAAACGCACTATAAACAGAGCGTATGCAGAGACCAGATCACTTTCGAGAGCATGCGTGAGAGCACGTTCGAGACGACGTTCAAGAGGACAGAGGTCAGAGAGAAGGAGCACGATTATGTTTTATTCATAAAAGTACTTGAAAGGTGTGGTTAGTGAGTATGCAACACTTGCCTCACTATTACATGCGCAACCCCTGCCTCACAATTACAGGCACAGCTGTCCTTACAGGAGTTATCCATTGTCTCTTGAGACTGAACGGAGGCGTCGATGTCTAAAGCTGTAACTTTTATAAATAGCTAATAGTACAACAGAGCGCATATGGCGGCTATATACAAATACCGAGCCGTGTGTGAAATGACGTCACGGCAAAGAAAGAAGACCCTAAAAAGGCGAGATCAGAGAGAAGAATCACGATCACGTTTTATTTGGAAAAGTACCTGAAAATAAATGTCGTTGCTACAAAAAAAAAAAAAAAAGGAGTCAAGTTATTACATGTCCTATGTTCATTGCAACGTACTTTGCTGCAATGTGTTGGGTCCAGGGCAACGTCGAGGCTACCTACTAGTATATACATGTATAATGTGTACTATGTTATATAAGCACAAGGTAGCTTAATCAGATAAAACCTAGTCTATAATAATTCATATGGTATTCTGAGAAATTCAAGCAAGGGACGGTGAAGTGGAATTGTATCTTACTGGACACATTCAAGGAACCACCTTGGAGTCGTTTAACCACCCGATCTATTTCTATCGCTACTATTATATAAAATAGAATTTTGTGTGCATGTCCGTCTGCGCGAGAGCGTTCCCTATGGACTCCTAAATTTATAAGGCTGTATAAGGTCAAAATCGGTTAAAATCGCCTGTTTCTTTCTTTTAGCAGATTTTTTCGATTATCGATTATTGAAACTTATCGAAGGCATTCCGATACCGATCTAGCTAAGCAAACCCTATCTAAGAACACTTTTAGATGCATAAAGTACATTTGTGTGAAATTTCGTAAAAATCGTCCCAGTCATTTCGGAGTCCATAGAGAGTGAGCATGCACACGGATAAAATTCCTTTCATATTATAGATGGATAAATAATCACGATCATAACAAACAAATATAGGCGTATGGCTGTTTGTATTTAATTTAACAGTGCTTAATATATGAGTAGCCTTTGATGGTAGAATAAAAAATATAATTACGGCAAGTGAGCTACACGTAAACATTTGTGTTTCTTTACATCTAGATATTTCGCACTGATACTCTTCTTTCCTTCTCTCTCTCTCTCTCTCTCTCTCTCCCTCTCTCCCTCTCTCTCTCTCTCTTCCATCTCCCATCCTCTCTCTTTCCATCACTCATTTTCTCTCCTTCTACATCTTTTATTCTCTCTCTCTCTCTCTCTCTCTTCATCTCTCATTCTCTCTCTTTCCATCTTTCGTTCTCTCTCTCTGTCTCTGTCTGTCTGTCTGTCTGTCTCTCTCTCTCTCTCTCTCTGTATATATATATATATATATATATATATATATATATATATATATATATATATATATATATATATATTCTGCTCCGCTTGTTACAAATCGATACGGTGGCGACGATGATACAAATCGATCATTACAATATCGATAACCGAGATCGGAAAAGTGAGATCGATAAACGTTTTTGTTTTTATAGGTGGTGGTGGCGATGCTGGTTCTAAAGCCACGTGATATGATTGTGATTCCGTTTGACATTGTAACTTCTGAACTAACGATATTGGAAGCTTTTATAGCAACAGGTGCTTGTTAAAGGGGAACGGCACGTTGCTCGTTTGGTAACACCTAAATATCAAACTAGTACATTGATCAGCGAGGGTAAATTTGATCATGATTCTCATCGACTCTGAAATACTGAATTGAACTGAACCGAAATCTCACTCACCTTAGGCAAGTTGAATTGCTTCCATCAAAGGAAGTTTCATGGGAATATTAAATTACACGAGCGGTCCCCAGTCATTTGTTTACCAGTGAAAATGACGACATTAGGTTTGGCAGTTCTTGCGGAGAAGTGTCGACGTACTCCTACCTATAGCGACTGATATTAACAAATGACCAGATAATGTTGTTTAACTTCAGTGATCGAACGAGAACCGGTGTCAACATGATTATTCCTTATAGAGCTTTGTAAAAACTTACTCAGAAGGAGGACAGCGAAAAAACATCAGTGTTCCTTGTATGACGCGCCTCGACCGAAAATTTATATCCAAGGGAAAATAAACCTGGTCAAAGAAAGGATTTACTCTTCTGTCTCCCTATATATATATATATATATATATATATATATATATATATATATATATATATATATATATATATATATATATATATACTAGCTGTGCCCGTCCGGCCACGCGTTGCCGTGACTGAGTCTGATTAACACAAATATTAGATTGATTTATATCGGACAGAAACACGCACACACACAGGGATGTGTACACACACACACACACACACCACACACACACACATTCGCGCGCACGCCCGTGCACATGCACACGCACACATATGCACGCACCCACACGCTCGGACACACAAACACGCAAACAGACATGGCACACGCGCACACATACACACACAAACGCGCGTACACATGCAAACGCACACGGACGCATACACGCATACACACACGCACACGCACACACTATGCAAATAATAAGGAATGGACAGTTTTAAGGTTTCAAAGTCACACAATCACTGATCCAATTTCTGGATATGAGTAAATACAATATAGGTCACTGTATAAGGTTTTGGCAAAGTCCGGGTCGCGATTATATTATAAGCTTAATCCGTTTTTTTTTTAGCGTATAAAGAAAGAATTTTAGTCAATCGTACTTTAAAAAGTAAGATTTATCTAGCTTAAAAAAGATGAAATAATGGCTTATCAGCATGTGCCGATGTGTCGAAAAATAGTATTTTATAACAATATGTACGATCTCTGTAAACACAAAAGATTTAGCACGATAAGATAACTTTATTAGAACAATTATTTAGCGTATAAAGAGAGTATATTAGTAATTCTTTTTTATCAATAAAAGAGAAAAGAGATCGGATTTTTGTTTTTCGATTTTCGATAATTATCGGATGAATTACTGTACAAAACTTCTCTAAAAACACTGCCAGACACAGTGAAGTGCCTCGTGTATAAAAAAAAATACTATTTTGCAAATCACACTTTTAAACAATTGTACTTAACACTTTAAAACGCATATTTTTATACACGTGACGCTTGACTATTTCAAGTAACATAAATGCAATTTGAACTGAAGCATATAAAAGCATCCAGATTTTAAACGAAACAATAATCAAAAACTGCTTGAAGATGACTGAAGAAAAACAGTTAAAAGTACTCACAAAAAAATAACAGATGGATGAAAATGACTACGGAACCTTCCTACGCAAATTCGACAGAAACATAAGAATGGCCATTCGAAAAAATGGAAAATTACAAACAAAAGATCATTAAGCAAAGACATTCCGTGCTATTTAACGATGTATATATATATATATATATATATATATATATATATATATATATATATATATATGTATATATATATGTATATATATATATGTATATATGTATGTATATATATGTATATATATGTATGTATGTATATATATGTATATATATGTATGTATATATGTATGTATATATATGTATGTACATACATATATATATAAATTACAAAAAAAAGGACATTCCGTGCTATTTAACGATATATATATATATATATATATATATATATATATCGTTAAATAGCACGGAATGTCTTCGCTTAATGATCTTTTTTTTTGTAATTTATATACATATATATACATACATATATATATACATACATATATATACATATATATACATACATATATATACATATATACATACATATATAGATACACATATATATATACATATATATATACATGCATATATATATGCATATATATATACATACATATATATATACATACATATATATATATATATATATATATATATATATATATATATATATATACTCATACAAACACACAAGGGAACGAACAGTATTCCAAAAGTAAAGTCTCCTATCATTTATTCCATAGAAATGGATCAGTGGGGATGATGGAGTTGATGTCAACAGTTAGGAGATGGGTTTGTCTATTTCCGAGT
Source organism: Euprymna scolopes (assembly GCF_053919585.1). Classification (NCBI taxonomy): domain Eukaryota; kingdom Metazoa; phylum Mollusca; class Cephalopoda; order Sepiida; family Sepiolidae; genus Euprymna; species Euprymna scolopes. Next base: position 109,481,030 of record NC_136499.1, on the reverse strand, counting down.
GACAACAGTGATGTTAGTGAAAAAGCGCGCCCTGGACTTTTATGGTCGAGGCCTCAAAAGATGCTCGCAAAATGCTTTGAAAATGATTGTGACCATGTAGAAAATAAAATCTGGAGCACCTGTTTCGTAATGCAGAAACAAGCATATAATTATTATGCTAATGTTGAATATTTTCCGCACTGACTCTTCAGAAAAGTAGGAACTTTTTTTTACTTTATTTCTTTTTTTATTAAACTAAATAAAAGCATGGGTATGATCACATAAATCCGAAAAAAATCCGAAAAATATTGATAATGTGAATATACGCAGTATGTATATGTGTGTTTTATAAATAATTAAGTTAATCGAACAGAATTAGTTCTTTGGAAGAAAAAAACTATAATAAGATGGAATGAAATATAAAAGAAAACAGATTTTTTTTTATTTCAACTCATACTTTCGCTTTTACTTTTACTTTCACTTTCACTTTCATTATGTGTATTGTTACTAGTGTTGGGACGATTGATCGTAATCGGGAATCGGAAAAATCGGATGACTTGGGAGTATTGGAATCGGTATCAGAATCGGAAAAATTGATGGCTATTTTTCCGATGCCAAAACGATTCTTTTGATTTTCATTATTTATTTGATTTTGTTTAAAGCAAATCTTCCATTGCTGGTAATAATGATACAATAATAAATATTTATTGATTTTAAAATACCAGTAAAGCTAAAATCGATAGAAGGGTGTTCTTTTTTACGTTTAGGAAAATATCTGCATATTTATCGTGGGTTTTTTACGGGAATTGGAGAAAATAACAACTGTATAGTTTATATGTGTAGAGATTTATAAAGAATCGGAAACGAAATCGGTAATTGTATCGGAATCGGGAAAAATATGGAATCGTCCCATCACTAGTTGTTACATACTAGTCTAGAAGACGTCTTCGGCAATCAGTTTGACAGTGGTCTTGCTTCTCTCAGGCTGAGATGTCGTTCTGTTTAGTTCCAGGAAGTCCACAATCACAGGCTTTACCTTCATTCTAAAAAGTTACGTTTGTTTCTTGCTAATCCCCTGAGGCACTCCTACCGGGATATTCCAACAGGACGACTCAGTTATTTTCTGTAGGTTAGAGTAAACCTCACTTTGTGCCGTGGCTTTCAAAATACAAAAAAAAGGAGAAAGACATGCCTTAGAATCCCCACCAATAAATCATTTATGGTTTCCCCTTTTTATTCGTCCTCTTTCTCTTATTTCTATCTTCCTTTTTCTTTTCTTATTTTCTCCCTTGCGTCTTTTCCTTTTCCTTTACTTCTCTTAACCTCTTCACTAATTTATTGAGGGATGACAGTAATGGAGTGGGGATCTACAAGAGGGAAACGTAAGTCGTACATTTTCTGACCACATAAAAATTCTAGTCAAATTAAAACCATTTTTATAACTGAATAACCCCGATTAAATCCGATTTTTTTAGCATAGACATTTCAAATCCACATTCCCCTACTGTTTGTGCTTATACGCATATCTATAAGATTAAGAGCGGCCATCACACACGCATACGAATACCTTTCTTTCTAATCGTCCATTATTTCTATCATGACCTTTAACCCCATCTTTTCTCATTCATGTATTATGTATCGGCAAAAAGATGGTGTGGCTATGGGCTCAGTACATGGACCATGGGGTTATATGAAGAGCGCTTACTATCTGAACCCATAAAACCATTAGTGTACTTCCGTCTTGTGCAGCGAACTTTAGCACGGACTCTTTTTCTATTCTGAGTCGTGTTCATTCACTATATCACCTTAAAATCTTGGAGACTATTCCCGTTCGACTTAGAAAACCTTCCCTTTGCAAGCAAAGCGAATGCCTCCTGGGTTTGAACGTGATTAATCTCTAGGGTATTTATTTTAATCGTTTTCCCACTTTTTTTTCCTCCGCGCATATTGAATAAAACGCAATTTTAATCGCTTTTTCATTCCTTGTTATAAAATTCCCTTGATACAGCTTTGAGAAGCGAGGGTCGAAACCGGTCAGCAGGCTCCCCATTTCTCTTTCTTTCCTCTCCTGTTCCCCCTTTTTGGAGAGACGATTAAAAGAATATATATATATATATATATATATATATATATATATATATATGTATATATACGTATATATACATATATATGTATGTATATATATACGTATATATATACATATATATGTATGTATATATACGTATATATACATATATATATATGTATATATATATGTATGTATATATATGTGTATATATATATATATATACTTATATATATATGTATATATACGTATATATGTGTATATATACGTATATATATGTATATATACGTATATATATGCATATATACGTATATATTTACGTATATATACGTATATATATGTATATATACGGATATATATATACGTATATATATGTATATATATGTATATATATACGTATATATATGTATATATATATATGTATATATACGTATATATATGTATATATATGTATATATACGTATATATATATACCTATATATACATATGTATATATATACGTGTATATATATGTATATATATACGTATATATATGTATGTATGTATGTATATATATGTATGTATATATGTAGATATACGTATATATATATGCATATATATGTATATATATGTATATACATATGTATATATTTATGTATATATATGTATATATATATGTATATATATGTATATATATGTATGTATGTATATATATATGTATGTATATATATATATATGTATGTATATATATATATATATATATATATATATATATATACGGGCTGGCAAAAGAAAAACGGGCCCCAACTCTAATTAGGCCCCATTTCTTAGTGTTTTGTCCGAATTAAATGAAACTTTGGTCATGACTAGTTTATTATATTCAAAACATCACATTAAAACACAAGGGTCTTTGGCCTTTTTTTCTGTTCAAAAAGCAAAACGGAGTCCATCTAGAACATATGCTGTAGCATTTGTTTTTTTTTTGGGTCACCCTGTATATATACAGCATTTTTTCTCTTAAGCACATTTCATTAAATAAAATATACGTTTTTGTCTATTAATTCTATTTCTGATCCTTTCCAAATTTCGAATAACAGTCTTCACTTCTAGCAGGAACTGGCTGATGTAATGGTCTTATTTATCATAAGTCCGAGGACTTTCCAATCCTTCAGGATTCAGCGTCTTGGATAGATTAATCTTACTGGTTTGGGACAATTTATATTTTTTTTTTCTCTTTTTTAGTTAATTATCGTATTTTTTATTGGTTGATTATTTTTCTTCATTGTTTAATAGTTAATAGTAAATGTTTGTAAGCATATTAAAATAAATAACTTTCACAACATTTCATGATATATATATATATATATATATATATATATATATATATATATATATAAATTAAAATGAACAAACCAAGTTATGTGTTCATGAACGTTTCGACTTTATTTTTATTATATTTTATTACATTTTCACCCCAAACAAGGCACATTGCCACTTTGGTGTAGGGGGCTACTATCAGAGGCAACAACTACTGGGGTACTATGTAGGGAGTTGGGCAGTAATATGTCGGTTCACGTTACACTTGAACTTCTGCATTTCAGTTCAGTTGGGGAAGCAGGGACCTGGAATGGAATTCCAAAGTCTAGCGGTTTGGGAAAAGAAACTACTGGAGCAGAAAGCTCTTTTACATCTAGGGATCTCTACTGTGTAGGGGTGGGATTTAGCTGCCTGCAAGACTTCCTCTGAATGAATGAATTTAAGAAAACAAAACATATATATATGTGTGTGTGTGTGTGTGTGTGTGTGTGTGTGTGTGTGTGTGTGTGTGTGTGTGTGTGTGTGTGTGTGGCTTGTTTATTAAAGAAACATTATTGGTTACATACTTAACCAATAATGTTTGTTTAATAAACAAACTATATACCAGTTCTGTCTTCCATTGAGCACTTTTTAATAATCAGACGGGTTTCATTGGATGTACATCTAGGAAACCAATCTATACAACCATTAAAAACACACGCACACACACAAAAACACACACACACACACATATATATATGTGTATATAAATGTATGTGTGTGTGTGTGTGTGTGTGTGTGTGTGTGTGTGTGTGTGTGTTGAACCCATATACAGCATAATCCCGTTGATACACCGGTTCTCGTAAGATCATCGAAGTTAAGCACAACATTAAGCCTGGCTAGTACCAGATGGGTAACTATTTGGGAATACTAGGCGCTGTATGTGCTCTTCGCTTATCTCGTCATTGTTTCTAGTCGCCCTGAGCCTTCACTTACAACTTGTATTTAACAGGAGAGGTGTCGTTGGAGGTTGCGCAACTCTTGCCACAAAATAATTCCATGTGCAGGTACTATATATATATATATATATATATATATATATATATATATATATATATATATATAGATAGATAGAGAGAGAGAGAGAGAGAGAGAGAGAGAGAGAGAGAGAGAGAGTGTATGACTTTGTGGATAAAGTCCGAAATCATTGTGAGTTTTTGACCAATGAGTAATGGGTGGCAATGTTGGTTATATTTAGTTTTACTTAATTGTATGCTAAAGTTGAAAATGCAACGCCCCTTAAAAAAATGTACACGTGTATTTAAAAACTACAAATGTTTTATAAAATTTGGCAGCATATATAGTCTACCAATTAAGCAACCCATAACAACAATACAACCGGAAGTGCTATCGGCAAATCAAAAATGAGAAATGCTGTAAACGGGATAAGCTTAAAGCATTGCAAAATAATAAACATTCATTTCCTTGTCAACAAGGATACTTAGCGAACCTATAATAAAAATTCAACAGCGCATTACCCCGGTGCTACTTCCCTGCTGATTACAACATTGTCGTTTTCAAGTCAAATGTAAAGAAATCCTTTGCAAGAAGCTATTGTGCTCTGATTCAACTACGGTCTTCAATCGGCACGAAGTTTGTCGCACCATCTATTTGACATGAACCTATTAACGCTTATCCTCGAGCGGCCTTTATTATTTGATGAGCAGCAACGCGTTATTAATGTGTAAAAAAATGAATTTGATTAACTTCGACTTCTTTCAAATTTAAAAAAAAAAAAGCAAATTTTCAGAAAATGTTTTTTTTCCTTGAAAAGAAATAGAAACGCTAATAGTGGCGCCCCTTCCCGCCGTTAATGGCGGCCAACGTCACGAATGCTGCCTTTAAAGACTCGTGATCCTCGCAATTGCAACCGTTCTAATCGGGGACAACATAATATTTCTAGAACTATTACATCTACTATTAATATTTCTGCAACTATTGCATCTACTACTAATACTATTTGCACTACTACTATAAAGGTGCTACAGGTGATATTACCAGGATGATTATAGAAATTAAAACGCTGACTACCATGAGTACTCTTATAATAATTAAAGTATTAATAGTAGCATTCCGTAGCTTATATAAGTCGCTTGGACGATATGACCATTACTTTACGATATGACTATTGTTTTACGATATCACCATTATTTTACGGTATGACTATCGTTTTATGATATATCCATCGTTTTACGATATATTAGTTAGCGTTATATGATGACGAAGCACAACAGCTATTGTGAATTAATCATTAAGTGCCTTGGGTCGGCATATTTTTACGGCATGTCAACGATTTCCTGTGTTAAGTACGAAGAAACAGTACCTATTCTGAACGGTTCATTAACTGGTTTGGTTCATCCGTTTAACGGCAGGTCAACCCCTCTCTGTGTTATATAATATCGAAGCACGATACATTTATAAATGATTAATTTATTGCTTTGTTTTTTTTTTACGCCATATCGACCCTTTTTTCATGTTATATGTCAAAACACAATACGATGTTTCTACAGAATTTGAATCGAACCAAACCGAAAACTTGGATTAGGGTTAGGTTATGGTCAGATTATATACGGCATAATCACGCTGACACACCGGTTCTCGCATATCATTGAAGTTAAGCAACGTTGAGCTTGGTCAACACCAAATAGGTGACCAATTTGGGAATACCATGCGCTGTATGCAGGAGGATGTCGATACCTCCCTGCAGGAATTGCAAAAGCCTAACGTCGTCATCTCTCCTAACGGAGATATACATGCGACTTGAAACCACTTGTGAATTTCATACTCTTATGTAACTTCCTCCTTTGGAGGAAACCGATTAACCCGCATTAGGGTTAGTGCTGCAGTTTCATAGGTTATGATTAATCTGGTATGAGTTTAGGTTCGGGTAAGTTTACGATTAGCTAATAGTTAGTTTAGGTTAGTTTGAAGTTAGGTTATGATAAGGTTAAGGTTAGTTTAAGGTTAAGTTAGGGTTGGTTTAAGGTTGGGTTCTCTATGGAGGCTAACAAATAGGGCGTTCTTAATAAAAGAAACTCTGTTCATTGAATGTAAGGCTCGGTTTTAATATTTTCGATATACAGGGTATTCCAATAAAATGTATGTACTCTTTAAGTGAACATAACTTCAACATTTATTATAAATAATTTTATTTGTGTGAATAATGACTAAAGCAAGACTAAACTATGAAAAAAAAATCATTCTAAATTGTTATTGGAAGACCAAGACCATAAGTGAAGTACAACGATGTTTTAGATGCGCCAACAAGACTCATAATTATTTGTTTGTGAGATAAGTTTGAGTAAGAAGGAACAGTTTAATGAACCGTTAAAAGATGTTCATAAGAACGGCACTGGAAGACCACGATCATCAACCAATCTCACAAAAGCAAGAGAAGTCATTGCGAGGTTTCACCAATCGGTTAAAAATCTGTTCGGCAAGCAACTCGCAAGATAGGATTTCAAAAATGTTGGATTCAATCAGAGAGCTTTGTTAGCTGTTTATGGACCACAATGGCCACCTATTTGAACATTTTCGATAATTGACTGGTTTTTATATTTGTTTACTGTATTTTGATGCATAAAACTTTTCTTTGTTATAATAAATTTGCAATTTTATGATCATTTAAAGAGTGTATACATTTTGGTGGGACACCCTGCATTTAGAGGGTATGATTACCGAAAGTTGGAAGGTTTTACTTATAGACACTGGCGATAGGAACTGACCAATTAAACTGACCAATTAAATGGAGCCATATCTTAATCTTTTAGTTGTTGTTTTACAATGTTACGGCAAACTATTCCTATGCTCTTCGTCAGGTGATGAACCGTGACAGGGTAGGAATGCTGAGTTTCTTTACTGTATCTTCTATAATTATTGCCTTCTATAAAATCACCACATTCTAACTATTTCTGTTCTGTTGCCAGTGTGTAAGAAAGTGTTCGCGAGAGGAAGGTGACTTGTATGTGAGTTATTGAAGGCTCATTTTTAACTTACCTCCTCCGGCAAAATACAAGGATAGGGATTGAGTATACGTCTTTAGAGCCTTACTGCAGCCGATTGGATAAATCTCTCTCTCTCTCTCTCTCTCTCTCTCTCTATATATATATATATATATATATATATATATATATGCAGTAGGGCTCTAAAGACGTATACTCAATCCCCATCCTTGTATTTTGCCGGAGGAGGTAAGTTAAAAATGAGCCTTCAATAACTCACATACAAGTCACCTTCCTCTCGCGAACACTTTCTTTTTTAAAATATAATTATCCACTGACACGTGTTTCGTCGTCTACGACTCATCAGAGTGACGGAATCTAGATTCGAAATCGGGACCCCATGGTGAGAAGTCTAAACCTTTTATCCTCGCCCACCTCGCTGACTGTTAGGATATATCGCGATTTACGTAGATGTTATTTGTTTTTGTTTTTGCGATACGTTTTGAATGAATTCAATTATTTACGAAAATGCATTTTTACCTAAATGCGAGTTGGGAATATATATATATATATATATATATATATATATATA
>NC_136499.1:109453118-109455618 GCF_053919585.1 Euprymna scolopes | reverse complement strand
TACTGTCTTATGCGCGCTTGGCAACCAATAACTAAAGTTATTGCTTTTTGTTTTTGTAAAGCAATTGAGTTTTGAAGAGCAACAAAATAAACTAAAGACAATATTTTCTTCGCAAACCACCAAGTATATATATATATATATATATATATATATATATATATATATATATATATATATATATATATATATATATATAACAGATGAATACGGAAAGTGTATAGGTTTACATCTTTTCTCTATTTCTTATTTGGTGACGTCTAATAATATAACGCATCTTTCGAAAAAAGTTTTTAAAAGAAAATGATTTTCGACCGCATCTTCGGTCTTCGTTAGTATATATATATATATATATATATATATATATATATATATATATATATATATATATATATATATATATATATATGTGTGTGTGTGTGTGTGTGTGTGTGTGTGTGTGTGTGTTTATAAGAAATGGAGAAAAGACATATACACTTTCCGTATTCATTTTTATACCTACGTATATATATATATATATATATATATATATATATATATATATATATATATATATATATTGCGTATTTAGGCAGCATGTTTTCATTCAGACAGATATTACTAAATAGCACGGAGTGTTTTTGCTTAATGATCTTCTTTGCAATTCTTCCATTTTTCGAATGGTCATTCTTATGTCTCGGTCGATTTTGTGTTAGAAGGTTCCGTAGTCATTTTTTTGTTTTTGGGGTTTTTTTGCAAGTACTTTCAACTGATTTTCTTCAGTCGTCTTCAGGCAGTTTTTGATTATTGTTTTGTTTTGTGTAAAATCTGGATGCTATTGTATGTTCAAATTACATTTAAATTACTTGAAATAGTAAAGCGTCTCGTGTGTAATAAATATATACACACATATAGATATATACACACACACACACACACATATATATGTATATCTATATATATATATAAATATATATATATATATATATATATATATATATATATATATATATATAATGATTGGTGGCATCTCGATAGCCGAATGTAAGAATCAATCCACAATCATAACTTTTTAAAACATTTTATTACGCAAATGACTATATTGTCTTCTTTTGCCGCCTTACGCACGTTTCGCAACATATAACGAAATTTTTTTTTCTTTAGTTTATTTGATTACTTTAGTTTTGTCGAGCAATTAAGTCTTACGGAGCCGCTAAATAAACAAACGAAAATATTTTTTTTGCAACCAACAATTTTATGTATATATCTGTGTTTGTGTCTACATGTATGTGTATGTGTGTGCGTGTTCTTTAAATTTTGATGGGTTAATATAATGCATGGATAGATGTAATGTGTTGTTAAGGGTGTGTCTATTCTGTTGATACATTGGCATCTCGATATAAGGCAAACACAATAATGTCATTATCTACGTTACGATGACAACGGTCGTATAAACAAATCGTATAATTAGGTGTTCTCCATGTCATCCGTTAACATATCTCTCTCTCTCTCTCTCTCTCTCTCTCTCTCTCTCTCTCTCTCTCTCTCTCTCTTTTAAATACCTACCTGTTTGGTTCTCTCTTTTACTCTCCTCTTCCTTCTTTTCTCACGAGTCTCCCACTTCTTCATTAAGTCGACAAAACGTCACGCCCCTGAAAAAGACATTCACACGACTCTCTCTCCTTCTCTCCCTCTCTCCCTCTCTCCCTCTCTTTCTCTTCCTCTCTCTCTCTCTTCTTCTCTCTCTCTCTCTGTCTTTTATCTGCTTTAACTTTACCGCACTTCACGAGTCAAAAAAAAAAAAACATCGTTACCCACCCTCCAACCTTTTCAAACCAACCAATTCTAACCATCGTTTCTCGACAATCCAGCGATTCTATCCACACGCGGCTTCCATAGTTTTTTTTCTTTTTCTTCATCCACGAGCAACAACAACAACAACAACAACAACAACACAACAGCAGCAGCAATATCGACAAAGGTGAAACGAAACTTGGATACGCGCTTTTACAAGGATCTCCGCTGGAAATGCAACACGTCCGTCACTAAACACAACAGCAGCTGCTCACTTTTAAACACGCTCGAATACCACTCCCCCATTATTATTATTATTGTTATTATTATTGTTATTATTATTATTATTATTATTATTATTATTATTATTATTATTATTATTAAAAACATTACCGTTCAATGTCGAATTAAATCTGTCATAACATTTAAGTGTAAATATTAAAGATATACATATACAAGAATATATATATTTATACACATATATATTTATACATAACGTCATTGGGTTATATATTAATACATACATATATATATATATATATATATATATATATATATAAAGAGAGGGGGGAAGAGAGATAGAGAGGGTGAGGCAGAAAAAGACAAGGTATATAGACATAGGATTGCCTAAATATCAGACTCTAGCAGACGTATATATTTCGGGATATCTTTATTCCATATTTTTGTGCCTCTCTTTGTATATATGAGTTTAAATCTGGGGCCTTCTACT
>NC_136499.1:109428118-109448118 GCF_053919585.1 Euprymna scolopes | reverse complement strand
ATACTTATATTTTTTCATCATTTTATTTTTTCTTATATCAATGGTTTATAATATAGTACCCCTTTATCAATATAGGATCTAATCTAATATATATATATATATATATGTGTGTGTGTGTGTGTGTGTGTGTGTGTGTGTGTGTGTGTGTGTGTGTGTGTGTGTGTGTGTGGGGGTGGGTGGGTCTGTGTGTGTATGTATGATGTGTGCGTATGTATGTATGTATGTATGTTTATCTTAATCTGCAATTACAAACTTTGCTTTCGTATAAGCTTTATCGCCTGAAGAGGTCTCTAGTTACTGGTAGCTAGCTGACCGAAACATGCTCGTGACTGTGTAGCAACATATTACTGCTTATGTAAACACAAATAAAGTGTATATATATATATATATATATATATATATATATATATATATATATTAAATAGGAGTCACTACTTATAAAGGCCATGAGGTCACTCGAGGATAAGGTTGTATAGCGGTATAAATATTTTATATCATATAATGATGAAAAATAGAAATTTGCATTATTTCAAACATTTCAAAAACAAGGAATATAACAAACGAGTTTACTTATTTATAAAGCTTAATTTTGGAAAGTCTATGAAATGAGGACGTTCTTAGGTTATATCCCTTGTCTTTGACCTATTGATGAATTAATTTATAATGCACGTTTTTATTCGTTACACACACACACACACAAACATATATATATATATATATATAATATATAAAAGGCCGTATGTGTTCTGTCTTTCTGTCCGTCCGTCCGTCTGTCTATCTGTCTGTCTTCATATTTTTATGAACCATTTTTTATGGGTCTTTAGCCGGTTAAATAGTTTTTTGAGGGGTCAAAAGGAGGTCAAAATTAAAAAAATCGTTATACGTATTATACATTCGTCTTAGTGTATTTTTAACCAGTTCAGATGTAAGTCACCAGCTTTGAATGTTACAGTTTTGCTTTTGGTTTCGATTCTAACTGATGGCACCCAAATATATATTTTTTTTTTTAACTTTTAAAATCACGACTTTACAATAATATATACGAAATTTGGACAAATAAAAATATCATATTTAAACGTATTTTACGCTTTTTTTTTTTTTTTTTTTTTTACATTTTCACCCCAAACATTGCCACTTTGGTGTAGGGAGCTACTATCAGGGGCAACAGCTACTGTGGTGCTATGTAGGGATTTGGGCAGCAAGATGTCAGTTCACGTTACACTTGAACTTCTGCACGTCAGTACAGTGGGGGAAGCAGGGACCTAGAATGGAATTCCAAAGTCTAGCGGTTCTGGGGAAGAAACTATTGGAGTAGAAAGATCTTTTACATCTAGGGATCTCTATAGTGTGGGGGTGGGATTTTGCAGCCTGTCGGGTCTGTCGAGGGTGTTCACGTCGTGGGGGCACAAGTGTCTGCAGTTCGTCAGAGCATTCACCATTAAAATACTTGTAGAACAGGCAGAAGGATGCAACGTTTCGTCGATGGGACAGAGGCTGAAGCTTAGATGCCAGTTCAGGGCCTATCAGATTTGCGACTCTCTTTGGAACCTTGTCAAGGAGCGAGAGACTAGTAGCCGATGCACCAGCCCAAATATGACAGCAATACTCCATAAATAGGCGAATGGTTGCGTTATAGAGGTACAGGATACTTTCGAGTGTTAGTAGTTTTCTAGCACGGTAGAGAGAGCCCACCTTCCTTGCAGCGGCCCTAGCAATACCCTCGATGTAATTGTTCAACTCATGTTTCCTGTGAACGTTAGGCCAAGGAGCTTGAAAGCCGTACTCTCAGATAAAGAGTCGTTGGCCACTGCTATAGGTGGTAGAGAAGGTTTCTTGTAATTATTGAATGAAACTAGTTTAGTCTTGGCGGCATTGAACGTGACCATCCATTTTTGTCCCCATTCCACTACAGATTGTAGGTCATCCTCTAGTGTTTCTGCCATTTCTTTAGATATGTGTCCATTTCTTTTCCTGTCGTGCCTGTTATAGAGTGTGGTGTCATCAACATATATACCCATCTACCAGGAAATTTTGTCGGGGAGGTCATTTATGAATATCAGGAACAGTAGAGGTCCAAGGATAGACCACTGGGGCACTCCTGCATTTATATCATATTGTTTAGATGTACGACCGTCGAGGACAACCTGGATTTTTCTCAGTGATACCGTATGATCTAATTTTCCTAAGGAGACCCTCGTGCCGTACCCTGTCAAAAGCCTTAGATATATCTAGAGCTACCGCTCTGCCCTCCCCTGCTTTATCCAGTGAATGGTATATACGTTCAGAGATTACAGTTAGGATGTCTGCTGTGGAACGGGCTTGTTTAAATCTATATTGTTGGTCAGTCAGAAGTTTAGCATCTGTAAGGTGATGGACTAGAGCATGGTTAATTAAGGTCTTAGATATTTTGGCAAAAAGTGTGAGGAGGCTAATGGGGCGATAATTTAATGGGTCAGTTCTTTCGCCAGAATTCTTGAATACTGGTACCACAGAAGCAGTTTTCCAACAGCCCGGAAAGCAGGATTCATTAAGGCATTTGTTGTAGAGTTTGGAGAGAACTGTAGCTACTTCGGCTGAGCACTTTTTTAATAGCACAGCTGGGATGAGATCGGGTCCACATGCTTTTGAAGTGTCAAGATAAATATACTATATATATATATATATACATATATACATGTACATATATATACATATATATACATACACACACACACACACACACATATATATATATATATATATATACATTAGTGGTGGGACAATTCTAAAATTTTTCCCGATTATATATATATATATATATATATATATATATATATATATATATATATATATATATATATGCATATATATTATATATATATATACTAGCGGGGGTACCCGGCGTTGCCCGAGTGTTTGTTTCCGGGACGGGGGGGGAGTTTTAAAAAATGTTATGGTAGGTAAGTAGGAAGGATCAAACCCGGAGTCATGAGTAAAAGTAGGAAAATAAAGTGTGAAAAAAAACAAAAAAAACATCTGCAACGTTAACAGTTCGGCCACAAAGAAAAGTCCATTCCAGTTGTTTAGGAAAAAAAAAAACGACTACGGTAGGTCGGCGCGAACGTGAAAATATAATGTGAATTGTCCAGCACGCTAACCACTACGCCACAGAGCACTGCAGCTTAGTTTAGTGATTTTAAATAACTTCACATGAAAGAACTACGAAGCCAAACCGGTGTTCTCTTCTCAACTGTTCCTTGTGAACGATCCCCAAACGGTGTTAAGTGGTGGCAGGGGGAGGAAGAATTTATTAGAGAGAAAATATTTTACCACTTCCATTGATCTTAACCGATTTTGGCCGTGACTTCTCAGCAGAAAAAGTATAGAAATCTAAGATTATCGAGGAATTTGAGAAATAATAAGCCTATAACACATCTCAGATATTGTTCTGCCGTTTGTGCATATTATATTTGCATGAAATATCTTGATTTTTAATCCTATTAAGGTCAAAATCCGACGGGAAAAAATGAGTTCATTTTATTTATATAGATAGAATAGAAAGAAAGAATAGAAGAAGAAGAAGAAGAAGAAGAAGAAGAAGAAGAAGAAGAAGAGAAGAAGAGATTAATGGTGGGACAATTCTAAAAATTTTCCCGATTCCGATCCAATTACTGATTCCGTTCTAAATTACCGATTCCGATTTGATTCCCAATTCCGATTCTGATTATTTTAATATTTAAAAATATATAATTAGATATTAGTTTCTTTTTTTTTTTTTTTGCTGTTGTTTTCTTTTGGGGGGGGGGTAAATTTTCAAATGATTACACAAATCCCCGGGTAATTTCCGGGTATATTTTTTCTCAAATGTATTGCAAATTGCAAGAGAGCAAAAGGTTTATTTTGATTTTAAAGAAAGCCAAAGTGTATCAGTTTGTTGTTAGTGTACAACATGCTACGTGAAAGTTTTCACAAACAGTTAAAAATAGTGGACGATTGGTAGGTAAAATGAGAAAACGATGTAAGAACAAAATATTTAACAACGTCCTCCATTGTTACGAACGAATTTCTAAATAATAATGTTACTTTCTAGAAAACCATTTTTAACATGGAGAGGGCGTTTGGCTTCGTTAACTATTATGTGCTTTCCTTCTAGGAATGTTTAAAATTTATTTTAATTATATCAATTTGGTGGGTTATTACACTGATTTGCTTTGCTGTAAAAAAAACAAAAAACAAGATGCAAATAATAACAACTAGCGGGATTTGTGGAAATTCCACAGGCGAGTCATTCATATGTAATATATTGATGTTGGTATTCATAGCGTAAATAGAGATGCTCTGATATTATTGTAACTCTTGTTAAAATTGCAAAAGTATTTATCTAAGCTAGCAAGGACGCCCGGCATAGCCAGGTCGTTAAGTACGCTTAAATATGATATTTTAATTCTTGCAGATTTCGTATATATTATTATAGAGTTAATGTTCTATCGATTGTTATATATTATAAAGTTGCGATTTCAAAAATAAAAAATATATCCATATGACTTGGGTGCATCAGCTTGAGTTCTTTCAGAATCGAAACCGAAACCAAAATTTATAAAGAATTCTTGATAAAATTATTTATTTTATGGATCACTGGGGTTCCATCAACTATAATCGAAATCGAAACCAAAACTTATGAAGAATTCTTGGTAAAATCCTTTATTTAAAAAAAAATAGATGACTTAAGTGCTACAAACTATAATTTAAACCGAAACCAAGAGTTATGAAGAATTCTTGGTAAAATTATTTATAAGAAAAGAAATAACTTGAATGCCATCAGCTATAATCGAAACCAAAACCAAAACTTATGAAAAATTCTTGGTGAAATTATTTATTATAAGAAATGGGAGTGCATAACAATTAAACAACAGTCACTCGGATGTAACCGTGACACACAAAATAAATAAAACCCACGTTATCGTATTACTATATAATATTGTTAAAAGTCATAAAAAACACGTTCTCTTCCTATTACCAACCCTAAGTACGGGTGGCAATACGAAAAATATAGCAATTACATGTGATTTTATGATTTTGCTGGTCGGCCTTAGAATTAGTGGTAAAAATTACTAAACTGCTTAAAAAGTTATTATGTACCGAAATGGGATCCGTTTACATTATATTTATATGCACAACTGAACGCCCATTCCAAATTCTAAAATAACGTTTTAGTGTGCTCAAACATAATCGCCTAAAAAAGCAGAATCTCATATGTTTTGGGTATTTTAAATGTAAATGATAGTTGTTTTTTTTAGGTTAACAAACTTCTCAATGTTTGATCTTCCAAAGTTTTGATAAACTTGTGAGATTTTCATCTATATTTTCACTTGTGCCAAAACCAAATAAAATGTAAGGAAACATGAAATATTTCACAGGATTCGGTGATCAGACAAAACCAGCGCCAAAAAAAATTCCAAGCATGTTAAATCTTTGATATTAAAATAAAGTCTCTAATAGACAGCATATGGCCATTTATCAAATAGGTGCGAAAAGCTTTTTAAAAACTGTGATATTGAATAGGCAAGTGAACTCTAGAATATTTACTTTGCTTACAATAAAAACAAATAAAAACAAATTAAATTAGGTTTGAAGCGTCTGAGGATTTTCTTGTGTCCAAAAAGGTGTCATAAAACTTTAATTATTTCAGAAGAAGCCGATGGCAAACACCCCAATGTACAACTGGCACCAACGCAATTTACCCCCCCCCCCCCCGTTTAGCATTTAAAACTTGTTAATAATCACATAAACTCCCTCGGAGGAGGGCACATAGACATTTTAGCGAATAGATGCGAAACGATTACAATAAGCAAGTTATAAATGATTAATAAATCAAATAAATTAAACTCTGCTAATCAATAGAAAAAGACATGAAATGTAATTAAAAATCAAAGTAAAATTAATTCAAAATATTTTTAACAATTTGTCAGTTTTAGCAAAAAGTTGTTTCTCTTTTTTTCCTTTTTTTTTTTAGGTGGAACAAAAAATACTTGTCAGGTTTTCTGTTAGTGATGTCACTTGTTTTAAATAACATTTGTTTTTGTCTGTTTGTCATAATTTTTTTTTTACCCCAAAACAAGGCATTTGTTGTAGGGGGCTACTTATCAAGGACATAACTCATTCTGTGGCTCTTCTCAGTCTTATGTTGTAAAGGAACAACTTCTAATTAAAAAAAAAACAATTTGTGCTTGTTTCATTTTTTATTTTAAAAATGTTAAAGAATTGGTTTGGAATCGAAAATTAGACAATAAAATATAGTATAGCAGTAACAAATCAGTATAGAACCCTATTAATCTGTAACTGTGCATGAAACGGATACCATAATATCGAGTTCGCTACACCGTTTTATAACAAATTTCTATACCAGATTTCAGCCAGATCAGACCGGTAGTTTCCGAGAAAAAGTGAAATAGACAACTTGACAGACAGACAGGCAGACTAACAGAATATAATATATAATAAATTACAGCATAAATTCTGTATTGTGTTTACCTGTGATAAGAATAATGTTTTTGTTTTGTTTTTTATTGAACGTTAAACGTTATTGACATCCTTTTTCTCTTCTAACGTGATATGCTAAATATCCATATATGGAATCCCTCTGTATGTCAATATGTGCTTATTTAATTCCGTCTAAGACGAGCCTGGCTGGGACATCGATTTAGTTGCCATTGAACTGAACATGTGGCAGAAAGTACTGAGTTACATGGTACAACACACACACACACACCACGCACACAAAAGCCTACACACACCACGCAGACACACTAGGCACCATACACACACCCCACACTATATGCACATACCACATACACAGACAACATATACCACACACACCACACACCATACACACGCACGCACACACTATATACACACACGGATACGCACCTCAAACTGCACACGTGCACACATCATACACACACCGCACACACACCAAACACACAGCACACACCACACTGCACACAACAGACATACATACTATACACACAACAAACACATCAAGCACACTCCACACACCATGCACACCCACCATACACACGCACACACCATACATACACACACACCATATATATACCACACACCACACTATACACACACACCACATATATACCACACACCACATAGACACACACACCACATATATAACACACACCACACCATACACACGCACATACACTATATACATACACTACACGAACACTATACACACTCGCACACGCACACACCATACACACACGCACACACACACACCATACACACATGCACGTACACACACGCACGCATCATACTTTATATTAATCTGATCTTTGATAAAAAAAGGGTTTAAGAACTTGCAATATAAACGTTCTCTAAAGAATGAAACCCAACATACACATGTCACTTTTGTATCCAATTATTTTATTATTACTTCGTGAAGCAGGTTTCTACGGGATTGCAGCCCTGGTTGATTCAATAAATAATAAATCCAATGTAAATCTAATGTAAAAGTACTTGTCAGAAACTGTCTTCATAAAGCATCAAATTTTTCCGTTCATCATTTTTAGTCCGCTAATAATATTCATCACCATTCAAGTGACAATCTATTCATTTCATTAACTCAGTCCTCGAGTGATGTTCGGCCTTGCTAAGTTCTGACTCATCAGTAAAAATTATTTTTAATATATGTGTCCCTCTACCCAACAAGCGATTGGGTGTAATATTAGTTTGCTGTTTGTTTCTTTATTTTAGAGCAGAGAAATAAATAAGTATCGTTGTGTAACCCGACGGTAGAGAGTTATTGTAGTATTACCTATGCATGTATTGGAGAAAATATACATTCGAAGATATAAAATTTAAAATATCATTATATATATATAGTAAGTTTTGAAAATTTATATGACAATTAAGATACACAGAATTTTCCACGTTCCATCCTCGTGAGGATTCGTCAGGCTATTGCAATAATCTTACTAAACCACACGCGGTATGAAACGCGGAACATTCTGCGTAGCTTAATTGCAATATAGATTTTCAAAACTTACTACCTTATGTATTTAGCATTGTCGAAGTAAATGCTGAAAATATACATAACGTTTTATGTGGATACATAAAATAATAGCGACCACGCGTGTCTCCCAGTCTGGACAATTAGAAATCACTGTTGATAACACCTAACGGATCTTGTTTTTCTTAGTTGCATCATGTCGCGAGGAATAATAAAGATGAAAAAGAAAAACTGTCTATCCTGATGAATACGTGATTATGTCGAAAAGTTTGATTCATAAGCAAATAAATGTTTGCTAACTTTTAAAAAGTCTGCGTTGAATTGGCTTAATAATCTCACATTTTCAATCTGCATTTAAGCAACGCGTTTATCACGGATAAAACATATCTTCATATGAATAAAATAAAATATGCATCAAGTGCGCTTGAAAGCTAAATCACAACGTAATATTAGGAAAATAAACAAATATTTTACTTGCTTGAAATTTATAACATAAATATGTTGTTTTCTTTCTTTTTTTTTTCTTCTTCTTTCTTGCCATGTTGTAAAGTTGGAGAAAGAAAAGTTTTTACAACATGACAAGAAAGAAGAAGAGAAAAAAGAAGAAACAAAACAACATATTGATGATTCAATGGTTCCGAAATATATATATAATTTGTTTTCCTAATATTACGTAGTTATTTAGTTTTCAAGCGCACTTGGTGCGTATTTTATTTTATTCACATTAAATCAACGTTTTATAATGGAACTCACACCCTTGACGTATATCTATCTATCTATCTATCTATCTGTCTATCTCTCTCTCTCTCTCTCTATATATATATATATATATATATATATATATATATATATATATATATATATATATATATATATATATATATAAGGAATTTAAAAATATACCAGCGGTGGTTGACGTTATGTTTAAAGAAAAAATAGAAAAAACCGAATGAAATTATTAAAAAATCAACGTTTCGTCCCTGTTTCAGAGGACATCTTCAGGATAATTGAAATAAAAATGTGATAAAAGAAAAAGTCATAGATCGTGCGACAAAAGACAGTTTTTTAAAATCCAACCCATATTCGTCCTTTCCCGACATGGGTTGGATTTTAAAAAACTGTCTTTTGTCGCACGATCTATGACTTTTTCTTTTATCACATTTTTATTTCAATTATCCTGAAGATGTCCTCTGAAACAGGGACGAAACGTTGATTTTTTAATAATTTCATTCGGTTTTTTCTATTTTTTCTTTAAACATATATATATATATATATATATGAGGTAGCAAATTCGTTTTCGAACATTGCCATAACTCGATATGCACAAAAAAAGGTATATAGAAACATGAAAACATTCAGTGATAGGCCGCACGAAAGTTGCTTTAAAGCCCTGCCAAACTCTGGCATTCCTTGGCGCACATTGTACAGACATGTGCACCACTATGTGTATCAGAATTTTTGTAGGAATTTTTGACACCCCTAACACGAAACTGCGAATAAAATATAATAATCTCGTAATTTCTATGTTAAAAGTGGGTTATTTATTTTCTTTATGGATTATACTTTCAAAATAAACTATTAAAGTTGTTTTAAAAGTAATAGAAATATATATATATTTTTTAAAAACAGTAATGAATTTTCCGAACTCAATATTTTTCAATTTTTAAACTTTAAAAATCTATCCAAATTTTTCTATTGATTCTATTTTTACGATATTTTCAGGGTCAATGTGAAATTTTATGTTCTTTCCAATAAACCGAATATAATATTTTAGAAAAACGTTTTTTTTAATTCACGCCCCCCCCCCATTTCCAAGTTTCTATTAAAAAGTAAATAATTAATTTACTCACCGAAAAGTAAATAATTAATTTACTCACAAATTGAAGAGAAAAGGTCAATAAATAATATATTCAAATTTAAAACAAAAAAAACGTAGTGTTTTTTTAGAATTTTACCTGTAAAGTTTGAAGTTTGAAACCTTTTTTTCTAAACCACGTTATTTGTTTGTTTTGTTTTTTTTGTTTTGTTTTTTTTAATGGAACCTTGGTCCTTGCTCCTTTAGTTGAAAAAAAAATTAGGGCTTGAATTACATTTTTCGAGGAGTTATAAGCTTGGAAAGACAGGGGGTCGAATAATTCACGCCTCCCATTTTGAAATGTCTATTAAAAAGTAAATAATTAATTTATGTACCAAAGTCTTATATATTACAAATTGAAGAGAAAAGGTCAATAAATAATATATTCAAAGTTAAACAAAAAAAAACTGTTTTTAGAAATTTACCTGTAAGGTCCGAAGTTTAAAACCTTTAAAAAAAAAAACACGTTGTTTTTTTTTGTTTTTTTTTTATGAAACCTTGGTCCTTGCTCCTTTCATTGAAAAAAAAATTAGGGCTTGAATTACATTTTTCGAGGAGTTATAAGCTTGGAAAGATGGGGTGGAATTATTCACTATTTTTCACGAAATTTCTGACACACCTAGTGCACCACTAGTAGCACGTTCTTGATGTTCTTTTTATATAGGATCAAATGCCGTTTCAACCCACCCACCCTGCCGTTTTGTACGTCCGCCCGCATGTGACACAGGTTAAATCTGGCAACTCAAAACTGCTTTGTGGCCCCCTGCGCCGATGAGTATATATATATATATATATATATATATATATATATATATATATATATATATATATATATATATATTGGTTGAGATTGTCGGACTGACTTCCTCATCTTGGTTGTTATCTTCACATCGTTTCGGCCGTTTTGCCCTCCGGCCTTCATCAGGTGTTTTGTATCGAACTGGGGAACCGTTTGTTAGGAGTCTCGAACCCAACCCTTTATTATTATTACGGGGGTACCGTGTTCGGACTCCAGCTAGGCTCTGGGACATAGTTGTTGATTCTCTGTTTTGAATGTTACTTTTTTACTGCCTTCGTTCAGGATTGAACTCAGCACCTTTTGGTAACTGTAAACTTTGATACAACTAGTGACCATTTTGGGGAGCCTGGCCCCCACACACATACACATTAAAAACCAAACTCATACAAATGGTCACCCATCTTGTATTGGCCAGCCTCAGCGTTAATAATACATTGAAACTTTCGTCACTGAAAAATAAGTTTTTGGGGCCTGTTTGGTCTTCCATAGTTTGCTTTTTATCAACTACAAACGTAAACATTGTCGATCTAGACTCTCGATCGACGCGAAGTAACTGGTTGCCTATATGAATAATTGGAATTATTTGAAATCCAGGTACTTATATTATAATATTTTTGCATATTCTCATAGAAAATCATCCTAAATCTTAGTTAGACAACAAATAAATAAATTAATTATTTCAAAAACCTTTTTTTTTTTTAATATTTATGTACGTTTTTTGTGCGAGACAAAAAATGTCAATTGTTAACTTTTTGGGAAAATTTAACATTTAAAATTGAATTAAAAATAGTAGACAAAGTTTTACATTATTCTGTTTTCTATATGATAAAATTCAGGGTTTTATCTTTCTGGAAAAAAAAAGTTACTCAGAAATAATGGATTTTAATAAATGTAATGTCGTTTTAAAAAACAACAACAACTTGATCTTTCGACCATTTTTGGCGGTGCCTACACTTTATGTAAAATTTCAAATTTTTAAACCAAAAATTGGCTAAGAGGTCAAATTTTCTTTCTTTTAAGTTGAAGTGATGGATGAGAGGAACACAAAAGATTCAGCGTTGATAAGAAAAATATTAAAATAAATATAATTTTTTTATTAAGATAAAAGGGGATAAAACTAAGCCACTAATAGCATTTAACAAATTCACCACATACCCCCACTCTATCAAGGGTATTGAGAACTTTTAGATCAACATATGCCATTTACCAAATGTAATACTGTAGTATTCATTTTATTCTGTACCAGCGGGAGTACCCGGCGTTGCCTGGGTGTGGAGAAGTTAAGGGTTTTGATCAACAGAGCCCTAAAAAGATGTTTTAAAGAAATAAATAAATAAACAAACCCCTAAAAAATGTAAATAGCAGCGTGTACAAGTGCGAACACACACAAAAAAGTAGTAGGCAGACAGGCAGGCTCGAACTTGTAAGGCTAAGAAGAAAAGGAAAAAAAAACGTTTTGACGTCGCACCCACCATGATATACGACGCCGCCGCCGTTCAAATTAAGGTTAGTCATTGCAAGTCGTATGATCACGATGCAAAAATGTCGACGAAAAAAGCGACCCCTCCTTGTAAAAAACGACCGAATTGAGGGTGAAGGAATTAATGTTTTTTGCCAATTTTTCGATATTTGTCGTCCGGTGGACGGAGCTTTACAACGATACCGATTTCGTCAAGATCCGTCGAGTGTGCCGAAAGCTTTTGGCAGA
Organism: Euprymna scolopes; assembly: GCF_053919585.1. Classification (NCBI taxonomy): domain Eukaryota; kingdom Metazoa; phylum Mollusca; class Cephalopoda; order Sepiida; family Sepiolidae; genus Euprymna; species Euprymna scolopes. Next base: position 109,435,754 of record NC_136499.1, on the reverse strand, counting down.
TATATAAACACACACACATACATACACACATTTTGCCTTTTATATATTAGATTTATTAATTGTATTATTTGGATGTGTGTACGTATGTGGGTGCGCGTGCTTTATCTACAGGCTCAGTTTAGAAGCGTTTAAATGTCAAATGTCATTGAAGCACATTTACAACTGCCGGTGTCCGATTTTTTTTCTCTCTCGCAAATCAAATGAACGATTCTAGTGTCGTTAAATTAGAACACCAGTTGCCGGCAACAAATGCCCTTTCCCAGCCCTTCACATTATTGTGACGATTCTAAATGCCACTTGATTAATCAATGCTTTTCAAAATGTACTTCGTATGATTTCTTTTTTTTTTTTTTTTTTTTTTTCGAATATTATTAGGTTGGCAAAAAAGTTCTTGCGATTTTTAACTTTTAAATTCAGATGAACATATCTCGGCTCAAACCATTGATCAAAATAAGCACCATCAGAATCAACACAAGAAAAGTGTATTGATGCCTGTAACGTAAAAATCTTGCGTTCTGGTGGCGATGAGGTCGCTGAAGGCGTTTTTAATATCTCATGCAGAAATCTATCGAGATTTTCCGTCTTTTTGTCTATTTTCCTCCCTTTCTCCCACTCTAATATGACATGACCGTTCACCAGGGATAGGGGTGACCTGGTTTGTCCGCACTTTAGGGGACGTTTCTGCAACGACTGTTATCTCTGTGCATAGCAATCACCTGCTAATCGGGTATTAACCAAAATAAACAATGCACATATCCCTTTAGATCTGCTACGTTTGATTGGCGGGTCTTCTATTCGGGTTTCAGTATTCATGAGTTGCAAAGTTTTCACCGTTATTTATTTATTTATTTATTTATTTTATTTTTACTCACGTTCATTTTCAACAAAGTACATCGCCACTTGGCCATAAGGGGCTACTATTTGGGACTTTTACTCCGAAATATATACCTTAAGAATAAACACTTTTTTATTTTCATAATTTCGCGTTGTAATTTGGCTTCAAATCTACCCCATACGTATTTTATTTTAAAATTAAAATTTCAGTCAAACGCTTCTAACACGGATGAAATAGAAGAAAAAGAAAACTACCCTGATTATATATATATATATATATATATATATATATATATATATATATATATATATATATGTATATATATATTTATATATATATATTTATATATATATATTTATATATATATATATATATATATATACATATATCGTTAAATTCACTACTCGTTCAGCAGCTGCCAATAGCTTTGACTGCCGTACAGACGGTTGGGTTTCAATCCTGGCTTGAGGTAGTTGCCTGTCTAGCCGCACTGATGAGCTGTGAAACAGCGAAACAGTACTCTATGTTGATGACTATATATATATGTGTGTGTGTGTGTGTGTGTGTGTGTGTGTGTGTGTGTGTGTGTGTGTGTGCGTACAACTGGAACAGTATCATGCCGTCCTAACTTGTAATGAACTCAGAAAGCTCTCTGTGTTACAGTTACAGATTCACCATATTTCAAAAAAAAAAAATTCTACAGTAAAAGCACGATGTACACCACCCCAGACGATATGCCTTGATTAGATACCTGGAAAGAAATAGTAAGTTACTACCTAAATGAAAACGTTATTGGCACTTGCATAAGTTTATTAGCAACATATGGGTGAAAGTTTAAAAAGTGGGAGGTATTTATGCTGCAACTTATATATACAGAGGAGGAGGAGGAGGAGGTGGGGAGAGAGTCAGATAGACTAATAGAAAGGGATCTTATTTTATTTACAGTAACAATGCCAACGTTTCAACCGACTGAGTTTGTTTTTGTCATTTGCGCTGGTCACATAAGAAAGTCTATAATTTCCTTAAATGCGCGTATGTTTTTTTTTATATAAAGGAGTCAGTACTTATCAAAGTTCGGAGGCCACTCGAGGATAATGATTAGTGAGTGTACAGTGGTCAAGGGGAACATGTCGTACTCATCGTTAGTAGTGGGAATTTGGTAAATTGGATTACTTAAGGGGGTGGCTCATCAAGAAATTGTTCACGTTGGATTTGAAGACAGCCATATTGTAGTCAGTTGGAAAGCAGCACAACAGAACAGAGTTCCACAAGAGTGCAGTTCTAAGAAAGAAGCTTTGTTCATGGAAGGTTTAAGCACAGATAAAGAGTGGGGGTGGGGAATTATTGATAGTGGTCTCAGCTAGACGAGTGTTTTTCGTGAAAGTCAGGAGAGGGGGAGGGGCATAAACTGTAGTTCAGACGAGCACTTGCCATTAAAATAAAGATAAAGCAAAGACAGGTTCGCAACTTCTCTTCTGGGGGAAAGAGGTTGCAGGGAAGAGAAAATGTTGATCGTTTTCAAATCCAATGAAAACAAGTTCTTGTTGGGTCGTCCTCTTGAATAAATGAATTCCTATTCGATTTCCACCGTCACCAAGTATCACTGTGTTGTCTCGCCTGAAATTCCTTAACCCTTATCCTTGAGTGGCTTTTGACCCTTGGTAAGCAACGACTAGTAAAAGAAATGGTTACACGTTACGTTGCTGTTCTTAATTATGTATCGTGGAGCCTTTGTATTTGCGAGTGCTACGTTTTCTTTTCTTTTTTTATCTTTTTTTTTTTTGCGCCCATTTTCCATGCGATGGACATGACCTAACCAGCTCAGTTTGAGGAGCGTGAACGTGCTGAAAAGGCTTGTCCAGAATAAAACGTCCATGTTGGACACCTTATCTATTTAGTTGTATTATTTAGCTATCCTGTCAAGATATCCATGCTTCCGTTCAGTCTTGAAAGACAAAGGATACCCCTTAGGGGCAGTAGCGCATGTAATTGTGAGGCAAGGGTTGCGCATTCCCAACCACATCTCTCCTGAATCGGCACTATTTGAGTCCAGTGGCAAACAGAAGTTCAGGACGACTGGGAAACAATGCCGAGATAAGCGGAGAGCACATACAGCACCTGAAAGTCCCAAATGGTCACCCATTTAGTACTGACTAGGTTCAATGTTGCTTAACTTCGGTGATCCAGCGGGAACCGGTGTGTCAATGTGGTTATACCGTATTTTCAAGATATATCAAAAATGTGGTGGAGACTACCGAGGTGGAAGATGTTCTGTCGGATTTACGATAAATATGGCAATTACATCAGTCAGTTTCTGACAGAAGTGAAGATTGTTATTCTGAATATGAAAAGAATCAAAAACAGAATTAATAGACAAAAAATGTCTACTTTATTTAATGGAATATGTCCAAGAGAAAAGAATACTAGTTTATATATATATATATATATATATATATATATATATATATATATATATATATATATATATATATATATAACTCAAATGATCTTGTAACGATGTATGTAACCCACTTTCCGGTTTACGACATCCGGTTGCGCATGCGAGCATAACCTGCGCACTGAAATATCAACGTTATTATTTCGAAATTATTATTTAACATGGGAAGAGTGGTTTAAAAACTTAAACGTAATACAGAAATGAACGATGTAAAAAAGGCAGGCAGTATTATCAATTGTTTATTTGGATAATTTAAACGCGAAACAAAAAACAAAAGAACAATTGGGACACTGAAATATTAACGATATTATTTCGAAATTATTATTTAACCTAGAAAGAGTGGGGTTTAGAATAAACAAAAAACAAAAGAACAATTGGGACGCTGAAATATCAGCGTTTTTATTTCCAAATTATTATTTAACATGGGAAGAGTGGGGTTTGAAATAACTTAAACGTAATACAGAAAGGAACGATATAAAAAAAAAAAGCAGATATATCAAAATTTGAATTTAACTATAATAAGTATTATGGTATCTGTTCAGTGCACATTTACATATAAGTATGGCCAACCACTTATAATTCAGTAACTGCAAATTTTTTTTTTCAAAAATAATTAATTATAATAAACAGAACGACTCATAGAACTCTATCTATATTCTTTTTTCATTTTAATATACTTTCATAGAAATGTTTCTGTTATGTCAAAAAAAACTATTTTCTTTACGTCACAAGTGTCACGCTCATACATGAATTCCATAGCAAATATAACATGCTGACCCAACGGGTTACGGGTAGTCTATTATATATATATATATATATATATATATATATATATATATATATATATATATATATATATATATATATATATTAAGTAATATGATTGATAATTTAAAATTTAAAAAACAAATTATAATTAAATTAAAAATCAGTTTCACAAGAAGGAACAACAACAAAATCAATTATCTGTACGATCGTTTCGGAAAACCGTGTTTTTATTGTGGTAGACATCAAGTTACGGACAATAATTATTACATATAGTTTTTTAATAAACAAGGTCTCCTCATCGGCAAATTTTAAAGGGTTTTTATTAAATCTAAAAGACACCATAAATAAACCTAGCATTAAAAGTAATGCAGATGTATCTTTTATTTTTTAGCCTTTTGAAATCAGGAACTATGGTTAAAATACTCATATGTGATGTTTGCTATAGCTTTTCATCTCATTGAATGATGAATTTTAAAAGGGGGACTTATTTCTTTCCTAACATACATGAATCATTAATGTTATTGATTTTTCATTCCCCTTTGTAAAACTCAATCCTCTTCTGCAAATCTAAAAAAAAAAACACAATTTTTCTTTACAAAACCAAACAAAAACCCATAAACAAATATTTGAAGTTATAAAAAAACTTGAAAAATTAAAGCTTTTACCAACATTACTAGATTCGACATCAAAAGTGCTGATATACCATAATAAAAACAATTAAACCAAACCAATCTTCTTTTTTTTACCTACAGGTGACAATATACATTGATAACGTAATAATAATTAAACGTCTTTTACTCAAATATTCTATCAAAAATATATAAAACTGTTAACAGGAGTGAGAACTTACCTATACTAACTGAAGACGTGGCTTCAACTCTTCTTAATATAATAACGATTTCAAATCTTTATGCGTGACGTTGCTTATTCTGGTTATGTGTCACATAGAAATATTTTCGATGACGTGATTGACCTGTAACTCGTAAAGATATGACGTGTTATTAAAGTAAGGCTAGAAATCTGTATTTATTTTGTTCTTTCGGCAGTTAGTTACACCAAATAGTATATACACACGGAAAACTCGACTAGAAAAGATTTCGCGTTATTTAATCTTTATTGCTAAAGTTTCCCTATATACACCAAACTCTCGACCGGTGCTGCACTATTCAAGAAAAGCACATGACGTTTTCACTTCTTGAAATCAAGTTTACTCTGTTGCTTTGCTACATTATCTCCCTTTCCGAGGAGGGGGGTCGAAATGTCTCACAAGTTACAGTTAATTAACATACATGTTTTTTCGTAGTCAAAAGTTGTTACCAAATACATATCAATCATAATTACAGAGCCTTAACCCTAACCCTAACCAAAACCAAACTCTAACCCTAAACAATAGCACCAAACTTAACCTTAACACTAACACTAAACAAATGACACTAAATTAAACCTAAACCCTAACACTAATGCTAACCTTAATATAACCCCAACCCTAAACAATAACACTAAATCTAACCCTAACCCTAACCCAACCCTAACCATAAACAATAACACTAACCCTAAACAATAACACTAAATCTAACCCAAACCTTAATACTAACCCTAACCCTAACCTTAACCCTTACCCTAACCCTAATCTAACCTAACCCTAAACAATTACACTAAACCTAACCCTAACACTGATCCTAACCTAACCTCACCCTTAACCCTAAACACTAAATCTAACCCTTACTCTAAGAGTAAACAATAACACTAAATCTAACCCAAACACTAACACTGACCCTACCCTTAAACTCTAACCCTAAACCTAGCACTAACCTAACCCTTAACTCTAAACAATAACACTAAATCTAACCCAAACCCTACCCTAAACTTAACCATAAACCCCAACCTTAATCCTAACACTAACCCTTTTCTTCACCCTAATCCTCATAATCAATTTGAGGAAAGGACCTTTTATTGAGATGTTGGCGGAGCTTTCTCTTCTGATAGCATCTAGAGAGGGGCATTATGGGCTATGGGTCATTTGGGTCATTTAAACTCTTAACTTTTGGAAAAAATTTAAATCGCGTAATGGAAACATATTATAAGGTATTTGCAGCTTCTCTTCCAATTTTCGGATTTTGATCATGTCAAAACGCACTTAATTTCTTTTTGACGGATTGATTGTTGCTATTTCTTCGGATGAGTTAAGGACATAATAGATTCACTGATTGATATAATAATTAAGTGGTCGATTTTGCGCTACGAAACAGATACGGTCAAGAATTGTAAAACTCAACTGAATTAAAGGAATAAATTATAAGATGGTCAACATCATCAATTTTGGAATATAGTTTTTTGTCATGTATTCTCTATATTGCTCTGTAATTACATTGAGTTTCTTAAATAAGGATTAATATATAATAAAAGAAAATGTATTTCTACAGATATATATATATATACTTTGGAATATTTGTGTAAATATAGACATGTATTATGTATATATCCAAATATATATATATATATATATATATATATATATATATATATATATATATATATATATATATATATATATACTAGCAAAAGTACCCGTCGTTGACTGGGTTCAAAAACAGCCTACAGAAAATTGATTCTGATTTATGAAAGCATGATAGGTTATGAAAAGGAAGGGTTGTAAATTTGGGTTGAATTTGGGGGTTTCAAAACCAAGAAAAATATGATGAAAGCAAAAATAAAATAGATAAACCCCATAATTTATTATACCATACCTGTTCACACTGAAACACTTATCACAATATTCTGTGGATCTATATTAAAAAACGTTATTAAACTTGTGACATATTTCCATTCTAAGGAGGTCAGGTGCGAACGAATACCCCATAATTTTATTATACCATATTTCTTCAAACTGAAACATGATTATGACGCAGATAGATATGAAAAGTCCTTATTAAAGTTTGTGCCTATTTCCATTCTATGGAGGCCAGGTGCGAACGCAGACCTCACAATTTTATTATATCATCCCTATTTCAGTTAAAACATACTTAGCAAAGTATTATTATGTACATCTATATCAAAAACCCTTGTAAAAGTTGTTTTTAATTTTTAAATTTTTTATTTCCATACTTTGTGGACCAGGCGCGAACGCAGACCCCACAATTTTAATGAACCACCGTTCTGCCAGATCAAACATACCCATTCCTGTGTCTCGATACATCTTCTATCATTATATGTAATCAGTTTTTTTAAAATAGTCAACCATATAGGAGCCTATTCGTGACCAGATACACACACACACATTCAGCTTTATATTATAGATATATATATATATTTTAATTGTAATTTTAAATTATTGTGTTATATAAATTTTAAAAAATCGTACTTTCTAAATGTAATTTACAATCTATTCCAATTTTAAAACCATACAATAGTATTGAGGTTAATGTACTAGGAAAACCCCTTAGGCTATATAAGTATTCCTCCTCCTAAACCTTGAAAGAGTTAGAATTTTTAAATGCATTTGGATATAATTAAATGGAATTTTAAATTTTAATCGATATTGAGATAAATTTTAAGTTTTAAACTTAGAAACATTT
>NC_136499.1:109420618-109423118 GCF_053919585.1 Euprymna scolopes | reverse complement strand
AACAACAACAACAACAATAATAATAATAATAATAATAATAATAATAATAAAATAACAATAATAACAACAATAATAATAATAATAATAATAATAATAATAATAATAATCGGGGGAGACTTGTTGTCACTCAGACTTCAGGGAACACTACGGGTTGTTCTCAAAGAGAAATCTGTGTGAAAACTCCTAGTGAGTAAATAATAATAATCTATATTATATTTCTCTTAGTCTGTGTGTCTGTCTGTGTCTGCCTGTTCCCTTTTTATTTGGAAGGTAATAGACCGATCTGGCTGAAATTTTACATGGACCTTTGTATTGATAAGGTGCAGCGAACTAAGTATCTCCGTATCCGTCCGATGCACTGTTAGGGATTAATAGAGATTAGTCAACGCAATGCTACATTTACTCTAGAAGTTTGCACCGAAACTACCGGGCCGATCCGTCTACAAAATTGTATGGTCCTTTGTTGTAATAAGGTGCAACGAACTAAGTATCTTGGTGTCCGCACGATGCACAGTTTTGAATTAATAGGGATTTATAGAGATGAGTATTTAGTGTAAAAATAGCACAAATTTAACCATATTCGAGCATCAATTTCCCATGATGCATTCAATCTAAGTAAACGGGGTATAACGTTTGCCCGTTTTTAACGAGCTAAAAAGTATAATAATAATAATAATAATAATAATAATAATAATAATAATAATAATAATAGAAAGAGATCGTATGATCCTCTTTATTTCGACAATATTGATCGTTGTTACCTATGATATTGATCGAACTGCTCTCACTACTAAGGACACCTGCTACCATTACGACAATCACCTGCGATTAGGATTACGTATAACAGAACCGACGAAAAATAAGGCCTAATACTACTAATGCTACTACTAATAATAATAATACTGCTACTACTGCTACCAGCAGTAGTAGTAGTAGTTTTGTGGAATTTCTTTCGTGTAACCTGTTGTTCCAATTCCACTATACTTGCTGGCAGCCGCCATTGATTTTATTTTAAACAAAAGAAATACAAAAAATTAGAGATCCTGATATCTGTTTCCTCTCTACTAGAATGTCGAACGAGAAGGAAACAAAAATAAAACAACGCCAATATGTAAATATCGTAAAAAAAAAAAAAATGGTAATTTCTAATTAATTTAATGTATTAAAATTATACCAACTAGATCAAATACCATGAATTAATTATATAAAGGGGATCAATAACCCAACTATTTACACTAATAAGTAAGTTAACGATTCAAATTACGTAAAATATATCAATAATCATGAATATTATATTATTAATTAATTAATTAATTAATTAACAAACGTAGATCAGAAAATTACTAGAAAATTAAATTTAATATAATAATAATAATAATAATAATAATAATAATAATAATAATAATAATATATAGCAAATAATATAAAACATTAGAATATAAATAATAATTAAACAGGTTTACCAAGAGAAAATATATATTATTTTACATGTATTGTGTTTTTATTTGTAGCACGTGGTGGAGTATCCGTGTTGTTATATTTCGAGAAATAACCTTTCGTCAGACGTGCGTTCGACTTTCATGTTGGGTCTATTATGTTTATAAGAGAGCTTTTATATATATATATATATATATATATATATATATATATATATATATATATATATATTTAAATAAGGGGGTGGTAACCAACAATGTGTATTTTTAACATTATTTTATTATTCCGTGTCTTGGTTTTTCATTGAGAATTATGTTTGGATCGTTGCAATAATGTTTTTAAATCATTGAAATCGTTTTTACGCGTTTCAGACGTTCTGTGAAGCGTCCTCGTCAGAAAATATTTTCAAATGTGTTGGAGATGTAAAAATGGCATTTTCGTAGTTCAATTGAGGTGTTTCCAAGGGGTGGAGGCGTGAAAGTGTCTATTATTCATATATATATATATATATATATATATATATATATATATATATATATATATATATATATATATATAACGGTGGACCGTCCGGGCGCGCTAGCTTGTGTGAATATTGTGTATGCGCACGTATATATATTTTTCTCTTTGTTTTAATTTTCTTATAACTTTGTTTTTCCTGCGGATGGGGCATTCTATCGTATGCGAAACATTCTCCCATTAGTTTAGTTACTCCAACCGAGAGATCTTTTTAAGATACTAACCGTCCCTTTAAGTGCTATTGTTTCACCGGGTATATTCGCCAGATAGATTTTTAAATGTTTTTCATTAGCTCGGTTGTTCCTATAATGTTTTGTCATTTTCTGCCTCTCAGCTGTGTGTGTGTGTGTGTGTGTGTGTGTGTGTAAATCGGACTATCTTATATAGATAACCAGCAGGCTCCTTCAGTCTTAGACAGACTATGGATACCGACGAAGGGTTGCTTACGCGTGACATTTTTGTGGCAGGAGGTGTGCAATCTACAACCACTCCTCTCTTAAATCGACATTGTTAAATACCAGTGACAACTGAAGTACAGGACGAC
>NC_136499.1:109398118-109415618 GCF_053919585.1 Euprymna scolopes | reverse complement strand
TACACACACACACATATACATACACACACACATATATATACACACACACATATATACTCACGCACATACATATATACACACACATATACACACACACATATATACACACACACATATATATGTACACACACACACACACATATATACACACACATACATATATATATATATATATATATATATATATATATATATATATGTATATCCCCGAATGGCCTCCGGGCCTTAATAAGTGATGATTTTCTTGTAAAAAAAGGCTCCTTTAGTCTTTGATAGACTATGGATACCCACGAAGGGGTGCCTACGCGTGAAATTTTTGTGGCAGGTTGTGCGCAATCTCCAACCACCCATCTCCTGAGTCGACATTGTTAAATACCATTGGCAAGTGAATGTGTATGTACAGGACGACTGGAAACAAATGCGAGATAAGCGGAGAGCACATGTTGCAGGGAAGTGAAAAGGGCATCCCTCACTTAGCTAGGAAGTCTATTTTGAACTCTGTCAAGGCAATATAAACTACTTCTAGTAGCTCCTGCCCAGATGTGGCAACAGTACTCCATCCTTGGAGGTATCTGATATATTACCAGTCCGCCTCGTTAATCGCTTACCCATCGTCATTTCTCTGCCGCTGTAGCTGTTTTGCAGTCGATCATTCATTCATTCATTTCATATAAATCCGATCGTTATTGTTGGCATTCGTTACTCGATATTTTTCTGATCAAAATTAATTCTATACAGATAAATAGATAGATAGATAGATAGATAGATACACCACGTGAAGGTTGCCAACATCTTCAAGTAAAAACGTTTCTTTGGAACGAACTATTTGAACTTGACACATCTAGATTGACAGTCCGTGTCGTTAACCACTTAGCCACCGTCACCTCCCAGACGCTGCTGTGCAACTACTTATTTTACGGTAACGTCCTCATCGTGTAGATCCACTTTCAGAGCATGTCCATTGTCTTTAGAATAAGAACCCCCCCCCCATTCACCGATCAGCTTGTCAATGTCTCTTTTAAAACGCGCTCGCGCCGCTCTAATTGCTTCATTTCTACGCAGAGTAATATATGTGCATGCCGTTCTTCGGCAAGATGGCATCGCTCCGGCTTTATTAAACGTAATTTACCGCCAAGTCTGTGAATCACCATAGCAACGCGATTGGTTCTCGCATCACAGATGCTTTCGTAACAGAATCCTAAAAGCCGGGAAATCTTTTTGAAGTTACACTAATTGCAACTCTGCATTATTTCAATCGTTTGGACTCTTTCTCTCGTATTATATACTAACTGAATGTCCGGCGTTGCCCGATCGTTCAATACGCTTAAACATGACTTTTTAATTTATGCAAATTGCGTATGTATTATTATAGAATCTATCCTTTATTAAATATCATATACTAGCGAGGGGTACCCGGCGTTGCCCGGGTGTTTGGAGGTGTGTGTGGAAACTCTGGGGTGGGGGGGTTAAAAAATGTTTTGGTAGGTAAGTATGAGGATCGAACCTGAACCCTTGAGGCAAAGTTGTAAATTAATGTGTGAAAAAAAAGGTGCGACGTTAACCATTACCCCACCGCGAGATGCTAACGGAAACACTTTTGAATTTATTTAATTACTTGGATTTGGCAGGTGCACGTTTTAATGACTTAATGGGGTCAAGTTTGACTGCTGGATAGTATTTCATTTACTGCGGGAACGCTTCCCAAGATGTTATAGGAAAAAGACTAACCCACATGCGGCGAGCGACAAATGTTGAATATTTATCTTCCCAAAGTCGAGCAAATTAAATAGACAGGCGAGCTTCGTTGTTAACTCTGAGATATTACGATTTAGATGTGATATAAAAAGTTTTAGAAGTTCTTAGGCGACCGACCGCTTCTCTGAAAAAAGCCTTTTGTAGACATACAGAAAAAGCGAACACACATACAAACATACATACATTTTCGCTTTTATATTTATAGATTACGGGGAATAATTTGCCCAGTGGACTAATTCGCAAATATATATATATATATATATATATATATATATATATATATATATATATATATATATATACTAAGTTAGAAAAATATATATGGCAGTTAAGTTACACAGAATATTCCGCGGTTCATCCATACTAGGATTCGTCAGGCATATGCATAAGCCTGACGAATCCTAGTGTGGATAAAACGCGGAATATTCTGTGTAGCTTAATTGCCATATATATTTTTCTAACTTACTACCTAGCTCTACCTATGTATTGAGCACTGTTGAAGTAAATACTTAGTTTACGCATAAAATTATACTTTCGTATATTAATTTATGTTATTAAATGAAGTAGTCATATGTGTGTGTGCATGTGTGTGTGTGTGTGTGTAATGATAATGTCGTTCATAAAATTCCGTCCGTGTTTGTTTACAATATCACGTCAGCCGATATTTGGGTTTGACGATGAATGCCCTGGAAAAGTCACTTCTGATTAATGTTTAGTTTTAAAATATGCAAACGAAGAAATGATTTGCGGCGATTTCAAATGGTACCTATTCTATTGTAAATTGGACTCATTAATAAGGAAAAATTAGAGTAAAAAAGGAAGGTACACACGGGCCTGAAAAGGGGACCCATCGATCTGTAGTCGAATACTCTACCACTGAGCTACATATCCAGATGACAATAGTTCTGTTTTCTTCTTCTCCTTTTTTTTTTTAGAAGAAATGATTTGCTGAGAATTGAATCTCCCTTGATTATCTGAGAATTATCTCCCTTGATTACCTGAGAATTATCTCCCTTGGCTAGTGTAACGTAAACTATTACTCTGCAAAAATTGCTGTTTATTTATAAGGAAAAAAAGGCTATTTTTAAGATCGGATTTTTTTCGATTTTCGATACTATACGGATGAATTTCTGTACAAAACATATCTAAGAACACTGCCATATATATAAATTAGCTTTGTGTGAAATTTGAAAAAGACAGGCTAAGCCGTTTCGGAACCTATAAGGAAAGAACTCACACACACACACACACACACACACACACATAAAGTGACTTTTATATAAGAGTAGAGAAAGAGATTGATATTATTTTTTTATTGGAATCCTTGAAGATGGGTAATTTGCGCACTTCCTAGTTGTTATTATTTCATCACGTTTCGGCCAACTTATCCTCTGGCCTTCTTCATGTGAATAACCGCGATGGGACAGGAATGCTGGGTCTCGTAGCTGTATCCCCAGTAATTACTACCTTACATAGTTGTTGTCTCACCACGTGTTGGCCAGCTAAGCTTCTGGCCTACTTTGGGTAGGATTGAAACCGCTATCTTCAGACAATGGAACTGTAGAAATTCAACGCCTCTATCCACTGCATAATGGGCCGAAAGAAGACCAGAGGATTAGTTGGCCAAGACGTGGTGCGACAGCAATAACTATGGAAAGCAGTAATTAATGAGAATACAGTTACAAGACTCATCATTCCTATCTTGTCGCGGTTAATCACCTGAAGAAGGCCAGAGGATAAGTTGGCCGAAACGTGGTGAAACAACAAGTATGTGGCCATGTCGGTGAGGCATTAGATTACGCTGACTGACCCCCCCCCCCCATGCAGAGGGTAAAAGTCCCTCAATGGGGGTCCTGGATATGACCTTAAACTATATCCAGTGGTGAGGCCCCAGCTTATGGGCTTTGGGGAGTGTGGAGCCACCCTTTAATTACCATTGCTCCCAGGTCCACTCTGACCCGGAATGATAGTACCTGTTAGGGTCCCAACTATAGAAACCGACGTGAAAACAACAAATATATTCTAGTAAAAAAAATTTTCTTCAAAATCTTTGGATTCGGCATTAAATAACCCGAAAAGGGTTGATATGCCGTAAAACAAAAACAACCAACCAACCAACCAACCAACAAGAATGAGGATGAGGATAACAGTCCGTAAATATCTTTGTCTCGTGTTGGTTGTTACCAATTTGACAACGTTTTAACCGTTGTATTCTTCCAGACTTTCTTTTTATACTAATGAGTTACCATCAATTGTATTTTTTTACAAGAGAGTTACTATTTATCATGGCCCGAAGGCCACTCGAGGATAAGGTTTAAAGAGTAAACAGTGGTCACCGGTAAAACAGCGTAGTAATCGTTGGTGGTGAAAATTGAGAATAATTTTATTATATAAAGACGCGGCTCAACAAGAACTTGAATATATTGGACTTGAAGACGACCATGTTGTAGTCAGTCGGAAAGCAGGCCAGCGGAATAGAGTTCTACTAGCAAGTAACTAATAATAGTATTTTAACAAAGGAGTCACCGTTTATCAAGACCCGAAGGCCACTCGAGGTAAGGGTTAAAGACTAGACGATGGTCACCGGTACAATAGCGTAGAAACAATCAGTGGTGCAAATTAGGTATAATTTTTATTATTACAGAGAACGGCTCAACAAGAACTTGTTTACATTGGACTTGAAGACGACTATGTTGTAGTCAGCTAGAAAGCAGACCAGCGGAACAAAGTTACACTGGGGGAAATTGTTGATAATATTTGTAGCTAATCGAATGTTGTTTGTGAAAGTTTGGCAAGGGGGTTATAGATTAGAGCTCAGACAACCACCTGCCATAAAAAGTAACGATAGATTGCTCGCAACGTCTGTTCTGTGGGAAAGAGGATTAAGGGAAGAGAAAGTGGCATTACCTACTAGGCTTCGAAGTCGGTTTTGAACTTTTACTTTTTTTTAAGTTTTGCTTACTCTAAAACGTTTCGGCCGTTGTATTCGCCCGGTCTTCTTTCTTATACTAATGGGGTCCTATTAATAGCTTATTTTTTTATTATTATTATTTTAATACACTCAAAGGAAGATAAATTATCACTGAAGTGTCCGAAATGGCTCGAGACATGTATATAATGGACTACAGATTATGCACGGAAATTAGCGTTTCTACAAAAATGTCCCCGTAGTTTTTTTGTTTTTTTTTTTTTTTTAGAATTCGGTCGACGTCAGACCTCCTCGTTAAAGTTGCTTTGCCTACAAATAACTGCTGAGAGATTTTCTGATATCCAAAGAACGGTCTATCTTTCCCTTTTCTTTATCTAGACACTGTCCAATCGTTTCCCACCTTTAGTAAACTATAATAACTAGGGCTAGGACAACAGCATATTCTTTTCATTGTTTTGACTCTCGAGTGTGTATCCGTTGATATCTTATATGTTTTTATATAGAGTGATGTGGTTCTCGGTTGATTAACTGTGTCGGATATATACTAGAGAGTCAAAACAATAAAAAAAAAATGCTGTTGCCATAGCCCTAATAATAACAGACTCACCGACGGATAGAACTTCTTAGAAAAATAAGTGAACATATATGATTCATTTTAAAACGTATGGTTTTTATAAATCTATACAAAACGTTAAAGGTCATTAAATAAATCATTCCAATGTCGTTATAAAAGAGGATCGTTTTTGTTTTTTATTTATTTATTTATTTTTGTTTTTTTATTGTTTTTTTTGGGGGGGGGGTTTCGGGTGCGCGCATGCAAATACATGCGAAATGAAGTCATCGGTAAAAAAAAAGGACTATGAAACAAAGAAAGATTACGATCACAGAAGAGACAATGAGCACGGAACAAGTAAACGTTCGAGATCTCGTGAGAGACGTGGAGAACTTCTAGATTACGTGGATGACGTCACGGCTGTAACAATGAGAAAAAAATGTTGTTGCTACAAAGAAAAAGCGAGTTGGAGTTATTTCCTATTTTTTGTCTTGGTCTTCTTTGCGATTGAAACCGCACACAACGTGTGGTAGTTCGCGGGCAATGTTACAACGGTTTTCGTTAAATACTAATAATATACAGAAGTGCATCTAATTTCTATAAAATTTCCATAAAAATTGCCAAAGGTTTCAGAGAAATGGCGGGAAGGTTTGTCAGGTAAAAGGTGGCGCCTCATTCTCACAGAGATTTTTTTTTAGAAGGCCACTTGAGGATAAGGGATATGAGTGTACAGGGGTCAAAGGGAACGTGTGTCGTAGTGTTGTATAGGGATGGGGTCATATTTAAGATAACGGGTACATATATCGATATATATAGACGGTGGTGAGAGAGGGAGAAGGAGAAGACATTTATACAGTTCTGGAATGTTTTTTCTTAACACATATAGCGAAGAGAGAGGGTGATCAGTTCTTTTAACACAGGAGGGGAAGAATCATTACTTATGATGGATTGATTGGTCGGTTGGTTGGTAGGTTGGTTGGTTGGTCAGTTGTGTTTATTTTACGGCATATCAACCCTTTTCAGGTTATTTAACGCCAAATCCAGTTATTTTGAAGAACAAATTTGTTTTTTGTTTTCAAGTCGGTTTCTATTTAACCCATAGTTGGGGCCCTAACAGGTACTACTACTCCTGGTCAGAGTGGACCTGGGAGCAATGGCAATTAAAGGGTGGCTCCACATTCCCCAAAGCCCGCAAGCTTGAGCCTCACCATCGGATAGAGTTTAAGGTCATATCCAGGACCACTTATGATGGAGAGACACATTACTTAGAATGGGTTTTATACAAAGTTCATTATAGAGATTATTATACATTACCTTTAATTGTTGAATGACAACACGAAGACAATAGTTACAAAATGATGTTCTTTTATTCCATTTGACCGGTCGAAATGATGATTGCCGCCAGGAATTCAAATTCGTTTCTACATGGTTAAATGTTCTTCTTTCGCTTCTAAAGGGGCCCTCCTCTGACTGCCTTTGCTGACTGCTCGAACCTGTCTGCCCGACTGCCTTGATTTCCGACTCTCCTAATCTGCTAATCCTAGCTCCTATAATGTAGAAATTCCCTTTCTGCTATGACGTCATATGTATAGCTCTAAACGTGATCGACTCACGTGGCTTAAACATACGTGGCTCGGCACATGTTCCCAAAACACACTTCTGCAGCCAAAGAATTCTCCCTAACCTATTTTTCAATATATTTTTCAATTGTATCGTTCATTATTTTTTTAGCTGAGCTTTTTAATTCAATTTCCATAAAAGAATGAACAATTAAATTCTTTTTACAAACAAACAATATCTAAACTATTTTATATGAAATTTAACAATAGCCAAATTCTAACATTCCATTTTCTGAATCTATCTCTGAACCTTGCTTACAAGGTTCGAATCTCGGTCTATCCTAATCTCATTTTCCACTTATCTAAAGTTCTTATTTACAGGAAAAGGGGACAGCCCTTTTTTCTGTAACAGTAGTAACTGTTAGTAATGGAAATTTGGTAAATTCCATTACTTAAGTGGATGACTCATCAAAATTTTGTTCACGTTGGACTTGAAGACGACATCATTGAAATAGAGTTTCATAGATTTTAGTGACAGTTGGAATGCCTAGAAGCACGTATTTCTTGTTGAAGTGTATTATTTATCTTTCCCTAACCATTATACACGCCTGTGTTGTCGTCGTCGAGAACTCTGGTTCTTGTTTATCTGCGGATACAAAATCACTCGGACGCCAATGCTGTTTTATGAAAAAGTCTATTTGAAGGTTAAAACACGGTCGTAAAAAAGATCAGAGAAACAGGCCTTTTTCGTGCGTATGAAAAAGAAAGACAGGAAGTTAGACGCATAGTTCCATTGCGTGCGCCGTTCCTGTTTCATTGAGGACAACAAAGCAGGAGTGTAATGTTTAAAGGTGCTATATAAAACGTGGCAGACAAAAGAAAATGCTATTTAAAACGTAAATGTGACAGACCAACGAAGATACTATTTCAAATTAAAACTTGACAGACAAACGAAAATACTATTTCGAATTTAAACGTAATAGACAAACGAAAATACTACTTCAGATTGAATCTTGACAGACAAACGAAAATACTATTTCAAATTGAAACGTGACAGACAAACGAAAATACTATTTCGAATTGAAACGTGACAGACAAACGAAAATACTATTTCGAATTGAAACGTGACAGAAAAACAAAAATACTATTTCAAATTTCAACTTGACAGACAAACGAAAATAATATTTCACATTAAAACGTGACAGACAAACGAAAATACTATTTCGAATTGTAACTTGACAGACAACGAAAATACTATTTCAAATTTAAATGTGACAGAAAAACGAAAATGTTATTGCGAATTTAAAAGTGACAGACAAACAAAAATACTATTTCAAACTTAAACGTGACATACAAATAAAAATAATATTTTTAAAAAATATCGTGACAGACTAATGAAAATGCTATATCAAAACTTGAATGTGACGACCAACAAAAATGCTATTTAAAACTTAAATGTGACTGACCTACGAAAATGATATTTTAAACTTAAGAGTAATAACTCTTCTCGGACAGAATCTCTCATAAACATACATCTTTAATTTTTTTTTTTTTTATCATGAATCCATAATTATACGACACACATTTTTTTGTTTGTTGTTTTTGTTGTTTTTTTTTTTGTTGTTTTTGTTGTTTTTTTGTCGTTGTTTTGTTTGTTTGTTTGTTTTTATTTTGCATTTGCACTTTTGGTGACGCGTGGTCGCGTAGTGTAACATTCGACGAGTGATTCGCCTATAAAACCGAACAACCGCCACTATTTCTACGCGCCAGATTCAACAGAAATTGCTTATCGTGTAATTTGCGATTCTTCTGCGCAGAATATTAACGTGTGTGTGTGTGTGTGTGTGTGTGTGTGTGTGTGTGTGTGTGTGTGTGTGTGTGTGCGTGCGTGCACGCGCGTATGTGTGAGTACGCTGTCATGGCAACCGAGGATTGGGCTGCTGCTATTTCTTTCATTTCTGTAAAAATTTCGTTTGTTTTATATTATATTTTCGCTATCAACCGAAGCATCAATTTCCAAACATTAGTGCGCAGGCATACACACGCATACACACGTACACACGCACACACACACACACACATACACACACATACATATATATATTAAGCTCATATACGTTGATAACACGGACTAAACCGATGTTTTCAAATGTGTTCCATACATGTGTAAAGCTTTAATGAATAAAATTATATAAACATAACACACACACACACACACACACATCTGGCGGATATACCTGGTGAACCACGTGCAAAAGAAATACAAGCAATAGCACTTAAAGGGACGGTTAGAATCCTAAAAAGATCTCTCGGTTTCAGTAACTAAACTAATGGGAGAATGTTTGGCATACGGTAGAATGCCCCATCCCCAGAAAAAAACACAATGATAAAAAATGAAATATATATATATATATATATATATATACAAGTTAAGAAAGTATTTCATCCAAGGCATGAAAATTGTTAAACAAAATGTTTTTACTATAGGCTTTAAAAATAAAGGTACAAGATTCAATTTGAAATTTATTTATCTTCAAAATGCACTTTTATAAATTTTACAAAGTAAGGTATAAAAATTTAATTTAATTTAAATCAAAACATTACCTTGGATTTATTTTATGTAATGTACATTCTGTTGCACTTTTTAAAAAATCATTGAAAATTTTATATCTATATCATTAATTGCTAGATGAAAGATAATGTTTTTACATTGCAACAAAATGTACATTACATAAAATAAATCAAAGGTAATTTTTTGATTTAATTTAAATTAAATTTTTATACCTTACTTTGTAAAATTTATAAAAGTGCATTTTGAAGATAAATAAATTTCAAATTGAATCTTGTACCTTTATTTTTAAAGCCTATAGTAAAAACATTTTGTTTAACAATTTTCATTCCTTGGATGAAATGCTTTCTTAACTTGTATCTTATCTTTTTTAAGATTATATTTTAAAACTCTCCTCTCTATTTCAGTTTGTATTTCTCCTTACACCACAACTCATTTTTGCAACCCCCTCTTTGTATTATTGCAGGTCTGAATATTCTCTCTGTTTCAGTTTGTATTTCTCCTCAGACCACAACTCATTTTTGCAACCCCCTCATTGTAATACAGGTCTGAATAATGAGAAAATCTGATTTTTTTAACAAAAACTTTAAATTAACTTTTTTAGATTAAATTTTTTAAAACTTCTTTCAGAATAGAAAATCTTTAAAATTTAATAAGGAACATATTTCATATAGGTTTCATTAACAAATATTCAGTACATAACGAGAAAAAAAGAGATGAAAATTTCAAAAGAATTGTATAACTGGTTACGATCAATAGTAGTCCTCGCCAGCGAAAGTCTTTGTTATTGTTATTCTATTATTATTGTTTAAAACATTTTGTCCTGCTCTTTCGTGCGAGGACTAATATAATTTAAATTAGTAAATAGAAAAATAATTTCGGCCACCATTGTCTTCATCAGATGGACAAAGTGTAGGCACGTGCAAAATAGCACCCAACATCGGAACATATCCAAATACAATTCAGAGTCGATGTTCAAAATCTATATCCCTTAACTTGATAATTCACCAAAAATCAGGAAATTAATCAATTTTAATGAAATTTTCAGTATTTATCAAATAATGATCACGGAATATAATGAACCCATTATTTTTATTTGAATCTTAGAGAAAATGCATATTTTGTTTAAATAAAAAAACACCTTCGCTAAAGTTATGATTTTCAGTAGTAAAAAAAAATGAATGAATTTAATTTTTTTTTATGAAAATAAAGCGTCGTAAACTGTAACAATAAAAAAGAAAAGATTTTTATCAGGAACGAAAAAAGTCTTTAAAGTCCGTATTAACGAAATCAGTATAACTTGAGGAAAATTTAATTTCTCAAACTACCGATATTATCATTGAATTAAGCATTGTTTATTTAATATTTTCACACACACAAAAAATATAATTGCAAAAATATTTATCTTGTTTTTTTTTTAGATTACATTTTAGCGTAATTTTTATATATAAAATTCTAATATTTGCCTTGATTGAATGAATATATAATTTTCAGCATAACACTATTTTGAAAAAAGTGAACAAAAATAAAAGCAGGAACGCAGAAAAATATTCAAATTTAAAAAAATGTTAAAAAATTATACAAGCATTCAGGATAGGAACGTAAGGATGCACGGCTAGGGAAAAAACAATAGGCTTTGCATTCCCTACCTCCCTCCAACTATCTTACATCATTTTCAGACCGGCTTTTCGAATTTCTGACATTTTGGGCTTCCATAGAAGCTTAAGCTTAAGCTTAAGAAGTTCCTGCTTAGACGACTTTGGTTTCGTTTGTTTGCACGAAGCCAGAATTTCTCACTTTTAGGGGCTAATTAAGCTGGGTTTTTTTTTTTTTGTATTATCAAAGTGTTTTTTTTTTTATTCACTTAAATACCTTAGGACTTTATTAATTATCTTTGAAATAGACACAGAAAACTAATATTTATGTTTTAAGGGATTTTTACAATGAATTTATTTAAGTTCAGAATTTAGCTAAGTTTGTAAGCTTCCGAATGTCGCAGTGAAACATTTTTCATAACTTTTTTTTTTCACGTGTACAATTCTTCCCCCCCCCCTTTTTGGAAATTAACTTTAACCCGAATACAATCAAAAAGTAATCGGAAACCTACAAGAAATATTTGATAAACCGGCTTTCAATATATATATATATATATATATATATATATATATATATATATGTATATATATATATATATATAGCAATTATTTAGACAGTTAAAATATTACAATTATTTACATTTAAATATTAAAATTATTTACGCAAGATATATTATATATAGATATATATAATATATCTTGTGTAAATAATTGTAACGTTCACATAACGTGTATATATATATATATATATATATATATATATATATATATATATATGAAATTATCTGTCTGTGTGTTTGTGTGTATACCAAACTACTCTGTCAATTTTCACTCAACAGACTCAAGATTTGACATAAGGGGTACTGAGATTTGGGAAAATCTTTTTCATCGGTTTTCGCACAGAAATTTGGCTGTCAAGAAGTCAAAGTTCAACGATTTGACCATTGAAAACTCTACCAAACTCCTCTGTCAATTTTTGGTCTAAACACGTAAAATTTTAGATGTAGGTTACTTGGATTTGGATCAAACTTTTTAATTTAATTTGAACCCAAAACAATAAATATCAAGGGGTCGGAATTGGGGTCAAAGTTTTTTTTTAAAAATTGACATCTGAAGTCTCCACCAAATTACTCAGCCAATTATTGGTTTAAACATTTGAAATTTTACATAAAATGTATTCAGACATAGGACAAGCTTTTTAATCGTTTTTTTACCTAAAATTTAGTTGCCAAGTGGTCAAAGGTCAAACGATTTGATCTTTGCGGTATCTAGCAAACTATTCAACCAATTTTTGGTCTAAATATTTGAAATTTTACATAAAGGGTATTCAGACATGCAGCAAGCGTTTGAATCGGTTTTCCATGCGTAAATTTAGTTACTAGGGGGTCAAAGTTGAAATAGGTGACCTTTGCAGACTCTACCAAACTCCTCCGCCACTTTAAATTTTAAATGTGATTTACCTGGGCATGAATTAAACTTTTTAACATATATATACATATGCACATAAAGTCATGAACAGTACACAGGGCCCCAGCAAAGCTGGGCTGAACTGCTTAGAAATAATGAAGGCAAAGGAAATGAAGTGTTTACCTAATACAAGCAATGGTAAACTTCAATCTAATAGAAATTCACGTATTTATATATTGATATATTAATTCCAACCAAATAAAAAAGCTCAATACAAACACAATAGAGAGTAGGGTTTCTTATAAGAGAAAAGAAATTAAAACTGTAAGTTAAAATTTACAATGAAATTTATTGTTCGTACAATAAATTTCATTGTACATTTTAACTCAGCGTTTTAATTTTTTCTTATATATATATATATATATATATATATATATATATATATATATATATATATATATATATCCCTCTATATTATATTAATAAATTATATAATTATCTAATTTAATTATATATGATAATATAATGTATATTAATATTATATAATTTAATATAAATATATATAAATACAAATACATATATATATGTGTATATATATATATATATATATATATATATATATATATATATATATGATTTTCAGAATGTGAGAGATTGTATATAATAAATTCCACAGCCAAACAACGACGCTCTTGTGGGCTGCGTCGTTGTTTGGCTGTGGAATTTATTATATATATATATACACACACACACACACATATTATTTTTAAATATCTACGGACACCCTTTCAGGAATCATCAGTGCACGGAGTTACGATTAAAGCCGGTCGGGAAATTCGCACCCGGCCACGAACATGAAGCCGTCTGTCTGTCTGTCTGTCTGTCTGTCTCTCTCTCTCTCTCTCTCTCTCTCTTTCTCTTTCTCTCCCGCAATCTCTCTCTCTATATATATATAGAGAGAGAGGGATAGAAAGAAAGAGAGACAGACACACAGAGGGAGAAAGAGAGACAGACAGAGAAACGGCTTCGTGTCCGGATTCGAATCTCCCGACCGGCTGTAATCGTAACTCCCTGCACTGATGATTCCCGAAAGGGTAAAACACTAATGTCTATAGATATTTAAAAATAATATGTGTGTATATGTGTGTGTGTGTGTGCATATGCATTTATACATATTTCTGTTATATTATATAATATTATTATATATTATTTTATCATATATAGTTAAATTAGTTTATTATATAATTTATTAATACAGTTCAAACCCAATTTAATCAGAAAGTGAGATTAATGAAAGGGAAATAGCCCACTTAAATTATAAGATAAATAATCGCCCTTGAACGGATTATAAACAAATGATAGAAAAAAATTAAAGAAGTATTCTAAATTAATGTTAAAAATGATTAATTATAACTAATTAAATGACAATAAAAGAATTTTAGTTAATGTAGAAATAAATTTGATAAAAATCTTTATATATGTAATAAAATAAAGTTTATAGGTATGCAAAATTTTGGTCTAATCAACAAAGATTATAACCGGAAACAAAATCAATGGATTAGGTATTTAGTTTCGTATAAAAAATAAATATAAATACGTCTGTTATAAGTTTTACAGTTATCAATATTATCTAAATAAATATATATATATATATATATATATATATATATATATATATATATATATATATATATATATAGACTAAGCATAAATAATAAAGTAATAAAATATTAAATAAAATATTTTTTATTAATGTATACCAGAATGAATACTATCAGCTCCGTTCGAAATTCCGTTCGACAGAAACATTCCAGAGTTCGACAAGAAACACTTGAGAACAGTAGTCCGAAGAATCAAAATAATACGAATTTGAACTACTGTTCTAATCTTGAGTGTTAATGAGACAACGCTTTGGTCGATATAATCTCCGACCTTCTTCACGTGTATCCAGTCGAACTCAGGAATTTTTCTGTTGAACTCGGAAATCTGTACGTAATTTTGAACGGAATCCTTTATTTCATCTACGGGGAAAGGTTGCTCTCGTTCAGTCAACCATAATCGAATAGAATTCGTAATTGTATTTTTCGTTGGTCTTTCACGTTTAAGTTTGAAATAGAATTTTTGTCGGTCTGTCACGTTTAAGTTTAAAATAAATTTTCGTTGGTCTTTCATGCTTAAGTTTGACATAGAATTTTTGCTGGTCTGTTATGCTTAAGTTTGAAATAGATTATTCTTTGGTTTGTCACATTTGTTTAAAATAGAATTTTATTTAGTCTGTCGTGCTTAAGTTCAAAATAGAATTATCAGCGACCTCTTACGATTGAAATTGCATTTTCGTTGGTTCGTCATTGTTAAATTTCTTTAATCAAACTGTCCTAGTTGAACTCTCAGATTAAGAGTACGTTTCTCGCGAATCTCGATTCTTGTTTCAACATAAGTCACCTAATTAATCGCATTTCTCTAATTCCTTTAGATTGTATTTGTCAGATTGTTTCTTTTTAAGCTGATTTCGATGAAGTCGTCTGCGGGTTGACATTTTTTGAGAACCTCTTGCGAATGGCGCTTTGTCGTTCCAATCAAATTTTTGTCTTTTGTTTAAAGATTGGGAAACGCGATTTGTAAAAATAAAAAATAAAAATTTTTAAATGAGGGTAGGGAACAGAATCCCTTTTCTCGTTTTCCTAATGAATGAAAAAGAAATAAAGTGTCTCTAATTGAGAGAAAAATGGAACGACTGATTTTGTGTGCAGCTTCTTTAAATTGTTGTCCTAATAAATCATCACTCATCAAGGGTAAAAGCCACTGGAGGATTATATCAACTTTCTTCGTGGGGCATATCTTTTTCTAATTCATTGTTATTACTATTCACTAGGAGTTCTCACACAGGTTATCATCAGAGATTAATCACTAATAAGAATTTGTGGTGTTCCCTGGAGTCTGGATGACAAGTCTTCCCAGATATCCAGTACTTTCCAATTGCTTCGATAATCTTCGTAAATGTATTTGCGTTATCGCAATATCTGTTTACCATTGATCTCTCGCTGGCAACAAATCTGGAACTTCGATGGAAACAAGCCTCCCGAGGATCCTAGTTCGCTTTGCATTCATCAAGTGTAGGTTTGGTTACTTCTTTCTCTCCTCGGCCTTTCTATCCTCTTTGACACTTCACGACCAGAGAAAAATCAATGCTAAACGGTTATTGCGATAACCAAAGTCATTTGCAAAGCTTTTCTGATATACAACATAAATAAAATTGTAGAAACGCTAAAAGAAAATAATAATAATAATAATAATAATAATAATAATAATAATAATTCCAGCGATGACCAATAGCCGCTGGCAACGAGTAATCAATGGCAAGCAGCTGTTGCGATAATGCAAATTTATTTGCAAGTATTATCGAAAGAGGTGGAGAGTACTGGAAATCTGGGGAGACTTCTTGTCACTCAGCTTCCAGGGAACAACCACAGGCTGTTTTCAAGGAGAGATCTTTGATGACCTGTGTGAAAGCTCCTTGTGAGCCAATAATAATAATAATAATAATAATAATAATAATAATAATAATAACCCTTATCCCCGAGTGGCTCTGGGCCTTGATAAGTGGTGACTACCCTGTAAAAAAAAAAAAAAAAAAAACAGGACCCATGAAAATTCCATAGAATGAGAAGTATATTTACTAAACAAATATGTTTTGATAATGCTTGTATTTTTCTGGATAGCGCCAAAAATTAGTTTTAGGGACAGAAAAACCAATGACACCCAGCAAATATGAGTTTATTAACATTTCTCTTATAATAATGTCCATTGTATTCGAATCTATTTCTCACACTATTGCAAGAACGATTACATATTAATATAATGATATTTAAAAACGACTGTCCATCAAAGGAAGATCATTTTTCTATGCTTGTCCAGCGTTGGAAGATTGGCCTTTTTAAAACCAAATTTCGCGAATTTGGCTATTTTAAAAGTAATTTGGCCTTAAAAATGACATTGTCCTTTTTTCAAAATATAACGCACAGGATTGCTAGATTGGTCTTTTAAAAGCCAATATTCGCGAATTTGGCCTTTTTTGAGGGCAGTTTAACCTTCAAAAATCGCATTTGGCCTTTTTCAATGCATAACGTATGGGATTGTCAGATTGGTTTTTAAAAGTTAATTTTCGTGAACTTGGCCTTTCAAAAACAATTTAACCTACCAAAATTGCATTTGTCCTTTTTCAAAATATAACGTACCGACTTGGGAAATTACAAGAAGAATGTTACATTGAACAATAATAAGAAAATTGATGAAAACATCTAAATCTTAAGGTAACCCTTCGGGTGCAGAAACCAACACACATAAACTAAAAACACTAATCAGACACACACAGAAACTGCAACAAAAATAAAACAAATAGAAAGAAGGAACATCACGTGACCCAATGAAACTGAAACTGCACGAAATCTTATAAAGTGTCCCCCCCCCCCCGCCTTAAAAATAAATAAATAAAATTAAAAAACAGAGCCGTCAGCTTCAATCGATACCACAGAAAATGTGCAAAGGTTCAAGGAAGATGGAAAGATCGAGGAGAGAAAGCAAAGAGGGCTGGGTCATTTGGGAGGCTGATTGCAACATAAAATCTAATGATGATCAATGGCCGTTGCCAGCAAGAAGTCAATGGCAAACGGTTGTTGCGATAATGCAAATACATTTGCAAAGGTTATCGAAAGAGGTGGAGAGTATTGGAGAGACTTGTTGTTCCCAGACTCAGTAAGTAAATTATTATAGATAATGACCTGTTTAAGAACTCCTAAGGAGTACAAATAATAATAATAATAATAATAATAATAATAATAATAACAATAACAATAATAATAATAATAATAATAATAATAATAATAATAATAATAATCTGAAATATTAAAGAAACCCTTGAATGCGGAGACTGATAAACATGAGCCACATGCGCGAGCCAGACAAACTGCCGCAGAAGCAAACCATTAAGAAGCGTTACATGGAACCAAGAATATTGAACCTGCATATCTATAAGTTCTCTATCCCCTCCCCATTCCCTCCCATTGTCCCATCACCGCTTCCCCCATGAACAGAATGATGCCAAATAGTCGAGAAGGGTCAAGGAGGATGGAAATA
>NC_136499.1:109360618-109393118 GCF_053919585.1 Euprymna scolopes | reverse complement strand
GACACGCAGAAGTTCATGTGTAATGTGAACAGACATCTTGTTGCCCAACTCCCCACATAGTACCCCTGTAGCTTATGTCCCTGATAGTAGCCCCCTACATCGAAGTGGCAATGTGCCTTGTTTGGGGTGAAAATGTAATAAAAATACTTACGAATAACCATTCATTAAGGCGACGCACTGGATTATATTATTTGATTACTATAGCCAAGACTATTCAGGTATTTCAAAATAAATATCACTTTCCGGAACATGTCAGGTATCAATTCCTTTTTTCGCTTACTTTATTAATCTATATAAATAAAACAGTAGATGTATATTTGACTAGATTAAACTATTTAACCGATAAACCCTTAAACTCCTGATTACATAACAGGAAATGCTAATCATACATCGAGGATGGTTTATAACAAGAAAAATCTTTGTTTGGATGGATGGATGAATAGCGCATACAGACATATGTTGAAATGTAAAATGTTTATTTCAACTTGACCGACATATTTCTATGATTTTTGCGCATTCGCAAATTCATTCATAGCTCGGGATGATTTAATTTTAATTTTTTTTTTATCTATCTGTCAATAGCTCAAATGATAGGGAACATGGCTGGAGCACTAAATGTTTTGGTTTCGATTCTAGCGGATGGCATCCAAATCATTTTTTTTAAGTTTTTAAATCGTTATATATTAGGCATAACATTCAATATGGCTGTGTAATAATATATATGAAATCTGCATGAAATAAAATATATTTAAGCGTATTTGGCAACAGGACAAGGCCGGGCGGGCGCCCACTCTTCTGCTAGTGACAAATAACATGTTCACCCGGATTAAATATTAAAATTGATGAAATCAATTCAAGATAATGTTTATTTTTATTTTTCAACAAGTTACTGGCAAAACATATTTTTATGCGGCTTGTAATTAAACAGTTATTAATCACAAAACATAACAGGTGTTCGACTTAGCTTCAATCTATGGGCTTTCTCTGCAAAACATTCGCAACAAATACTCGTCTACCTACAGCAACTATCAATAATTTCCCTTACACCTTATCAGCGCTTGAAACTTAACAGAATTCAATGAGCAAAGTTTCTTTCTTGGAACTGTCTGCCTATGGAACACAATGCCGCGGGGCTGTTTCCCAGCTGAATATAATATGGCCGTTTTCAAAGCTAATGTAAATAAGTTCTTGTCGGCCGTTTTCCACCATTAATGATCATCATCTACTTGGCATTCATTAACCATTATCCTCGAGTGCCTCTTGAGCCTTGGTAAGTGGTTATCATCGAGTAAAAAACGGTGCAACTACATTATAACTGCGAAATTCGAAAAACGAAAAAATCGATTAAAAACGGTATCTAATAGCTTTTTGTGTCAATTTCAACTAAAAGCACTGACATCTACTTAATTGGTATGTCAGAAGTATGTAAATATTACCGCATTATTTAAAAAAAAAAAAAAAAAAAGAAAACGATCTTTGTCGTAAAAAAAAAAACCCTCGTCATATTGTTTTGAAAACACGTGACATAATACCAAGGGGAGAAACTCAACTATGTTAAAACCAAAGCAATGGCTCATATTTACGATGGTTAACGCACAAGTTATTTAAAAATTATTAATATTTACACACTATTTACCTCCCCTTTGAACTCTCCGGTGTTTTTTAAGCCAAGCCTATTATTTTTGCTAATTTTCGTCAAAAATGTTTTCTTTAATAATTTTTTCTACCTTAACGTTTTTCATAATTTTTGGATATATTCATTACTGTAGCATAACAATTAAGCAACGACTATTGGTTTGCCTTGAAATTCAATACTTAAAATTTCGAATTTTGCTATATGTAGGATAGTTACACTAAAAAAAAAGTCTACTCGGAATAACCGTCTTTATTTTGTATATAAGAAAGATTTGTTTTGCTTTTTATTCATTCCTGCTCTTGATTTTTGTTGTTAGACCCTGAAAGTGAAAATTGTAATGAAATGTTAATTACCACAAAGGGGGATAACTGCGTTGAATAATTGCTGTTGAAGTTACAATTAATTCGGGCTGGCGGCGATAAAAGACATCTCGTTGCCATACGATCCAACTACAAAGAGACCAAGTTTTATTGTTGTTCCGCTTGTTCATTCTTGCCAATATTCCTTAGCACGTCGCCTCGACAATCGTATCGATTCGATGAATACTGAGTTATCTTTGTGAATTTTAAAGAAATTGATTTGCATAAACAAGTAGAAGCAACTCGTCGCCGTTAATTTCCTTGTTCGTTTGTTAGATGCGTCAAGGCATATCCATAAATGGCGCTGTCCGTTGGTGCGCCGTTATTTAAATCTATATAATTATAAAACTCTGTGGACCGTCCGGGCGTTCTTAAGTATAAAACTCTGCAACCTTGTTTGCCTGCTTGCTTGCTTGTCTTCGACGACCGGGCGATTCCATATTTAAAAAAGAGATTACAGGTGAACTTATACATATATAAATATGCCTGCTTGATTGCTTGAATCTTGTCTTCGACGATCGGACGATTCCATCTGTTAAAATTAGGTTATAGGTGAATATATATATATATATATATATATATATATATATATATATATATATATATATATATATATTATTTTTAAAAACAGTAATCTATGGATACGCGTGTTTCGGGGTCCTACCCCTCTTCAGCGTAGCTTGACTGTTGTTAGTATTCGAACCCCGGACCTTATGTATTTCAGTCCAGCGCCCTAACCCAATACGCTATGATGCCATAGACAATTTACTGTTTAGTTTTTATCGTTTATCTGTTTACGTAGTTTTTGTTGTTGATTTTTTATATATATATATATATATATATATATATATATATATATATATATATATATGTATATATGTATATATATATATGTATATATATATATATATATATATATATATATATATAAGTCTTCCATTTAATCACATAAATTAATATGATATAATTTTATGCGTAATTTTCCAGTATTTACTTTAACAGTGCTCAATACATAGGTAGTGCTAGATAGTAAGTTATGAAAATATGTATGGCAATCGAAGTTACGCAGAATATTCCGCGTTTCATCCTCGTGAGAATTCGTAAACCTTATGCCTGACGAATTCTCACGCGGATGAAACGCGGAATATTCTGTGTAGCTTAAATTGGCATATATATTTTCATAACTTTATATATATATATATATATATATATATATATACAAGTTTATAGTGATATATACATACAATATATGTGTATATACAAGTTTATAGTGATATATATATACATATATATATATATATATATATATATATATATATATATACTTATCAGTGGTGAAAAAAACGGACTAGAGTGCTCAGTGTGTAGCCAGAGCAGTATATAGGAAATTTATTACTGTGAGTCCAGAATGAGTTTACATATTGTTTCAGCTAGGGGGAAATCCTCAAAAAGAAGAGGAAATATCTGACTAGCTTCGTCAGAATTCATATATATATATATATATATATATATATATATATATATATATATATATATATATATATCCGGAAATGAGATGAGTTAAACCACAGATTTATTAATATTGCGGTTCACAGTCTTAAAACTATTGTTGGGAGGAAATATTTTTATATGAGACAATCCCAAGAAATTTAAAGTTTTTAACTTAATCTATGAAATTTCAATGCATGGCTCATATCTTGAGAGGAAATGTCTTTTACAAAATAATCATTATGGATGAACAAAAATTTTACAATTAGCACATATATTGAAAATTAATTTAAAATATGTTCAAAGGAACACAGAAAAGGACATCATTTTAAGGTGATCCAACGGGAGAATCGGATTATACAAGAAAAAGGATATGTATCGACACACACGATTCGACTAGTGCCCCGGGAATAGAGATGAAGATTATTTTTTATATTCTGTACTGGTTAATGATTCCAATATTAAAGCTACAGTCCAATTATGCGGATGTAAGTTTATTTATTTAAGCTGTTAGCGTTATTTTCCTTTAAGATATTTCCCTTTTAATTTTCATAGATGAAAATTGATGTATTTTAAGCTTCCATAAATCCCACGTAATCCACTTTCAGGAAAATCGTTAGGATATTCGGTGTATCTTAAATAGTATATGACTAAACCCTGCCAATATTTTTCAATCTGGCAATACCGGGTATATACAGTTAGTTTGAAATAGAATGGTTAGATGTTTTTACTCATCTCTTTAAAGGATATTTTATTGTGTGTCACGCTTGTGGTTTAATAAGCATTTGTTGATCTGCCACTGTTAAGTTTTAAGTAACGTTTTCTTTGGTCTATCGTGCTTAAGTTTGTAACCATATCAGCTTTATTGGTCATACTTAAGTTTGAAATAGCATATTTTTGGTATGTCATATTTAAGTTAGAATTATATCATGCTGCTAGTATTCCAAGCTTAAGTCTAAAATAACAATTTTATTGGTCTGTCAAGCTTAAGTTTGAAATACCATTTTCTTAGTCTGCCATGGTTTAATACAAAATTTCATTTTCTCGATCCATCGCGCTTACAGTTTGAAATACGTATCACTTTCTTTGTCTGCCAAGCTTGATTTTGAAATAATAATTTGGTTGGTTTGTAATGCTTAGGTTTCTAATAGCATTTATGGTCTGTCATGCATAAATTTGAACTATCACTTTTGACCATGACCTTTAACATATTTGCTTTTTTTTCCACCTCTGTGATCTCATGGTTCGGTGAGTTCTGCTATTTTTTTTTTTTTTTTTTTGCATTTTTTTTTCTTGTTGATTAAAATCAGTTCCGGTTTTCTTGAATGTATTTTGTCGCTTTTTTGGTGATTTTTCTTCTTTTTTTTTTTCATGTCCCAAAAGGGTTTTAACTCCTTCATTTTCCAATACTGGTTTAGACTTTCTGAAGATAGGGTATATTTATCTACACATTTACATCTCTATCCTTTGCATGGTTCCTAGTTACATTTCTTTCCACCCCTATCATATTTATTATTAAATTTCTTTGGGGCTAGATTGTTGGATTCACTTATGATGAAGTTGACTATTTCGTCTCTTTGTGAAGAGAGTTTACATTCTCCGTTTTCCTTGATTTTTTTTCTTGGTTTCTACATGTATTTTTTTTGGGGGGGGTTGCGTTTTTTATTTTTTTATTTTTATTCAGCTGTTCGTAGCGATTCCGTTTTTCTTTTAAGGTGTACTTTCTGTAGCCTGTCCATTTTATATTGGCTGCAAGTTTTGGGGGGTTTTACCGCTTATGGTTGAATTTGTATTTTTGTGAACTATCTTCCCATCCCAATCATATTTGGGAAAAAATCGGAAACCAATCGAAAATTAATCATATTATTAAATTTCACTTATGATGTACTTGACTGTTTCGTCTCCTTGTCAAGAGAATTTACATTTGTGGTTTTCTTGTGTTTTATCTTAGTTTTTATATGTCTTGTTTGGTTTGCGGTGTTTTGTTTCGCTGTTAGAAATGGTTCCGTTTCTCTTTTAAAGTGTCCTTTTCGTAGCCTTGCCCATGATTTTTTATTTGCAAATTAATTAGCCTGCTTAATAGATACTCAATGCAGTTATTTCTCTTCCAATTTTCCTTTCTCGTCTTTTTGTTACCTGTTTCGCTGCTCTTCGTATTGTTCATTTTAATAAGGTTTTAGAAGCGCGAATCAATTTTTCTGTATATTGGCATACTCCTCCTTCTCGTTCTTTATTATTATTATTATTATTATTATTATTATTATTATTATTATTATTATTATTATTATTATTATTATGTACTCATTAGCAGTTTTTATACAGGCCATTTCAAAGATGTCTCTCTAAGCACAAACTGTGGTGGTCCGTAGAGTTGTTCCGTAGAGTCTGAGTGACAACAAGTCTAGCCAGATTTCCAGTACTCTCCATCTCTTCTGATAACCTTTGCAAATGAATTTGCGTTATCGCAACAGCCGCTTATCATTGATTTCTCGCTGGTAGCGATCATTAGGCATCACCGGATTTGGGTGGCATTATTATTATTATTATTATTATTATTATTATTATTATTATTATTATCATCGTCGTCATCATCATCATCATCGTCATCATTATCATCATCATCATCGTCATCATCATCTCTAACAAATTGTTTTTTTCTTAATTATTTCTTTTCTATATTATCCTTTATTTGTTCCATTTTCTGTTACATCTATCTATTTATCTTTCTCATGTCCCCTTTCTCTGTTTTTCTTTTTACCTTCTCTGTCCTTTTCTTTTTATCCCTCTTTCTTTTTTTCTTTTCTTTGTTTGTTTCTTTGTTTCTTGTTTTTCTTCCTTTTTTTACAACCTTT
Source organism: Euprymna scolopes (assembly GCF_053919585.1). NCBI lineage: Eukaryota > Metazoa > Mollusca > Cephalopoda > Sepiida > Sepiolidae > Euprymna > Euprymna scolopes. Next base: position 109,386,783 of record NC_136499.1, on the reverse strand, counting down.
CTTTTTTTCTCCTTGTCTCGTTCCTTCTTTTATTTTTCTTCCTTCCCTTTTTTCTTTTCTTTTTATCTTTTTTTCTTGTTTTATTTCCTGTTTGTTTTTGTCTATTTTAACTTCCATTCCATTCCCTCCTTCTTTCCTTTCTTCTTCTCTCCTCACCTCTCTTTTTATTTCAATTCCTATCTATCGTCTTTCTCTTTTTTCTCTCTTTTATTTTTTATCTCTTTTTCTTTCTCTATGCTTGAATTGTATGATTCATAGAGTGGATGCAAGCTCAGACGATGGAATCAGATTAACATACACTTTCATTATTGTTATTGTATCTTACTCACTAGGAGTTCCCTGGAAGCTGAGTGACCAGATTTCTAGTAGTTGTGTCAATCCAGATAGTTGCTAAACAATTTAGAAAAAGAAAACAAATTCGTTTTCCATATGAATCGTGTTTTCGCATTAAACTGTGCAAGAAAGGTTGATATGCCGTAAAACGTAACAAACCAACAAGGCCGCGCCTTTTCTGTTTTAATTAACTTGTATTTCTACTTAACCACGTTCAATATCGTTTTTTATCAATATCATCCTCATCCCTCGCCTCCCCCTCTTTCCTAATTAACCAATAATCGTTTCTCCTTGTATGCGCCATTGGCGATTTCTCGTTCGGGTTGCGTTTGCTTTTTATTGGTTCAACTCGATTCTGAACAATTGGATTTGACAAGGAATTAACATTTATAAGATACGTCCATTCAATCTGTACGTTCAGCGAAGAAAATATTTTATGGAAATCGCTCGAGACAAGGTATGAAGCCACTTGATGTAAGGAGATAACAAGAACTAAATCTGATTATTGCAAAGACAGGAGATTCCTATTGGCTTTAGTCTTGAGAAAAAAAACCAGGGCTATAGATAGAAAGAAAACAGAGAACAAAAAGAGTTTCACAATCTTGCAGTTCTTGGAAAAAGGTTTCTTTAATAGGAAGCTGTATTAGAATGAGGTATTAAAACAGCGAAATTGATGAAGACTACTAGACCAACGAGTCGAAAAGAGCTGGAACAAAGGAAGCAGAGAATAGATCAGACAATTCTGAGAAACACATGTCATAATATCTGTAGATCCGACTAACACTAACAACATCACGTGAGAAATTGCAGTGAAAGAAAAGGTTTGTGCCAAACAAATTATAGATATGTTTCTACGATTTATCAAGAACCTTCAAATAGCACAAAGATTCACCAGCCCAAATTTGACAAAAGTACGCCATACATGTTTCGAAAATTAATATAACAAACCAATAAAATGCATGTAACAAACCAATAAAATACATGTAACAAACCAATAAATAATCTAACAAACCAATCAAATACATGTAACAAACCAATAAAATGCATGTAACAAACCAATAAAGTATATGTAACAAATCAATAAAATAATGTAACAAACCAATAAAATAATGTAACAACCCAATAAAATATATTTAACAAACCAATAAAATACTGTAACAAACCAACAAAATATATGTAACAATTGAATAAAATACATTTAACAAACCAATAAAATACATTAAACAACCAATAAAATAATGTAACAAACCAATAAAATAATGTAAAAAACCAATAAAATAATATAACAAACCAATAAAATATATGGTACAAATCAATAAAATAATGTAACAAACCAATAAAATATATGTAACAAACCAATAAAATAATGTAACAAACCAACAAAATATATGTAACAAACAAATAAAATACATTTAACAAACCAATAAAATACATTAAACAACCAATAAAATAATGTAACAAACCAATAAAATAATGTAAAAAACCAATAAAATAATATAACAAACCAATAAAATATATGGTACAAACCAATAAAATAATGTAACAAACCAATAAAATATATATAACAAACCAATAAAATATATATAACAAACCAATATGTAGCAAACCAATAAAATAATGTAACAAACCAATAAAATAATGTAACAAACCAATAAAATATATGTAACAAACCAATAAAATAATGTAACAAACCAATAAAATAATGTAACAAACCAATAAAATACATGTAACAAACCAATAAAATAATGTAACAAACCAATAAAATACATCCAATAAACCAATAAAATACATGTAACAAACCAATAAAATACATACAACAAACTAATAAAATACATGTAACAACCCAATAATATAATGTAACAAACTAATAAAATACATGTAACGAACTAATAAAATACATGTAACGAACCAATAAAATAATATAAGAGACCAAGTAAAATGCATAAGGGCGACAAACCGACGAATATGTACTTTCAAGCTTACGTGTGAGAAATCGACAGATATACAAATATCCCATGTGTGTATGAATCTAATTGCTTCCTCATCATTATCTTTTTTTCACCCATTTTATTCTAGTCCAGGTTTTCTAGTGGGCTCCACTGAGGGGCTCTGGAAGCCTATTCTTAAAGAGGATCAAATGCTTTATATGGAAAAATTAAATGGCTGCAAACATGTAATTATTGATCTTTTTTTTTTTTTACTAGAAAGAGATAGGATATATAACTACAGGTGTAAAGAATTTCCAAAATGTTCGTGAAAAAGTAAAAACAATAAATTAACAAAAAATGGTTGAAAACACGAAAATATAGTAAAATCACGAACAGGAACAACTAATGAACAAGTAAGGAACAACTAATGAACAAGTATAAGTTAAAATTTGAAATTAATGTTTTTCATATTTATTTAAAAAATTATCTTGTTAGTGCTCCTTGAAAAAACCTTTGTCCTGCTCAGAGGCTTCATAGGGTCCTGATGTTTGGGAAACCCTAGGTTAGGACATATATTAATAGCTACAGGTATGTTCATGTTTCATTCCCACAGGAAATAATCTGGACAATTTTTGTTAGCAATTGGTTTTATATCTAAGTAGATTTTAGTCTAACTAACCTAACTAACCAGTGCAGTATCTGTTCTGATGTTACACTGCATTTTTCTCTCCTCGGTCACTGAAGGAGAATGACTGAGACAATTTTTATTTTTTTTTCTATCCAGGGTGCCCTCTTTTGGGGAACTAGATTTGCTCACATTAAAAACTGACCTTGTGTCTAAATCTGCCCTCGTGGGGAGGCTAGTAAATAAGAACCTATCAGATTTGTTGGTGTTACTTCCAGAGGTTTTTATTATCATTGTCCGAATTCCTCTCAAATAACTTATTGGTCTTTATTTGACATTCTTTCCTTTAGTTTGGGTGTTCGTTGTTCTAAGTATTTCTAATTTATACTCATATTTCTCTTCCAGTAACCGTTTTATTCGTTGCTACTTTATCTATTCATTTAGTCTGGTCATTTATTTATTTTGTAACGTGCGCGAGAGAGAGCACGTTAGAGAAGACAATCACGTTAGAGACGTTACAGCCTTAATGAGAAAACACACGTGTAGAGGCCTGTTTATATAATTGGGATCCCATCCTCCATGTTGTGTAATGGGTTCAATGGTAGAGTGATTGAGAAGTAAAGGTCGCATAATCCCAATATATATTAGTGAAAGAATGTAGACTTATTTACATAAATTTACATGAGAAATAATAAGGATATAGTTAGTAGGAATAAGAGTTGGTTGAGAAAAGAGTAATGTTGCTTGTGGTTATTCAGGAGAGTTGCTTGGGTAGCTATGCTAACCAAGAGCGGGCTCTGCCACATCTTGACTAGTCGAGAGTTCAGCGGAAAATACGGAGAGTTATACAGAACAGGAAATGACGTGGTTGTGTCGTTCTCCGGTTACCAGAGTTTAAGGGCGACAATCGAATTAGCCTGTATATTTCAATTTCCACACACGTAGAAATCTGCAAAGGTCAACTCTTTCAGCTTTGACCTTTTGACAGCCAAAATTTCGCCCCCAAACTGATTAAAATGCTTGCCACATGTCTGAATACCCGTTATGTATAAATTTCAAATGTGTAGACCCAAAATTGGCTGAGTGTTTTGCTAGACACTGCAAAGGTCAAATCTTTTTAACTTTGAACCTTTGGCAGCTTAAATTTTCGACCCAAACCGATTAAAAAGCTTGTCCTATCTCTGAATACCTTTTATGTAAAATTTCAAACGTTTAGACAAACAATTGGCTGAGTTATTTGGTAGAGGCCGCAGAGGTCAATTTCTTTTTAAACTTTGACCCCAATTTTGACCCCTTAGCATATATTTATTGGGGCACAAATCAAATTTAAAAGTTTAATCCACGTCTAAGTAACATACAATAAAAATTTCAAGTGCTTAGACACAAAATTGGCGGAGGAGTTTGGTAAAGTTTTCAAAAGTCAAATCGTTAAGCTTTGATCACTTGACAGCCAAGTTTCTAGCCGAAAACCGATTAAAAAGATTTTTTTCAAATCTCAATACGTTTTATGTTAAAACTGGAAAAGAAAAGGACAAGATATTCTCGTAAAAAATATAATAAATTTATAACTTAAAATATTGTAGCATTAAGAATTTCTTTTTTATTCAATTCATAACATCATATAATCAATTCTTAATGCTGCAATATTTTATGTTATAAATTTATTATATTTTTTACTAGAATATCTTGTCCTTTTCTTTTCCAGTTTAAACAACTGGTCCTTTACTTTTCCATGTTTAAGTTTAACCATATTACTTTTCATGCTCGCAGTTTTCTATTGTAATTATTATGAGTTTCTGGCTACTCTCCCATTAACATGTGCCACAGGGGATATTTAGTAAATATAACCAAGATGAACGCTGTCCGATTCTCATTATACACGCTGTTATTCGAGATATTCATCGATTCTTCAATACTTGTAGTTTTTATCTTTATCTTCTTTTTCGCTCTGTTGGTTCGCGCCAAAAGACAAAGGTTAGTTGTAAAGTGACGTCATATGGGAATACAGATGAAAGATAATACTCGACTTTTTTTTTTGTTTGTTTTGTTTTTTTGTTTTTTGCTGTTATCACGGCGAGGGTTGGGGTAGTTGCTGTCCAATCCATAATTAAAGTGCCTCGATTGTTTCCCGGTCGGTCTTCGGACTTTTCTAGAAATGATACAGCGTGTCCCATAAAACATCCTTGCATAAAAAAATAACGTTTCTATATGAAGAAGGAAATGCTTACAGTACTTTGGGATAATTGCGCCAAATTCGGGGGTAATTGCGCCAACTAAAAAAGAAGCGCTCTTTATATACATGGTTGTCAAAAGAGCACCTTTAGCTAGTTGGCGTAATTAGTCCGGACTTGGCTCAATTACCATAATGTACGGTATAATACTAAGTAAGCAGCCGGCGATATATTTTAAAAATTTAACCAAAATACTCTACTCATAAAGGGAGAGGGATTTTATCCAAATTATGTCCCATAGAGTAGTCAAAGTGGCACTGTACTTTGTTTGGAGTGAAAATGCAATAATAAAAAAAATATTATCGCTCCTATGCTCTTAGATTTTTCGTCTTTTTCTATACCTTTCCATCTGTGCAACACATTACCACAGGATTGCTTCTCAGAGGGCTGAAACATGGTAATCTTCAAATCTAATATCAATAAATAGTTACCAGGAGCCATCAATTTTATATAATTTCATTCATTATTTTCAATCCTCTTATTATATTCATCATCGTTTAACCGACAATCCATCCCATTAACTCGTATCCTCGAGTGGCTTTTAACCATGATGACTGGTAGTGAATAAGTGAATAAAAGATGTCTGCGTTTATTTTTTATTTATTTATTTGCGGATCATTATCCTCATCTCCATAGTTGTTGTTTCACGACGTTTTGGCCAACTATTCTTCTGGCCTTCGTCAGGTGATGAACCGCGACAGGATAGGGATGCTGAGACTCTTAACTGCATCCTCAGCAATTACTGACCTTCATAGCTATTTTCGTCTCACCGTGTTTTTTGGGACAACTAATTTGGGTAGGATTGAAACCACTATGTTCAGATAATGCTCACTTAGAACTGTAGAGATTCAACGTCTCCGTCCACTGCGCCACGGGCCCCGAAGGGCGATCAAGGTTGAATATTTTGGTCTTATAAATCCAAGTTTTTTTGTTGTTTTTTTTCGTTATCTGATTTTCCATTGTCGGGTTCTTACCGAGTCGTTAAACAACAACTATATAAATATGAGGATAATAGTTCGCAAAGGAATAAATAAAATATACAAATTACTCATCTCAAAGAATTCCAGTAATTAAATAATATATATATATATATATATATATATATATATATATATATATATATATATTTATATTTATATTTGTATTTTCTTTTATTTATTTATTTGTATTTTCTTTTATTTATTTATTTTTTCCTTTTTTGTGAACATCATTAGGCGTTTTGCATTTATGACGCGTGACCCGTTATCCTTGTGGAAAACACTTTAAAAAAAAAAGCAATCTCATATCTGTGGCCAAAGACTCGCAAGAAAAGACAACAATGAATGTAAAAACGGTTGTTTTCAAATGGACAATCGTCATTATTCGAAAAAAGCAATTTAGTTTGATTCTGTTTATTCTTCCCTTACGACGAAAAGATCTCACATGATTGGTCAAATAGCTGCATTTCACACACACGCGCGTGCGCGCACCCACGCACGCATATATACATTTATATTTGTTTGTATTATTATCTTATGTAGCTGCATAAGATTTTATGAAGAGAATAATAGAAATGGTATTCTGACAAAATAGAGAAATAAAAAGGACAAACAGAGTTATGTGTTCATCAACGTTTCGTCTTTATTTCAACACTTCCTCTGGATGAATGAGATTAAGCAAACAAAAACACCAGTACAAATATTTGAAAATTTTTCATGTGCAAAGTGTGACACTGTTCTATTTCAGAAACGGAAAAGGACATTGGAAATTCAAAAAAGGGAGGGGGAGCTTGCGTTGGTAAAGAGAGGGGGAGTTTTAATAACGTCATACATATAATCTCAATCAATTACATAACAAAAACACACTCATTTCATTTCTGTTACAAACCTGTATTTGAATTTTAACGGACATATTTTTCCAGAAAGGATATTAACAGCGTTCATATCTTTTTAAAAGATAGTAACGACTATATGACGTTATTAAAACTTCCTTATTTTATTGATACACACTCTCTCTCTCTCTCTCTCTCTCTCTCTCTCTCTCTCTCTCTCTCCCTCTCTCTCTCCTTTGCATTGTCTAGCCTTAATTTTAAAAAAGTGTCACTTCTGGTTTGGCGGTGGTCGTAACAGCATAGGCGTCAGGTTTTTTCCCCGTTCTTTTCCTCCTTCGCGGTACGGGTTCGAGACTGCCTTCCTACTGCCACTTTTTTTTTTTTTTTTTTTTTTGCTCAACAGACATATCCAAACACCCGGGCAACGCCGGGCTGAAATGCTAGTATATCCATAAAAGTGAACGTGTGTGTGTGTATATATTTCCCTACGCAATAACTTTGTCAATTTTAAGTCTACAGACTCGAAATTTGATATACAGGGTACTGAGATTTGGGAAAATCTTTGTGATTGGTTTTCGGCCAGAAATTTGGCTGTTAAAGCGTCAAAGTTCAACGATTTGACCTTTGAGAACTCTATCAAACTCCGACGACAATTTGGGGTCTAAACAATCGATATTTTAGATATAGATTCCTTGGACATGGATCTAACTTAATAACTTGATTTGAGCCCAAAACATTAAAGGTTAAGAGGTCATAATAAGGGTCAAAGTTTTGAACAATTGACCGCTTTTTTTTTGCTTTTTTTTTTTGCTCAAACGCCCAGGCAAAGAGAAAGTGAAAAAAGAACCTATTTAGGATATAGGAGTCAAGTGTTTAGACACAAAATTGGCGGAGGAGTTTGGTAGAGTTTTCAAAAGTCAAATTGTTTAACTTTGACCTCAGTGACAGCCAAATATCTGGCCGAAACCCCATAAAAAATTTCCCAAATCTCAATACCCCTTATATAAAACCTAGAGTGTCTAGACTGAAAATTGACAGAGCAATTTGGTAGGGAAATGCACACACACAGACACACACCCAGACAATTTCATTTATATATATATATATATATATATATATATATATATATATATATATATATATATATATATATATATATATATATATATATAGATCCAGATGTGTTCAAAAGTCAAAACTAATGAAGACAACGAGGTTGTTAAATTGTGCTCAATAAAAAGAGCGGAATATTTCTTTTATTAGGGGTAAACAGTTACATATGGTCGCTACAAATAGCCATCTGTTTCAGTCAAAGAGACGTCATTAGGCGACCTGGAACCTCACGACGCAAAAGAAAAAATCTTCTTTTTTTTTCTTTTTTTTCTTTTTTTTTTTTCTTTTGCGTCGTGAGGTTCCAGGTCGCCTAATCACGTCTCTTTGACTGAAACAGATGGCTATTTGTAGCGACCATATGTAACTGTTTACCCCTAATAAAAGAAATATATATATATGTGTGTGTGTGTGTGTGTGTGTGTGTGTGTGTGTGTGTGTGTGTATGTGTGTATGTATATATATATATGTATACATATGTGTATATGTATATATATGTGTATATATGTGTGTATATATATGCATGCATATATATGCATATATATGTATATATATATATATATATATGTGTGTGTGTGTGTATATATATATGTATATATATATATATATATTTAGATGTATATATGTATATATATGGTGGGTCGTAGACGACGAAACACGTGTCAGTGGATAATTATATTTTAAAAATAAAATGTATATATGTGTGTGTGTGTGTGTGTGTGTGTGTGTGTGTGTGTGTGTAGTTGTGCTTGTTAAATGAGTCCCAAACTAATACCTGAACCTCTGAGACTACGACATATGTTGAATGTGAACTGCATAACAATCAATTATGAATTGTGACAACAAAACACACATTCTGAATTGCAATAAGCGCAATTTTATCAATTAGTCAATGTCTGGAAAGTTGTGAAAGATGAGAGACGATAATACTCGAACCCTGGAACCATTCCCATCGTTGCAAACGAGAGAATCGCATGAATTGTACCCCGGGGATCCATTGTTTTGGTCCGGGTGACTATTTGTTCAATTTGGAGGGGAAAAGTGGGGAAAGAGCACTCGGGGAGGAGGGGTGGGGCGGGGGAAGGTGAAAAGTAGAGAATTATTCTCGCAGAGATCAATTATGTAAATAAGTATCGCGACTAAGAATTTATCAATTACAGTCTCTCTCTCTCTCTCTCTCTCTCTCTCTCTCTCTCTCTCTCTCACACACACACACACACACACACACACACATACACACACGGTCTCTCTCTTTCTGTCACTTTCCTTTTCTCTCTCTCACATTTTATATATATATATATATATATATATATATATATATATATATATATATATATATATATATATATATATATATATATATATGGGCACTGTGCAGCTCATGAACCCAGGCTGAACTGCAAGAGACTCGAAGGTGGCTGGAACCTAGATGTGCGAAACGACGGCTCACCGGCGCCTGAATACGTCCTGGTGGGCATGAATCAACCAAATATGAGCAAATGCCTTAAATTCTTTGTAGACACCTTGGAAAAAAGCAAGGAATAAGGGAATAAGGGAATAAGGGAATAACCTCCGACAAAAATCCGATAGGCGAATAATAAAGCTCTGCATTCATCTTTTCGGCAACTCCTGCAGCCGCACTGGCACCGACTGTATTGGATTGCCTTTCCGTGAAACTATGTCGGCAACAACGTGAGGGACACCCTGGTAACTGGGCAAACCTAGGTTTCCTTATCACTCGCCGGAGCCTACACGTGGAGGGGTCACTCCAGCTTTGCTGAATCAGCAAAGAACACAGGTGGTTAACTGGTTATAATAATAGTTATATATCAGTTATAAGCCTTAGCTCAGTTGATACTAAGCTGGGCGCAAGGGTTGCTCCTGGCGGTGAGAAGGATTTCCGGAGTCCATTGGGTTGTCACTGACTGCCACAACCCGAGCAACCCTTCAGCAATAAAGTTCTTTCCCGCCATAACTTGATTACATCATTGGATGCTTGTAGCTTAGACGAAGTTGAAAGATTTGCTGTAAAACCTCACACAGGGCAACAACATAAAGAAACAGGAAATGAAATCTCAGATGATACGGTCTATCCTTATCGTCCCCACCATCCGTACCATTGATTACACATGCAGCAAGTGCCAACAAGGATGCAAATCCAGAATTATACTATATAGGCACAACAGGCCCTGTAGTGCAAAAGACTAGGTGCAGACCACCACAGGTAACCATTAATATATATACTCCGATATATATATTTTCTGTGTGTATTGATATTCATATTAAAAACACTTTTTTTATTTATTCGAAATGAAAATACAACTTCGTTGTATATGGGTTGTGGAATTGCATTCAGTTGCAAAAGATCTAGCAAATTTACATTTTTTTTTTAAACATTCATTTTAATTAATTCCCTATTAGATTTTTCGGTTTTATTACGGAATGATCATCTTTAGTTAACTATTACATGTTATTATATTTATGCAGATATTCTACATGATTTATACTTGCGTAATATTTGGGTAAAAATGGTTATAGAAAACACGAAGTTCTTTCTATATATATATATATATATATATATATATATATATATATATATATATTTATATATATATATATATATATATATTTGTTTAAACTCCTCTGTCAGTTTTTGGTCTAAACTTTGTTTTGTTTAAACTCCTCTGTCCATTTTTGGTCTACAAACATTAAACTTAATATATAGGGTATTCGAACCAATGCGAAACTTATATTTGGGTTTTAGTCAGGGAAAATCGGTGAAAAATGTGAAAATTCAAAAAATGGAATTTGCCAGGTGAAGGTCGAACGACGGCATTACGAATATGCATGCGTAACGTAATAGATATTGGTTTATGTTTTAACTTTTAGCTTTGCAGCAAATATGTCTTCATCGCTCAGGTATTAACGTACAAAGAGAAAAGTAAACCGTAAGCTCTTTTTTAAATCATTACTATATATTGTTCCTGCACCCACATTTATAACCAATAAAAACAATTAAATAAAACTTACTATAAATAAACCAAGCCTCAATAACAACAACAACAACAACAACAACAACAACAACAACAACAATTATCGCTCCTGACGACGATCAGATATACCGATTGAAAGCGCTTGCGATGAATATGGCCAAACGACTACTGGGCGCCATAATAGACAACATACCAGCCGAAATAAAAAAAAATGCGCTCGGCGAATTGAAAAGCTATCCAACAAAATCAGAAAAAAGAACTCAGTTGTGTTTAATCAAACGTGCTTATATATTATATATATATATATATATATATATATATATATATATATATATATATATACATATATATATATATATACACATATATATATATATATATATATATAAGCACGTTTGATTAAACACAACTGGGTTCTTTTTTCTGATTATATATATATATATTCCACTACCTTATCGGTTTTTTAAGTATATATATATATATATATATATATATATATATATATATATATATATATATATATATATATGTGTGTGTGTGTGTGTGTGTTTGTGTGTGTGTGTGTGTGTATATATATAGCTCTTCTTTTTCACTGATTTTTCTTAATTACACTTCGTCTCGGCAGCCGTGTCAATATTATTGGAATTTTTCCCCTTTTTCCTTGTACATATTTGTGAATTATTCCACGGATTTCTGCCTTTTGCATTATTTTGGACCATCTTCCAATTACGTGATTTCCTTGGATTTTACTTGTGCGAATGGAAATTTAATTTAACTTTCTTGGATTTATATATTTTGATTTTACCGTCATTGGATAATTTACCTTTCACCAGACTATCCATTCACGTGAAATCACCCTTTTCTTCACCATATTCCCTCTGCTTCACTTTTTGTTATCAAGTAAGATCTTTGACTTACTTGCAGTTTCATCAAATACATTTTTATGCAAAATCCGATCCCGCATTTTGCTAATTCCTACCCTCTGATGAGAAGGAAAGTATTTCTTCGAAACTCCGCGTTTCATTTTCAGATTAAATATGTTTTTAACTCTTTTTTAAAGTATTTTTAACATGTTTTATTAGCTATTTGCTCTTATATATAAAAGTGAAAGTGTCTGTCTGTCTGTGTACATTTCCCCACGCAATAACTGTATCAATTTTAAGTTTACAGACTCGACATTTGATATACTGGGTACTGAGATTTGGGAAAAGTTTTGTTATTGGGTTTTGGCCAGAAATTTGGCTGTTAAAGGGTCAAAGTTCAACGATTTGACCTTTGAGAACTCTACCTTACTCCTTCGACAATTTGGGGTCTAAACAATCGAAATTTTAGATATAGGTTTTTTAGACGTGGATCTAACTTAATAACTTTATTTGAGCCCAAACCAATACATTTTGAGGGGTCATAATAGGGCTCAAAGTTTAAAAAAATTGAACGCTTTTTTTTTTTGCTCAACATACACCTCCAAATACCCGGGCAACGCCGGGCACCCATGCTAGTAGCCAAATAAAATAAGAAACACAATACAACGTCTAATTAAATATACTAATGGATAACACAGGTTAATAAGCTGGTTTACTTTTCCTATTGCATCTAATTTTAATCTTAAGCTGATGTTAATGTTGTACAAACACGACACTTGAAATATAAATGAATCCGTGTTAAATATATTTTCTAAGATATTGACTTGCAAAATTGTCATAGATTTCTGTGTTAAGCCCTGTTGAACAATTTGGTACCAAGTTTTGTCATCAAAATAAAATGTCTTCCTTTCCTTTTTTTTCAGGTCAACCCGTGGGGATATGGGACTCGTGTTACAACAACGTCACTGCCGCTGCACTTATATCGGACACGTCAATGTGTGAAGATAAAAAACCATGTAAGAAAAATACTTTGTTAGTTTTTTCTATCTCTTTTTGTTTTATTACTTATTTGGTTTGAACTTGAACCATAAAAAAATTTACCAGGATTAAATATTTAAAAAGAAGGAAAGAAAAGCATCAATCTAAAAAAGAAAAAGAAGAAAAAAGAAAAAAAATGAATAATTGATGTGCACTCAATTTTTCAAATAAACCCGTTTGTAACAAAAAAGAAGGAAAAGCAAAAGTAAGAAATTATAATTGCGCTTGTATAACAGAGTATGTCAGTAGTATGCAAATGCCAAGTCGTATGCAAAGTGACGTTACCGAAAAGAAAAAATATATAACTATAAAAAGAACGTGTGCACAGAGCGACCGTGACGTTGTAAAAAAAGGAGTCGGGTTATTACTTGCCCCTATGTTCCTTGCGACGTAGACTGTATACAACGTGTTGGGTTCCAGGTGTCTACATGTCTACGTGTGTGTATTTACAGTGCATTTACACAGTGTATCCGGGATATCGACCATTCGGGACAAGATCAAAGTGTAGTATCTGTTCTTCGGATGCTGCACTTCAATTTCTTGTTCTCTGTCAGTGGAGGAGAAATCCTTCACGACTGAGACAATTTTTATTTTTGTTCCTTTTCTCCACGTTAAAAAACGACTCTGGTGTCTAACCCTGTCCCGTGGGGAGGCACTGTAAATAGGAACAGAGGACACTGCCATTGCAACTGTGAATTGAGAGTTAGATTAGCGACATCCTACACGTAAGTGGAGAGTTGAGCAGCCAGATACTTGTTCAGCTTACATTTAAATTTTTTCATGTTAGTACAGTCAAACATATAGGATATAGGAAAACGGGGACCAGGAATGGAATTTCAAGTTCAAGAATTTATTAGAGTAGAGAGCTTTGGAGACATCTACAGTAAAGTGGTGTGATTTTGCTGCTTTTCTGGTGGGTCGGATGTATTTACGCTGATGGGAAGGGGACAGCACTAATGCAACAAGTTCGTTGGAACATATTCCGTTGAAGTACTTGTAAAACAAGTACAAGGATGCAACATTGCGGCGATGGGACAGGGGCTGGAGCTTGGTTGACAGTGCGGGACTTATTAGTTTAAGAAGGCTTTTTTTAAACCTTGACCAGGAAGAAGAGATTAATATTTGGTGCACCGGCTAAAATGTGGCAACAATACTCCACGCCTTGGTAAATGGTGGACTTATTGATATATAAAATACTAGGAGATGTGAAAAGTGTCATTGTTAATCCCCAATCGGTTCTAGAGTAAGAGGCACACAGGAAGGATCACGTGAAGGTTGCCGACATCTATAGTTAAAAGGAAACGATAGAATGGAGCGGATATGAACACCATTCGCTCAGTTTGTTAGTCCATGTTGGTGATCAATCCATCATCTGTACCTCTTTAAACCTGACTCTAACCATAAGCATAACCTCCCATTTTATCAAGAGGATAAAACATGGCTACCTTTGCTTTCCGTTCTGTGTTGCTACGGAAATAATAATTCCCAGCTTCTAAACGTCTGAATTCTTCCAGCAAATTCTAAATGCCTCATTGTAAAACAAGAACAAAAACCAAAGATTGGTTGGCAGCAAATCACTATTCACCAAATCTATATGACATGACCGAGTTCTGCGAGAAGATCCGGCCGAACGCGGCCAGAATCAATACAAATTCACATAATCGATCTGCTTCATTGGCTGAAGAAATTTCGATTATTTTTGTTATTATTTTTACTTTTGATATTTTATGTATTTTTTCTTTTTATTGTACTTGAGAAGAATCGAACCTTAATATAAACTAAATGTCAATAACCGTTAGTGATATTTGTGTGTGTGTTTGTGTATGTGTGTGTATATGTGTGTCTATGTGCATGTTGTGTACGTGTGAACGTGTGTGTGTATGTGTGTGTACGTGTGTACACGTGTGTGTGACAGACGACCTGATTACTTTTTCTATTCTCTCTCTATTCTATTTCTGTCTATTTATCTATCTACCTATATCGTTACTCTCTCTTTTCCCCGCGTCTCTCACACACATACACACACACAAACATATACACACGCACATTCGCATACACAAGTATACTCTAGAAATGATCTAATGACAACGAAAGCAGACAAGCAATTGAATATGTTCTCCGGCAAGATTCAAACAAAGAATCAAAATAAAGATTAATCCTTAATCCATGGATTTTCAAAGATAGGCTTTTTTCATCAGAGAATAAACATAAAAATGTATAATTAATTATAATACTAATTAACATTAATTTGAAAATATATTTTTAAAAAATCTTTATTGTTAACAATTAAAATTCTATTGAAAATGCCTTTTAGTTCACAACAAAAGTGGTTTTTATACATTTTTGAAATTTGTGCTAATAAGTAGTGTTGGGACGATTAATCGAAATCGGAATCGGGATCGGTATCGGGATTGGAAAAATTAGTGCCTATTTTCTGAGGCTAAAAACGATTCCTTTAATTGTTTATTTACTTTTGTTTTTTGGGGGTTTTTTTTATTACATTCTCACCCCAAACAAGGCACATTGCCACTGTGGTGTAGGGGGATACCATCAGGGGCAGCAGCTACTGGGGCACTATGTTGGGATTTGGGCGGCAAGATGTCGGTTCACGTTACACTTGAACTTCTGCATGTCAGTACAGTTGGGGAAGCAGGGACCTGGAATGGAATTCTAGCGGTTCTGGGGAAGAAACTGCTGGAGTAGAAAGATCTTCTACATCTAGGGATCTCTACAGTGTGGGGGGTGGGATTTAGCTTCCTGTCGGGTTTGTCGAGGGTGTCTACGTCGTGGGGGCACAAGTGCCTGCAGTTCGTCAGAGCATTCACCATTAAAATACTTGTAGAACAGGCAGAGGGATGCAACGTTTCGTCGATGGGACAGAGGCTGAAGCTTAGATGCCAGTTCAGGGCCTATCAGATTGGCGACTCTCTTTTGAACCTTGTCTAGGAGCGAGAGACTAGCAGCAGATGCACCAGCCCAAATGTGACAACAATACTCCATACATGGGCGAATGGTGGCCTTATAGAGATACAGGATACTTTCAGGTGTAAGTAGTTTTCTTGCACGGTAGAGAGAGCCTAACTTTTTCGCAGCGGCCCTGGCAATGTTTTCAATATAATTGTTCCAACTCATGTTTCCTGTGAACGTTAGGCCAATCAGTTTGAAAGATGTACTCTCAGACATGGAGTCACTGGCCATTGCTCTGGTGGCAGAGAAGGTTTCTTGTAATTATTGAAGGAAACCAGTTTAGTCTTGGCAGCATTGAATGTGACCATCCATTTTTGCCCCCATTCCACTACAGATTGGAGGTCATCCTCTAGTGTTTTTGCCATTTCTTTAGTTATGTGTTTATTTGTTTTCCTGTCATGCCTGTTATAGAATGTGGTGTCATCAGCATGTATACCCATCTCAGAGGCAGTTTTGTCGGGGAGGTCATTAATGAATATTAGGAACAATAGAGGTCCAAGGATAGACCCCCAAGGCACTCCCGCATTTATATCACACTGTTTAGATGTACGACCATCGAGGACAACCTGGATTTTTCTCTCATCTAAGAAGGATTTAATTATGTTAAGTATTTTACCAGTGATACCGTATGATTTAATTTTCCTGAGGAGACCCTCATGCCATACCCTGTCAAAAGCCTTGGATATATCTAGAGCTACCGCTCTGCCCTCCCCCGCTTTGTCCAGTGAATGGTATATACGTTCAGAGATTACAGTGAGGATGTCTACTTGTTCTAAACATAATTTTTCATTGCCAACACCGAAGATAAAATGATAAAAAATTATTGAATTAATCTGCCACTAAAAATAAACTCTAAAGTTCACTTCAAAAATATATGTTTTACGTTTGCGAAAATATGCATATAGTGCATAGTTTTTACGGTAATCTGAGAATATTTTTTTAGCATCGGAATCGGTAATTGTATCAGAATCGAGAAAAATATTGGATTTGTCACATTTATATATATATATATATATATATATATATATATATATATATATATATATATATATATATATATATATGCCGCTCTCCGTTTAGGGGTTACCAAATTGATCAATAGGAAAATTATTCCCAACTCGCATTTAGGTAAAAATGCACTTTCGTGTAAATAATTGAATGTATTCAAAAAAGCATCGCTAACCAAACAAATAAAAATATCTACATAAAAACGCGACACATTCAGTAGTCGCGCGAGATTACACGCGTGGTAGAGGTTTAGGCTTCTTATCATGGGGTCCGTATTTCGATTCTCACTAGATTCAGCCACTTTGATGACTCGTAGACGACGAAACACGTGTCAGTGGATAATTATATTTTAAAAATTATGTATATATATATATATATATATATATATATATATGAGTGAGAGAAAGCAATTTCACTACAGTAGAACCATTGGTGTAATTTAAATCAGAATCGGCAATTGAAGGATTTTTTTTATTATATTTCAATGTTTGAATTTTGGTTGGATGAATAATTATTTTACATGAATTATATAAATATATATATATATATATATATATATATATAGTGTCATTTACAGTCACCCTAAATCAGAAATCGAACCTACAGTCATTTAGTTGATCGTCGGCAATTCTACTCTAACGTTTTTATACAAAATGGAAAAATAAATTTGTCGCCATAAAGAAAACAACACTACAGGTTTATTTTAAAACTTTTATTGAAAACATCAATTTAGGTAACTTGATTATGTAGTACAGCTGACATCTATTCAATGTAGCCACCTTCAGCCTCAATCACCACCTCGATACGTGTGCGGAACTGGGAGCATGTTTTTTTCACAAGCGCCGGTGGGAGCTCGGCGAATACTGGGTGGATGCGGTGTAGTGGAAGGTCATGTCGGTGATGCTGTCGGTGTATGATCAAACGGAGTAGTCCAGCTGGTTCAGTTCGAGGGAGAAGGGAGGAGCAGTAAGAGAAGGCTACAAAGTCGTAGCACTCTTTCTGAAGCCAAACCTATCTCTCTTGGGATTTGTAGGCCGGCATCAAGCCCTGCTATCACACCCAGGATTGCACCAGATATTCACCACATCCAGGTGCACTTTGGTGTTGACTTTCAAGCCGACTTTAAAGATTGAGGTGGCATGACGTGGCCCTCACTTTAAACCACCGTGGCCATAAACTTTGTTTTTATCACTCTGTCTGTCTGTCTGTCTGTCTGTCTGTGTGTGTGTGTGTGTGTGTGTGTGTGTGTGTGTGTGTGTGTGTGTGTGTGTGTGTGTGTGTGTGGCAATCCAGCGTTGCATTTTGAAGGCGCTGGCAATTGTCCTGCTGTTATAACTTGGATCGGTAGAGAGCATGGGTTGTACAGCGATGGATCTCCGATCTCACTCTTGGAACATTGTGTCGCTTTCCGACATGATAGAAGACTCCTATCGCTCTTTGGGGTTCATACACATTTAGCCGACTAGTAGATGATCTGCAACAAAGAAAGAAAACCGGTTTTCATCAAAGGGAAATGGAATCATGTCGTCTTTTCTAGAACGACAATTTTATCGTTCTACCTTATATAAACATTGGCCGCCACTTTTAAAGTGTCCCATTTGTTTATTTCTAAAAAGCTTTGCATTACGCTAAGTAGCAAGTGATATAATGTAAAGAAAGTGATCTGTGAAGAAGAGGGGGCTTATATAGTTATACACAGACTGTTTTGCTGTATCACAGCTCTTCAGTTCTGCTAGACTACCACCCATCCTAAGCCAGGAATCTTAACTACATTCATCTCGTTGATAGTGAAAATGTTGCCTATAAATAAATATATTTTTAAAAATATCTAAACAAATATATTGGCGCTTCTACACTATTAGGACGAAATTTCGGAAATACTGAATTACACATGAAAAAAAAATGGTATCTATGTATTCCTTATATTGTTAAGATGGTTATATCCAAAAATTACGAAAATCGATAAAGTAGAAAATTATATATTAAAGAAAATAGAAGATAGAGTTTCAAGAAAACGATCGTATTTGCTTATGTAAGATTCAGGGGAGTTCAAAATGGAGGTAATTTTCCGTTTCAATTTATTTTATTAAAAAAAGATGGTCGCAATTCTTCACCTGCTAACACGATTAAAGTTTTTTTTAATAATTCAGTAATATCCAAGTAAGTTCGACTGCATAATTTGGAAGCTAACGTTGTAATTTATTAGAATTGACAAAAAAATCAGTAGAAACTATTGGTTTTTATCTGAAAACTCCATTTATCGACTACAAAATTTCGTTCTGATAGTGTAGAAGCGCCACCATGTTTATTTGAACAAAAAAATTATATGCAATACATTCATAAAACTGAATAAATATATTTATAAGAAAAAGGAAACTCCTGGATGTTTGTTCAGCAGGGATGCGAAATCTACTTCCGGTCTATCTATCACGCAGCAAAGGCTCCGGAAGTTAACATGCGTGATTATCCGCTTTAAAACACATAAAAATATAAAATCTAAACATATTTTGAATTTTCGACATGCTATCCTGCAGTGTCGAAATCTGTTCAAATTAATAGTTTGGTACTGGTACAGTTTTTGAACCATAAAAGTTAAATAAAATACGCGTTTCTTAAATAATGATGCGATTTTTGTGCAATGTACAGAATTTCAAAGCAAATGCATTAATTATAAAATATTTACCATGACACTTCTATACTTTAGTGCATTGATTTCTATGGGGTATATGCGAAAGGGGAAAAATGGTACCGTTTAAGGCTAGGTTATGGTTAGAAACAAAAACAAAACAAAAACAAATAAGTAATATATGACGTACCGGGCATATCTGCATAGATCTTTGGGGAAGAAGAAAGAAAGGCTGGCTAGCTCATTTATATACCGGAAGGGCATCTTGGGAAGGCAGGGCATGATGGGGGAAGCTTTTTTTTTTTTTTTTAATAGGATATAAAAGCTGGGAAAAATTCCCTGCAAGAGAGAAAAAGAAAAGAGTCGTGAACATCTTCTCTTGAAAAGTATTTCGTGTTGCTGACGTTCAGATTGTGCGGTGTGACATTCGTAGCGAGAGGCCAGGTGTGATCCATTGGAAAAGAAGAGGGCAGAAACGTGCTGTTGTCGATCGAGTGACTCACTCCTTCCCGAACCCCAGAACCGAATCCTGATCGTAACACTAGAATTTCTTCTTCTTTTTATTTTAAGTAAAAATAAGTTATTTCAAAATCATAGTGGAATTAATTTTGCTCTGAAAGTTTGCGTAACTGTAATAGTATTTAACTGATTAAGTAACAATTGTCGATTATATTTACTTTAGTCTAAGTCCAGTTTTACAACGTTCAACAATTGACCTTGGTGTGTTCACCTGTAGAGTTTCAGAATAAAAGTCGCATCGTTTTATTATTTTTTTTTAATCGATTATATTATAATACACACGCACACACGTCATTAGTCTATTGGGATGTATATATATAGAGAGAGGGGCAGACAGAAAAAGACGAGAGGGGAGAAGGCGCGATATAGATAAATAGATAAATAGATAGATCGATAGAAATAGAATAGAGAGAGAGGGAGAGAGAGAGAATAGAAAAAGTAATCATGTCGTCTATCTCACAAACACAAACACACACACACACACAAACACACATACAAACAAACACACACACACACACAAACACACACACACAAATATCACTAACGGTTATCGGCTTTTAGTTTATACTAGCGGGGGTACCCGGCGTTGCCCGAGTGTTTAGAGGTGTGTGTGCTCGGGCAGGGGGGGGGGGTAAATCCAAACAAAAAATAAGCGAAGTAATTACCCTGTTTTAATATTATAAAATTTTAAAAAATGTTAAAACTTTTAAAAATCGAAAAAAAAATAAACTAACGTAAGGCAAACGAACAATGTTAAAATTTCTTAAATTCGGAAAAACAAAAATAAAAAAAAGAAAACGCGAATGTGATGGGAAAAAAACAGAAAAACGAACGTTAAAACTTCTTTAAAAAAGCTGAAAAATAAAAAATTAAAAAAAAAACATAGAACGTGAAAAATGGCTTAAATAACCCTGTTTCAATGTTAAAACTTTAAAAATCGAAGAAAAGACATCTCACACCACTCTTCGAACTTACAACCTTTAGATAATGACGCCGCGCTCTAATCAAGTGAGCTAAGAGAACGTTGACGAAATTGCAACGGTTTTTATTAATATTTAAACTAAATCATGTTCCGACGTTATTTGCGCATGCGTAGAAGCCATCTTGTCATGAGAGGACGGTTTTTTGCTACCCCCTCCCTGTACAAAAATGGCTAGTTTAGGGTGAAGGAATTAATGTTTTGGGCCAATTTTTCGATATTTGTCGGGCGAAGGTTCGAGGTTGAAATTGATACCTATTTGGCGAAAATCCGTGGCATGTGTCGACAGTTTTTGCGAGACATACAAACACACATACATACATACACACACATTTTCACTTTCATATATATAGACTAGCGGGGGTAGTTTTAGTAGGAAGGTAGGATTGAACCCCGAAGCCTTGACGTAAATGTGGAAACAAAAGGGGGAAAAGCCAACCACCTAACCATCTCGGCCACGAGTGATAGAAATTGATAAGCGTGTTAAGTTAAGGGTTATAAAGTGAATCAAAAAGGTTTGATTGGAAGGTGGCCACTTAATGAGGTCATCGCGGGAGCGTTACGATGACGTGGCGGTATTTTATTTACTGCGGGTCAGCTTTTTGGGGTTTGTTTACTTTGTTTTAATGCGGGGTAGTCTTGGCTTCCCCAAAATGATTGTGGGAGGAAAACCATCTTCGCATTTAAAGGGGGTTGTCCAAATTGAATAGCAATTGTCTGATATAAGGAGAAACTCCGCAATGTTTGGACGTTCCTGGCGATCGCGCCGGGAACCATGTGTTAAGCTTAGTTTCGTTTTTATTATATGAAAAAACCCAATCCACACGCGGTGATCGAAAAATGTTATTTAGCTTTTCAAAGTCGGGCAAATTAAATAGACAGGCGAACCCCGTTGTTAACTCGTAGATATTACGATTTACACGTGATATAAAAAGTTTTAAGAAGAAGTGAGCCGACCGATCGCTTCTCGGGAAAAGCCTTTCTCGGACATATACGAAAACGCACACACACACACAAACAAACATTTTCGCTTTTATATATATAGATTAAGGTTCAATTCTTCTCAAGTACAATAAAAGAGGGGAGAGAGAGAGAGAGAGAGAGATTTGTGCGTGCCACTTTAAACGTGCCTCTCTGTGAACAGCTGTGAGCTGCGTTCTGCCGAATTAAATTTTAAATACATTCACAAATCTTTTTGCTTATGTTTTCAATAGATAAACCTACTTCCGTTAAAAAAAACGGAAGTAGGCTCGATTTATATCGGCTTTAGCAAATAATTAAAAATAAATTAAATAAAAAATAAATGAAATGAATCAACTTTTAACACTATTCGTAAACCCAACAACGAAACCAATTCTGTTACTAAAAACGTTTAATAACATCGCGTTAATAATTAAAATAGATTTTATTAAATGTAATATGTTTGATATCTATTCATAATTTTTTTTTATTTATCTTAAATTAAAGAATAATTCTGTTTTAAACGGAAGTACGCTTTATGTGTCAGCTTTAACAAACAATTACAAATAAATTAACTTAAAAATAAATTAAACAAATCAACTTTAAATAATATTCCTTAATACAACAATTAAGCAAATTCTGTTGCTAAAAACGATTAATAACATTGAGTTGATTATTAAAATAGATTTTAGTAAACGTAATATGTAAATTAGGCAACTACTTGAGTGTGGATTTAAATAAATAGTATATATGAAATTTATAAAGAAGTAAAAGTAGACGAACTTTATAAAACTTGAATAAAGTAAATAGAAACACACACACACATATATATATATATATATATATACATACACACACATATATATATATATATATATACATACACACACAAAGTTGAAGGTATTCAAGACAGACAACTCATGAATTAAAATGAGGTTATCAAGAGTGCTCAATAAAAAAGAGCAAAATATAATATTTTTATTTATATAGACAAATATTACAAAGTCGCTACACTGAACATACTACTGTTTCGGTGGTTGGCAAGAGGCAAAAGTCCTAATATATATATATATATATATATATATATATATATATATATATATATATATATAGAGAGAGAGAGAGAGAGAGAGAGAGAGAGAGAGAGAGACGGGGGGAGGAGAGTCATCCACATACTGTACTATTACAGTTCAACAGGGCGGATAGAAAAGCAACTACCTCAAGTCAGGATTGAAACTCGACCGTCGACGGTCGAAATATATATATATATATATATATATATATATATATATATATATATATATATATATATATATATATATATATATAAAGAGAGCGAGAGAGAGAGAGAAAGAGAGGTTATAAAATATATATGGCGATAGATAAACTACTACCTAGCTCTACATACGTATTGAGCACTGTTGAAGTAAATACTTAAAGTTTACGCATACATTTATACTTTCGTATATTGATTTATGTGACTAAACGAAGTAGTTAAATATATATATATATATATATATATATATATATATATATATATACATATAAAGTGAAATTCTCTCTGTTCGTGTCTGTGTGTGTACATTTCCCTACCAAATAACTCTGTCAATTTTCTGTCTACAGACTCAAGATTTGACATAAGGGGTATTGAGATTTGGGAAAATCTTTTTAATCGGTTTTCGGCCAGAAATTTGGCTGTCAAGGGGGTCAAAGTTCAATGATTTGACCTTTGAAAATTCTACCAAACTCCTCCGCCAATTATGGGCCGAAACACTTGAAATTTTAGATATAGGTTACTTGGACATGGATCAAACTTTTTAATTTGATTTGAGACCAAAACAATGAATGTTAAGGGGACAAAATAGGGGTCAATGTTTAAAACATTTGACCTCTGAGGTCTCTACCCTATTACTTAAATTTTGGTTTAAACATTTGAACATTTACATTTTTTTTACACAGTGATCACCACTTATCAAGGCCCGGAAGCCACTCAGGGATAAGGGTTATTGCAAGTACATTACGTTAGTGTGGAGATTTGATGAAGTGTTTACTTAAGGGGCGGTTCATTAGGAATTTGTTAACGTTGGACTTAAAGACATCCAAGTTGTAGTTTGGTGGGAAGCAGGCAGACGAAACAGAGTTCCACAGGCGTGCAGTTCTAAGAAAGAAGCTTTGTTCATGGAATTCACGTTTTGATTTAGGCACAGATATAGAGTGAGGGAAATTTTTCACAGTGGATTCAGCTAGACGGGTGTTTTTCGTGAAAGATTGGCGAGGGGGGACCAGAGATTGGAGTTCAGACGAACACCTGCCATGGAAATAACGATAAAACAAGGATAGGCTCGCAACGTCTCTTCTGTGCGAGAGAGGTTACAGGGTAGAGAAAAGGGCATCCCCCACTAAGCCACGAAGTCTATTTTGTACTCTGTTAAGGCAGGATAGGCTGTTTGTAGCAGCTCCTATCCAGATATGGCAACAGTATTCCATCCTTGGACGTACTTGGCTTTTATATAGATAGAGAATTGCATCAGTAGTGAGATATCTTCTGGAGCGGTAGAAGGATCTCACCATCTTTCCAGCGACCTTGGCAACAGACTTGATGTACATGTTCCATTTCAGATCATGAGTAAAGGTCAAACCCAGAAGCTTGTCAAAACACGGGGCCTCACCCAGACGAGAGCCATCCATCACAATTGATGCCAGATGGGGATCAGAGCGTTGATAATGTAAGGATAGGTGTTTGGTTTTGGATGCATTAAAGGTAACCAGCTACATTTTCCCCCACTGAACCACGCGCTTGAGATCAGAGGAGAGAGAATCAGAGAGAACTTTGTCATTTACATAACGGGTATTCAGACATGGGCAAGCTTTTTTATCTGTTTGGGTCGAAAATTCGAGCTTTCAAGCGGTCAAAGTTCAAAAGATTTGACCTTTGCGGTTTCTAGCAAACTATTCAACAAATTTTTGGTTTGACCATTTGAAAATTTACATAACGGGTATTCAGACATATGGCAAGCATTTTAATCAGTTTTGGGGCGAAAATTTCGTTACCAAAAGGTAAACGTTGAAAGAGTTGACCTTTGCAGATTCTACAAAACTCCTGCGCCAATTTTGGGTCTAAACACTTGAAATTTTAGATGTAGGTAACTTGAACATAGGTAAAACTTTTTATTTTGATTTGAGACCAAAACAATAAATTTTAGGGGGGGTCAAAATTGGAGTCAAAATTTAAAAAAAAAATACCTCTGCGGTCTCTACGAAATTACTCAGACAATTTACGGTCTAAACATTTGAAATATTACATAAAGTGTATTCACACATACGGCAAGTTATAAACAGTACTACATGAGGCCCGAGCAAAGCCGGGATAAACAGCTAGTATATATATATATTTATATTAGATAAACAGCTAGTATATATATATATATATATATATATATATATATATATATATATATATATATATATATACTAGCTAGAACAGCTAGTATATATATATATATATATATATATATATATATATATATATATATATATATATACTAGCTGTTTATCCCGGCTTTGCTCGGGCCTCATGTACTACTAGCTGTTTATCCCGGCTTTGCTCGGGCCTCATGTACTGTATATATATATATATATATATATATATATATATATATATATATATATATATATATATATATATGTTTTACTTAGTATAAATATACGCATATATATATATATATATATATATATATATATGAATAAAAATAAAATAAAAATACCAGCGATGGTTGACGTTATGTTGTTTTGAAAAAAGAAAAACCGAATGAATTTATAAAATTTATAAAATAATCAACGTTTCGTCCCTATTGCAGAGGACATCTTCAGGATATTAAAAGGAAAAATGCAAAAAAAGAAAACGATCATAGACCATACGAAAATGAAAAGGAAACAGTGTTAGAATCCTACCCATATCGGGAAGGCAACTATATGCAGGTATGGGAAGGTTGGGTTGTTCAATGTCTATATATACACTTTTAAAAATACGTTAAATAAATATGTGCACTTTTTTTCTCTAAACTTATTCATTTTGTTGAATTATTTAAGGATTAAGGAAAAACGGTTAACCAGGATCTATTTTGATATTTTGTTCTTTGATTATTATTTTCCCTATACTAGGGGCTAAATGGTAG
>NC_136499.1:109325618-109355618 GCF_053919585.1 Euprymna scolopes | reverse complement strand
CAATATCTGGTCCCCCTACGCTGTACTCTCTTCACCTCTTAGACATACATGAGACATACATAAACAGAAGCGGAATAGAGTCCGATATGGGCGCCTAAATTTTAGTCGCCTTTGTTTTGGATTTAAAACCGACGGTACCGATTTTTTTCTTACCTTCTGTGACACTTATATCAATACACACACACACACACACACACACACACATATATATATATATATATATATATATATATATATATATATATATATATATATATATATATATATATATATATATATGCAGCATATTTTTCTTTTTAAACAAACATTATGAGAATATTTCGGATATTTGATGTAATGATAGCAAGAATAAAATCAAAAACAGCCGAAAAGTCTAATGCAAGAGTTACGAACAAATAACATATGATTCTCCTTTCCCTCCGGCCTTGGTATAAAATTTCAATGAACTTCTTAAAATCGATATAATGTCTTTAACAATGTATCAGTGTATAAATTATCTTTTAAAACGATTTGCTTATAGAAACGTTTGAGACGAAACGATTAGTGTTGCCAAATTTAAATAGTTAATTGTCCAAAGTAACGAGATTCATGACTATAAGTAGGAAACTAAAGGTCGAAAGCAGATAACGGAAAGTCTAAAAATAAATAACTGAAGGTCTAAAACAGCTAACGTAAAGTACAATGTTTTTTACATAGGCATCACCACTTATCAAGGCCCAGAGGCCACTCGAGGTTAAGGGTTAAAGGGTGCACAGTAGTCAATTGGACAATATAGTAATCGTTAGTAATGGAAATTCGGTAAATTTGTTTACTTAAGTGGAACGGCTCATCAAGAACTTGTTTACGTTTGACTTGAAGACGACCATATTGTAGTCAACTATATATATATATATATATATATATATATATATATATATATATATATATATATATATATACTAGTAGGCCACCTGGCATTGCCTGGTCGTAAAATGCGCACAAATATATTTTAATTAATGCAGAATTCTTATTTATTATAAACAGAAATACGGTTCATCAAAAACTTGTTTACATTGGACTTGAAGACAACCATATTGTAGTCAGCTAGAAAGCAAGCAAACGGAAGACAGTTACACGGGCGTGGAGTTCTAAGAAAGAAGCTTTGTTTATGGAATCTACGTTTAATAAATAAAACACCTGAAGGTCTAGGTTAATGGAAAGTCTAAAATTAATCAACTGAATGTCTAAAACAGCTAACAGAAACTCTAAGAATAATCAACTGAAGGTCTAAAACAGCCAACGAAATATCTAAAGCATAAACAACTAAAGGTCTAAAGCAAGTAACGAAAAGTCTATAATATATCAACTAAAAGTCTAAAATAGCTAATGGAAATCTAAGAATAATTAACTAAAACGCTTAAACAGCCAACAGAAAATCAAAAGAAAAAAAATCAAGCAAAGGTTCTAAAGCAGCTGATAAAAAGTCTAAAATCAATAAATCGAAGGTCTAAAACAGTTAACGTAAAGTCTCAAAATATTCAACTGGAGGTGTAAACCAGCTAACACAAAGTCTAAAAATAATCAACTGTAAGTCTAAAACAGCTGATAGAAAGTCTAACAATAATCCACTGAATGTCTGAAACAGCTTGAAAAACCTTTGCCCTCCTCGGACGCTCAATGGTGTCCTGAAGTTTGAGAAACCCTGAATTAGTTTATGCTAATTTCCCAAGAAATCTATAAAAAATAAGTTTTCTGTGTGTGTGTGCGTGTGTGTGCGTGTGTGTGCGCGCGCGTGCGTGTGTGTGTGTGTGTGTGTGTGTGTGTGCATATGCGTTTATGTGTATGTTATACGTGCACGTGTTTGTATGTGTGTATGTGAGTGTGTATATGTGTCTGCTATATGTATGTATTTGTTGCATGTGTGTGTAATGGTGTGTATGTATATATGTATGTGCGTATGTCCAGAGAGAGGAATGTGCTGGACGGATAGAAAAGATGGGATGGGGATAGAGAGAGACAGGGAACAAAATTGGAGAGAGGCGAAATAGAGAAAGAAGAGCGTGGATAGTTTTAATAGATATATGTTATACACTTTTGTCCCGGGCAACGCCAAGTAGCCCTGCTAGTTAGTAAATATAAAGGGAAATAAAAGAAAATAAAGGAATATACGAAGCTGCTTTCTTTCCTGTTCAATTTTAGTCTCCTACCGTTTTGTTTTCATTATATATAAAATATAGATATTCTATACTAAGCCGGATGTGCAATAATCCGGTGGGCGACACATTCTCCAAATCTCAGGGGGAAAAATTTATCGATTATCGGGTTTTGTTTCACCTACGTCTTTTAACACATATCTTTATATCTCTCCATATTGGTTTTTCTAATGTGCAAAGTGAGGATTTTTCATAGAAACAGTCGTTTATAATATCAATATACGAGATGAAAAGCTATGAAGAGAGCTAGATATTCTCGTGGACTCAAGAAAAAAAGTGCTTCGTCTGAAATACCGTAAAGATTCGTGAGTTCGAGACGAAGATTCCCGAATTGGCGAAGATAAACCTGAAAAAGGTCGGAAGGGGCATCAACTGAAACGTTGTGAGAATAATATCCAAAATGAGAAATTTAAATCTCCAAAACCTAAATATTCAGATAATATGCACGATCGATGCCTCCGTTCAATCCCAAGAAATAATGGACATCCTCTGTAAGGGTAGCCGTGAGGCAATTGTTGGATAATCCCTACTATTTAAACAAGCGATCTTTTGTGCTCCAGAAATTCTTTTTCTACATGGTCGCCACTATTCCTAATGCACTTTTGCCAGCAATGAACGATAGATCTCCATGGGCGTAAAAATAATGAACTGAAAGTCTAAAGCAGCTAACAGAAAGTCTGAAAGTAATAAACTAAACGTCTAAAACAGCTAATGGATAGTCTAAAAATTAATCAACTGAAGGTGTAAAGCAGCCAAGAGAATGTCTAAAATAGTCAACTGAAAGACTAAAGCAGCTAACGGAAAGTCTAAAAAATAATCTATTGGAGGTTTACAAAAGCTAATAGAAATATAAACATGATCAACTGAACTCTAAAGTAGCTAACAGAAAGTCTGAAGCAGCTTATGAAAAGTATATAAATAATCAACCGAAAGTCAAAAACACTCAACGGAAAGTTTAAAAATAATCAACTGGCAGCTAACCAAAACGTCTAAAAGACATAATCAACTGATGGTCTAAAACAGCTAACGGAAATTCTAAAATTAATCAACTGAATGTCTAAAGAGCTAACGGAAAGTCTAAAAATAATCAATTAATGTCTAAAGTAGTTTAGGTAAGTTTAAAAACCATCAACTTGAGATCTATAGCAGGTAACGGAAAGTCTAAAGTAGCTAACGGAAAGTCTAAATAAAACTGACTGAAAATTTAAAACAGCTAACGGAAAGCCAATAATAATCAACTGGATAATCAACTGAATGCTAACGGAAAGTCTAAAAATAATAAACCGAAGGTCTAAAACAGAAAACGGAAAAGGTAAAAATATATCAGTTGAAGATCTAAAGCAACTAACGGAAATATAAAATAATGAAATGAAGGTTTAAACAGCTAACAGAAAGTCTAAAAATAATCCACTTAAAATCCCCAAAATACAAATTTGTATTTTTTTTTGGATCAGCGTTACTCAATAAAAACTGACACACATTTAGTAAAGTATGGGGAGGGGGACTGTTTTCCAGTCAGATTACGTACTAAAATAAAGTAATTCGAATATTTGAATAATGGAATTAATTAGCTCAGGATTCCCTCACAAAATGGACTCAACGGAGTCGAGGAGTCTCGTTAATAAGGTTGAGGGGTTCCGGAAGCCCTCTCTTAAAGATGACCGAATATTTTATATGAAAAAATTAAATGACTACAAACATTTTATGATTGATCGTTTCAATAGTTTCAGGATGGTTCATGAAAGAATAAAATTAAAATAAATTAACAAAATAATGCAACAATGTTTGATTAATCAAAAACAAAAAAAAATGCTGTAAACGTCATCATTAGTTCGTGTATAATATGAAATTAATGCTTTTTATATATATTTTTAACAAGTACCTAGTTAATGCTACGTGAAAAACCTTTGACCTGCTTAGTGGCTCCATGGTGTCCTGAAGTTTGGGAAACCCTGAATTAGTTTATGCTTACTAATTCCCCAAGGGATCTATAAAAATGAGTTTCCTGTGTGTTCCTTCGTGTGTATGTGCATGTGTGTATGTGTGTGTGATGCGTGTGCGTGTGTGCATGTTAGTGTGTATATGTGTGCATGTGCGCGTGTGTGTATGTGTGTATGTTAGTGTGTATATGTGTGTATGTTAGTGTGTATATGTGTATGCATACGTATATATTTATTGCATGTGTGTATACATGTGTGTATATAAGTAGTTGTGTATGTTCAGAGAGAGGAACGTGCTGGACGGAGAATAAAGAAGGGATGAAGACAGAAAGGAAAGAAATTGGGGCGAGGAGGAATGGAGAAAGAGACGTGGATAGTTATAATAGATATATGTTATACACTTTTGTCCCGGGCAATAGATATA
Source organism: Euprymna scolopes (assembly GCF_053919585.1). NCBI lineage: Eukaryota > Metazoa > Mollusca > Cephalopoda > Sepiida > Sepiolidae > Euprymna > Euprymna scolopes. Next base: position 109,351,062 of record NC_136499.1, on the reverse strand, counting down.
TGTTATACACTTTTGTCCCGCGTGTGTGTATGTGTGTATGTTAGTGTGTATATGTGTGTATGTTAGTGTGTATATGTGTATGCATACGTATATATTTATTGCATGTGTGTATACATGTGTGTATGTGTATATAAGTAGTTGTGTATGTTCAGAGAGAGGAATGTGCTGGTCGGAGAAAAAAGAAGGGATGGAGACAGAAAGGAAAAAAATTGGGGCGAGGAGGAATGGAGAAAGAGTCGTGGATAGTTATAATAGATATATGTTATACACTTTTGTCCCGGGCAACGCCAAGTAGCCCTGCTAGTTAGTAAATAAAAAGGCGAATAAAGTTGATGAAAATGTACGCAGCTGCTTTCTTTCCTGTCCTATCGTTTTGTTATCATTATATATAAAATATAGATATTCTAAGCTTAGCCGGATGTGCAATAATCCGGTGGGCGACACACTCTCCAAATCTATAGGGAAAAATTTATCGATTATCGGGGTTTGTTTCTTTTACGTTTTTTTTTTAACACGTATCTTTATATCTCTCCATATTGGTTTTTCTAATGTGCAAAATGAGGATTTTTCATGGAAACAGTCGTTTATGATATCAATATGCGAGAGGAAAAACTATGGAGAGAGCTAGATATTCTCGTGGACTCAAGAAAAAAAGTGCTTCGTCTTAAGAGACAATGGATATCTTCTGCAAGGGTAGCTGCGCGTGTAATTTTGAGGCAAGCGTTGTGCAATCCCTACCATTTAAACAAGCGATCTTTTGTGCTCTAGAAATTATTTTTCTACATGGTCTCCACCAATTCTCAATGCTCTTTTGACAGCAATGAACGATAGCTCTGCATGAGCGTCCGAAGCGCCTTTTGTTATACAAGAGTCATTCTAAAAATAAATCTCCTACTATTAACTCAAAAAATTGAAGAGCTACGAAGATGGGAGCGGTACCATTAAAAGAAGCGACCTTTTGTGTTCCAGAATCTATCTTTCTACATAATTACTACCAATCTCAATGCACTTTTGCCAGCAATGAACGATGGCTGTGCATGGGCATCTGGAGCGCCCGTTGTCATATAAGGGTCGTTCCATAAGTATCCACTTTTATTTTTTAACTCAAAAAGTTGAAGAGATACAAAGACGGAAGTGGTATCATTAAAACGAGAGTCCTTTTGTACCCAGAATTTATTTTTTTCTACATAGTCAACACCATCTGCACTTTTGCCAGCGGTGAACGATGGCTGTGGTTGGGCGTCTGGAGCGCGGTTTGTTATATGAGGGTCGTTCCAAAAGTAAAGAGTCCTATTTTTTATTCAAAAAGTAAAAGAGCCACAGAGACGGGAGTGGTACCATTTTGTGCTCCAGAATTTGTTTTTTCTACATAGTCCCCACCATTCTCAATGCATTTCTGCTAGGAATTCAATGACGCTTCCGAGGCACATCCACGACATCGTCAATACCTTCACCAGAGAGATGAAACTTTAGGTTATTAATGCATAAGTTCAATCATCATAACAATGCAATTTGGATTCCTCTCTAATCAATTTGGGCGTGAAAAATAGGAGGCATTACTTTTGAAGATGCCCCTTATAAAATTTCTCTATCTTCATAGACTTTGATATGTTTATATGTTCATATAATTGTATGTATAAGATTCACAAATTATAAACCGATCATATATTATTTATATGTATCTGTATATTAGTGTTGGGATGATTATCTAGATTCGGAATTGGGAAAATATATATATATATATATATATATATATATATATATATATATATATATATATATATATATATATATAAATCTTAAAATCGAAAATTTATTCACAATTTAAAAAAAAACATTAAACAAAATTTTAATTATTCTACAAGGGATATATATATATATATATATATATATATATATATATATATATATATATATATATATATATATTCGGGTTTTTGTTATTCAAAAGTAATAAACTAATGAATTCAACGAGGTTGTTAGATAGTGCTCAATAAAAAAAGAGCTAATAATACTTATTTATTGTTAAATGAACATGTTTACATCCTGCTGCTACAAACAGCCATTTGTTTCAATCAAACAACAGATATCATCAGGCAGCGACGACTATTCAAATATTCAATGAATAATGGATTTTTTTAGGTCCATTATTCATTGAACATTTGAATAGTCAAGTCGCTGCCTGATGATATCTGTTGTTTGATTGAAACAAATGGCTGTTTGTAGCAGCGGGATGTAAACATGTTCATTTAACAATAAATAAGTGTATATATATATATATATATATATATATATATATATATATATATATATATATATATATATATATATATCTTAAAATTGAAAATTTATTCAAAATTCAAAAAAAAAACATTAAACAAAATTTTAATTATTCTACAAGGGATATATATATATATATATATATATATATATATATATATATATATATATATATATATATATATATATATATGAATAAAAATAAAATAAAAATGCCAGCGATGGTTGACGTTATGTTGTTTTGAAAAAAGAAAACCCGAATGAATTTATAAAATGGTGATCAACGTTTCATTCCCATTACAGGGGACATCTTCAGGATATTAAAAGGAAAAATGGAGAAGAAGAAAACGATCGTAGACCATACGTAAGTGAAAAGGAAACTGTCAGATTCCTACCCATATCGCGAAGGAAACTATGTGCGTGTATGGGAAGGTTGGGTTATTCAATGTCTACGATATGGGTATGGATTCTAACACTGCTTCCTTTTCATTTACGTATGGTCTATGATCGTTTTCTTCTTCTCCATTTTTCCTTTTAATATCCTGAAGATGTCCCCCTGCAATAGGGACGAAACGTTGATCATTTTATAAATTCATTAGATTTTTCTTTTTTAAAAATAACATATATATATATATATATATATATATATATATATATATATATATATATATATAGCCATGTTATATATCATTTTGAAGCTCGTTTTTCGCTCCATCGAATTGTGTTATTCGTTACCGTTCTCAATCTCTAATGTTGTTTTTTGACGTTCAACTTCAAAAGATCATAACTCCTTTCATAATAAACTTTATTAATCGAAATAAGAACCATTAGAATCGACACATTTTTGCCAACGAGAAACAAGTTTATTTATCCCATTTGCATAGAAATCCGGAGTTCTGGAAGCGATGAAGTCATTAAAGGCCGATTCGGCATCATCTCGGATTTTGAAGCATTTCTTGCACAGAAAGTTGTCGAGATGCTTAAAAAGTGATAATCGGTGGCGGAAAGGTCCGGTGAATATGGCGGATGAGGCAGAATCTCGAAGCCCAATTCGTTCAGCTTCTGCAGGGTCACTTGAGCAACATCCAGACGAGTGTTGTCGTGGAGGAGAATTGGTCCCTTCATATTGACCAATCTAAGGCACATACGTTGGAGCTTCTGGTGCATTTTGTCAGTTTGTCGGCATTACTTCTCCCTCATAATCGTTTCCCGGATTCAGGAAGCTGTGATGGGTGAGACCGGCCGCAGACCACCGGACAGTCACTATAATCTTTTTGTATTGTGTTGTGTTGTGTTGCGCTGTGTGTGTGTGTGTGCGTGTGCGTGTGCGCGCGCGTGCGTGTGCGTGTGTGTGTGTGTGTGTGTGTGTGTGTGTGTGTGTGTGTGTGTGTGTGTGTGTGTGTGTGTGTGTGTGTGTGTGCGTGCAATTTCGGCTCCGGGAAGTGTTGTGAAGCTTCTTCGGCATCCTACCACTGTGCTGAACATCACCGGTTGTCGTAGAAGATCCACTTCTCATCACACGTCACAATCCACTCAAGAAATGGATCGTTTTTGTTTTTTTGAAACGTAGAAGACACCTCAAAACGACGATTTTTTTTTATTATCGTTCAATTCATGCGGCACCCATTTATTCAACTATTTTTTTCACACACCTTACATCAAGCGGCTTCATGCCTTGTCTGGAGCGATTTCCATACGAACAATAGAAAGAGAACACGTAAAAGAAAACCCTTTTCATAAGAGGAAGATATTTTCGCCGATGACTCCCGCTTCCACACATCAATAAAAAAAAAAAAAGATGGAAGTCTACTCCAAATAGCTTACGGTAAACAATTAGGTGAGGTTGGAGGAGGGGGGTATTGCGAAAGTCTACTGTGAAACGCGGTTACAAAGGGAAAATGGCGACTCCTGATTGGTTAACTTTATTTATTCTCGGATTCATTCATTCGTTCAATCGCTTATTCGTTCATTCTACGAAAAGAGAAAGGGGGGAAAAATCCGAGGTCGAACACACCCGCCAACCTAATTGACAACTGGCACTTGTTGCTATGGTTACGGCTGCGTCGAACTAATAAATCAATGATGTCTTCGGAATCTTTTCATCTTTTCGATAAAATGAGTCGACATGGAATAAATAGTTCATGACTTAATGTCTCCACCCCCCCACCCTCCAACACCCATCTCTCTCTCTCTCTCTCTCTCTCTCTCTCTCTATATATATATATATATATATATATATATATATATATATATATATTCTTTCTTTCTTTATCCTCTTTCTATTGCTATGTTTTTCTCCTCTTACCCCTCCCTTTCTTTTTCTTTTCTCCCCTCCCCTTTGTTTTTTTTTCCGATATCTCTCTTCTTGTGTCTCTGTTTTCTCCCCTCTCTCTGCTTTATTTCTTTCTCTCTCCTTCAATCTATTTTTCTCTTCTCTCTCTCTCTCTCTCTCTCTCTCTCTCTCTCTCTCTCTCTCTCTCTGTTTCATTCCCTCTGTTTTCCTTTTCTTTCTTTCTCTGATTTTATTCCTATCTTTTGTCCCTCTATATTCTCTACTCTCTCTCTCTCTCTCTCTCTCTCTCATTTCCTATCCGTGTTTTTCACTTCTCTCTCCCTCTGTTTTCTCCTCACTATCTCCCTCCTTCTGTTTTCTTCCTCCTCCTTTCTCTCTCTCTCTCTCTTTCTCTCTCTTTCCCTATCTATCTATCTCTCTCTCCCTTTCTCTCTTCCTTATTTTCTCCTTTTGTATCCCTTAATTTCCCCCTCTCTACTTCTGTTTACTCCCCTTCTCTCTCATCCTCGCTCGGTTTTCTACTCGTATTTCCCTCTCTATTTTTCTCCTCTGTCTCCCTCTCCGCTTTTCCTCCCTCTCTTTACCCCCTCTCTGTTTTCCTTCTTCTCTCTCTCCTCTTTCTGTTTTATCCCCTCTCTTACTCCCTCCTTCAGTTCAGTTTTCTCTTCATTATCTCTCCCTCATTTTTCTTCGCCCTCTTCTTCTGTTTTCTCTCCCACATACTCTCTATCTTTCTCTCTCTCCATTCTTTTTTGTAACTTTCTATTATTTTCTTATTTTTCTCTAAACCCAAATTTTTCATTTTTCTTTTTTTAAATTCATCTCTCTCTCTCTCTCTCTCTCTCTCTCTCTCTCTCTCTCTCTCTCTCTCTCTCTCTCTCTCTCTTCCATTATCGAGTTTAAAGCGATTTAAAATTCTATTGTATATATTGCAACTTATGTTCAATTCACCGTATACTTTGCAACAAAATTGTTTTATTGCCGTCATTTGATTTTCCTTCATTTTCTTTTCATGCTTCTTTCTCTCCTCCCCCTCTCTTTCTCTCTCTCTCTCTCTTTCTCTCTCTCTCTCTCCTCACTTCACCTCATCTTTTTTTAACCTTTTTCCTTTTTGGTTATTTTCTTTAAATCTGGAAACATCTAACTCAAATTCTGTCTCTGGATATTCTAAAAGTTCAAACTCCAACCCCATCTCTGGAAATTAAAAAAAAATATATCCGACTATGATCCCATCTCTGGAAATTGTGGAAGTTCCAACTCTAAATTCTGCTCTGGAAAGTTTAAACATCTTGTTCCGAATTCGACTTTGATTGTTAAAGGTTAGGCTCTAACTTTCAACTCTGAAATTTTTCCAGTCTTATCATTTTGAAATACACCCCCACCCCCCCCCAAAAAAAACTCAATCTCAGTAAATTTTAGAAAGTCTGGCTTCAACTCCGTCTCCGAAAATTTCAAATATCCGGTTACAATTTTATACATCAACAAAGATAAAGTCGCATAATAGAATATTACAATGTTAAAATCTCAGACGGCGCAAAATAATCTTAGCTTTTATAATTTGCTTTTTTTCTTTTCTATATAATGGTGAAACGAATTAAATTTATAAACCTACAAGCAGCTATCCTTGTTTTATCGTTATTTCCATGGCAGGTGCTCCTCTGAACTCCAATCTCTGGTCCCCCCTCGCCAATCTTTCATGAAAAACACCCGTCTAGCTGAATCCACTGTGAAAAATTTCCCCCACTCTATATCTGTGCCTAAATCAAAACGCGGATTCGATGAACAAAGCTTCTTTCTTAGAACTGCACGCCTGTGGAACTCTGTTCCGTCTGCCTGCTTCCTACCGGACTACAACTTGGATGTCTTCAAGTCCAATATTAACAAATTTCTAATGAACCGCCCCCTTAAGTAAACACTTCATCAAATCTCCACACTAACGTAATGTACTTGCAATAACCCTTATCCCTGAGTGGCTTTCGGGCCTTGATAAGTGGTGATCACTGTGTAAAAAAAAAAAGCAGGGAAACCTGACGTTGTCCTGTATTGAATGATAATCAACAGATGTTTCACACTTCCAAAGATCGCCCTTTTTTTTTCAATCAAATCGATTGTCTGTTCTAGTCTGTGGCCCACTACAGTGCACCGGGAGGAAGCTTCATATGCCTCCCTGCAGTGACTTAGTTCACAATACATTGTAATCTACATTGAACTGTAAAAAAACTACTGTTGATTTTATAAAAAAAATATTTTATATAAGCACTTGAATTAATGTATAAAATGCAACAGTCAAGTATCATGGTTCAACTGTGTTATAAACAGAAACATTCATTTCGAATGTGCTCCTATCTTATCCAAGAATATACTGTTTATTTTATACGCCGGGTCCTTCTGATTGTGATGTGATAATACTTTGTTGATCCTCATCCAATGTAGGGCAACGTCGAGTCTCCCTGCTAGTTAAATCTAAACGTATCTTCAGAACTCATACAATACAATCATCGTATCGTTCTCCTATATATATATATATATATATATATATATATATATATATATATATATATATATATATATATATATAATAAATTCTACAGCCAAACAACGTCGCAGCCCACAGGAGCCATGACAGTCAACGAACCGGAAGTCCAAGACTTGAGTTGGCTGTCATGGCTCTTGCAGGCTGCGACGTTGTTTGGCCATGGAAATAATTATATATATATATATATATATATATATATATATATATATATATATATATATTGAGTTCCTTTCGCTATAAAAGAAACCGAAACCAAAACCTAGGAAGAATTCTTTATAAAATTATTTATAAAAGAAGAAGATTACTAGAATGCCATCAGCTATAATCAAAACCGAAACCAAAACTTATGAAGAATTCTTGATAAAATTATTTATTACAAGAAATGGAAGTCCATAACAATTAAATGACAGTCACTCGGATGTAAGCGTGACACAAAATAAAAAACACACACGCTATCCCATTACTATATAGATATTTGGTTATTGAAGCGAGGCGGGAACACATACGTTCACTTTTATCATACTTTGAAATAATGTCTGCTTCATTTTTTTTCATTTCTCAGATTGGCAGAATGCTGTTTTAGGCTTAATGATGTTTGCGGCTTCGTTTGGTGCCCTTGCAGCAGTCCTCTCCATCTGTGGTGTATTGACGACGCCATTACCGAAGAAGATATACTACTACCATTCAGCTGGGGAAATCTTTCTCATTTGTGGTAAGATTTTACTCTCTTTCTCTACTGAATTCTCTCCTCCTCCTCCTCCTACTACTACTCCTACTACTACTACTACTCTACTTCTACTACTACTACTACTCCTACTACTACTCCTACTACTACTACTACTACTACTACTACTCATTTTCATTTTGCTACTCTTCCTACTACTACTGATTATTTACATTCTTCTCCCACCTTATTCTTTTCACCAACCTCCCTCCCTCTTATTCTTTTTCTTTCTTTCTTTCCTCCTCTTCCTCCTCCTCCTCTTTCTCTTACTTCTTTTCCTCCTCTCCATACTTCTACTTCTCCTCTTTTACATACTCCCACTTCGTCTTTTTTTTTCCTTTTTCTCCTTCTCGTTTCTCTCCCCTCTTTCTCCTCCTTTTCCTTCGCCTATTTTTCCTCCTACTGCTTCTTTTCTTTCTCTCCTCCTCCTACTTTTGCTTCCCACCTTTTATTCTATTTAAATATTGATTTTGTATAAAGAAAAATACCGATGTGTAAAGTCGACAAAGAGACCAACTTTATTTTATTTCATAGATCTAAGTATATACGTGTGCGTGTGTAGACAGGTACGGAATAGAATCGTGAGGATAACTGATGACAAATTGACAAGGATAAATAACCCTGTATGGACAAATGCAGAATTACGTCTTTTTATAAGATGACGACAATTAAATAAATAATTCCTATTCAGACAAACTATTTTCTGGAAGAAATTAAATCGAATAAAATTTTATTATTCTTAACAACATGATGCAACGATCCCCTAAAATAATTGACGAATTAGAACCATGTATTAGTTCTGTATTAAGAAAGCTATCGAGAAAAAAATCAAGAAAAAAAAACTGACTTTATTTAATGGATCTATGTAATGACGTGTGTATATGTAGGCAGGCATGAAATGAAACCGTGACTATAACTAATAACATATTGACAAAAGAAGAATATATCTGATATTTAATTCTCTTACTGTCAAGAATATATATATATATGTGTGTGTGTGTGTGTGTGTGTGTGTGTGTGTGTGTGTGTGTGTGTGTGTGTGTGTGTGTGTGTGTGTGTGTGTGTGTGTGTGTGTGTGTGTGTTGTTATTTTGGTACTTGTACAGGTTAATCAAGACATTAGAAAATGAAAATATCGAAAAAAGTTATATAGTACGTATTTGTTATGGAATGAAGTTCTCCGGAAAAAAAATTCACTTAATTTGATCAAGCAGTTTTTTTTATTGTTTTTTTTTTTTGTTTTGTTTTTTGTTTGTTTGTTTGTTTGTTTTTTGTTTTTTTTGTTTTTGTTTTTTAGGTTTTTTTACAGCGAAAAAAACAAAACAACTTTTATGATACCGATCAAAATGTTTCGATTTTTAGGAAGAAAAGCTATGATTTCACATGGGAAGGGGGTGTCGGCGCTTTAGACCGAGTTATCTCCCCGAGGTGTGTTCTAAAATTTCAAACATGGCTTCCTAGAGCGTCCTGTCATAAAAACGTACTTTTCCGCTGTAAAAAAAAAAAAAAAAAAAAAAAACACTACTTGATCAAATTAAGTGAATTTTTTCCGGAGAACTTCAGTCCAACACGAATGCGTACAATATAACTTTTTCGACATTTTCAATTTTTTTAATGTCTTGACTAAACTGTACAAGTACCGTTATTTTTAGTGATAAATACTATTGGTATGAGTATATAGAAACATATACGATGATTGCGACGTCTAGTCAGATGAGTGCCACTCCCCCAACCACTGAGTGTGACTGAAGAAGTATCTGTATAAAGATGTTATTACAGAGTTTAAGCTTTGTACGACAGCTAAGTCTCTCTCTCTCTCTCTCTCTCTCTCTCTCTCTCTCTCTCTCTCTCTCTCTCTCTCTCTCTCTCGGTTCAAAATATTGAAATCCAACAACAAGCCAGAGCTTAGGCCCTGTCAGCTGCGACATTCATGACCCACCGGTGTGTGGAGTATGCTCTATTGCCCAGCAACCTAAGTCCCTATCATGGATCGAATGATATTTGGTTGACGAGGACTCCCATAAGCCGTGGTGAAGGCAACTCCTTTAAGAGAAGCAAATCTCTGACTTAAAAAATAACTATAAAGCGGAAGACCAGGAATTGCATTAAGTTGGTTTGCAGTTTGACTTGTTGCTGACATATATATATATATATATATATATATATATATATATATATATATATATATATATATATATATATAGTGTTTCATGGTAAACACCTGATGATCCCTTAAGAATATTGGTAATATTGTTTGTTCATTAAGTAAAACTATTTAGTGACTTACTGACAAAGTAATGTTCCAACGAAGGACATTGCTTTAAAGGTTTTAAAAATACTTCCAAGACTATATATATATATATATATATATATATATATATATATATATATATATGAGTAGATTGGCATGAATATACACATATATATATATATATATATATATATATATATATATATATGAGTAGATTGGCATGAATATATATATATATATATATATATATATATATATAAATTGTACAACATATACATATATATATCTTATTATAAATTTTCCTAATGTCTGTCTATCTGTCTGTCTGTGGGTGTGACGCGGTTTATCTCAGCCTACAGGCAACCCACACAGGCAAGTAAGGTGCCGAAATGAAGCTTATGGCCCAGCGGATGTTTTAGTGATATTTATATCCATGTTTGGTGTATGGAAATGCAAAAAAAAAACGCAAAAAAAATAACGATTTACTAAGCAACGTTTTATTTACTGGATATTTTTCCGGTACAAGGACTCAAGTTTGCCCATATATAAACATTATTGTATTTCATAAGGCTTTGGGGGAGTTTTCTCCCTTTTAGATATACATTAAAATTTAAATTGTTGACATATTGATTTCGCTTACATTCAGCTTTATGAGTAGAGGCGTAGACGGTCAGCTCACTGGTCAGGTTTCGATCCCGGCTTAAAGCACTTGTTTGTCTATTGGTGTCATTGGTGAACTGTAAACAGCGAAACAGTACAATATGTGAATGGCAATATATATATATATATATACATATATACACACACAAAAATATATATGTATATATATATAGAGAGAGAGAGAGAGAAAGAGAGAGAGAGAGAATAAATGACAAAAAGTTATATTCCAAAATTCATGATGTTGACCATCTTATAATTTATTCCTTTAATTCAGTTGACTTATACAATTCTTGATAGTATCTGTTTCGTAGCTTAAAATCATTTAATTATTATATCAATCAGTGATTCTATTATGCCCGTAAATGAACAGATAGACAATAGATTCACTGATTGATATTATAATTAAGTGATTGATTTTGCGCTACGAAACAGATACTGTCAAGAATTGTATAAGTCAACTGAATTAAAGGAATAAATTATAAGATGGTCAACATCATGAATTTTGGAATATAACTTTTTGTCATTTATTCTCTATATTGTTCTGTAATTACATTGAGCTTCTTATATAAGGAGTGATATATAATAAGAATATATATATATATATATATATATATATATATATATATATATATAGTGTTATAATGGAAAAATTCCAGAGGAAATCCGGGTATGAGAGCTCAATGTGGTAAACAAAGCAATAAGATAAAAAATATAACACGGAAATTACATAATTGTCGATGCAATAATTTATTTCAACCTTATGGTATTTTCAAGCATCTAAATCAGACAATTACATTTTTGATACTCATAATTATGTAATTTCCGTGTTATATTTTATATATATATATATATATATATATATATATATATATATATATATATATATATAAAATATAAAGTTAAGTGGTTGTATTTAAATTCCGAAAAAACAAAATATAGACACATATATTCGAATTAAGAATTTATTGTTTGACAAAAGGAATATATACCTGGATTTATAACTCCGGAGGACATTGTACTCCTTCCGATAACATAACATAAAGGATGTATCAAATTCCTTTTCCTATAATTATTTCCCTATAATTATCACTTACCACTTAAAAAACTATTTTCAATATTTGTGCTGAAAAGCAAAATAAGTGTCTATTCACAGCTGAACATTTTGCTAACCGCATTTCATTTCCTCTGATGATATGAGTCATTGCTGAAAATCCATGGATTAAGGAAATCAACATAACCCCTTCTATATATTCCTTTTGTGAAACAATGAATTCTTAATTCTAATTTATGTGTCTATACGTCGTTTTTTCGGAATTTAAATATAACCACTAAACTTATATATTGCTCTATACTTAAATATTGAGCTTCTCCTTTTTGGATATGATCGCCCTGAAAGTATTACTTCAAGTATCAGGATCTTTCATCTGATTTCTAATTAGTGTCTTATCTCGATTATATATATATATATATATATATATATATATATATATATATATATACTTATTTATCCATGATCATGCGCTTGCCGCATACGGCTCATCAGCGTTGCTACCTATGCCATGGTTCACTTCACAACTATATATATATATATATATATATATATATATAACTGACATGTAATTATCTCACTGTAAATTTTCATATTACATATTCAGATCTGAACCGTTCCAAAGAATTGCTGAGAATTGTCCAAAGAACATCAATTTCCCCCTTCACGCCTGTCGTTTTTGATTGACACATGCAAATCAGCTTTGGCTAAAATCGGCTTTCGACTGAATTGGCTAAATCGATATTTTCTTTTTGTTTGGATTCTTTAACTGATTATATATAGCGCCCTGTTTTTTTTTTATTTAAAATTTTTCCCAAACAACATTTTTAGAAAAAAAAATGTTTTCACCATATATGATGGGGAATTGTATCTTTCGAATCTGATCGAAATAGAAAGGTCAATAGTTAATATTCATTACATTTCGTGACAAATAGCTGCTGCAATTTCAAAGTTAAATTGTCAATAACTAATGTTGTCCTTAAAATCTGCCAAGATCTGATGATTGTCGTCATAGATCATTCCGTTTAAACTAGCCTGGGTGCCTGGCGTTGCCCGGGTGTTTGGAGTTGTGTGTTGAGCAAAAGAAAAAGAAAAAAAAGTGGAAGTAGGCAGGCAGGCGCGAACCCATACCGCGAAGGAGGAAAAGAGGGTGAAAAAAAAGTGACGTCTTTGCCGTTGCGTCCATTGCCAGAGCGGAAGTGGCGGAGGTTTAAATAAAGGCTAGTCAATCGGAAAGAAGGATGACTTTTGAAAATATCGGCGAAAAAAGCGACCCCCTTTCCTTGTAGAAAAGTGCCCAGTTGAGAGTGAAATAAGTAATGTTTTTGGCCAATTTTTTGATATTTGTTGTCCGAAGAGTCGATCTTCAAAACGATACCGATCTCATGAAAATCCGCTGGCTCTGTCGAAAGTTTTAGTCATACATACATACATACATACATACATGATGATGGCAACGTCTTGTCAGACGAGTGCCACTCCCTCAGACATTTAAAATCCATGAGTTCAAATGCCTGAGGGAGTATCTATACAAAGATGATGTTACAGAGTCTTAGCTTTGTATGACAGCTAAGTCTCTCTCTCGGTTCAAAATGTTGAGATCCAGCAACAAGCAAGAGCAAGATAGCCAGCAACAAATTAAACTGCAGACCAGCTTAATGCGGGTACTGGTCTCCCGCTTTATGGTTTTTTAAATCAGAGATTTTCTTCTCCTAGAAAGGTTGCCTTCACCATGGCTTACGGGAGCCCTTTCCATCCCAATACACATATACACACACACAAATATACATACATACATACATGATGTGAGCAGCAACTCGTTCTCAATTATTGCAATTACTTAATATATATATGGCTCAAATGACGCAAACATGAGCGCAACTAGCAGCACATGCCAGACGGCTACTTCTATGAACCTTATATAGTCCTGCACATTCACTGATGACCGGGTCCAAGCTGTGGTGCCTCGAACACCTACCAGAACCCTTATTGCTATTGACGCCCATATTTGCATCAGTCCTCATTGAATGCCCGTTTGCCATTTCAGGCCAAAGCCAGCCTTTTTGTTATTGAGATGCATAAGTTACGTTGTATAGGACCCCAGGTTGGGAACGGTAGTAGTTAGTAAGTTCCCCGCTGCAACAAAAACCTAGTAGCCGACTTTTACTGATCGCCTAGTTTTTTTATGACTTTGGTTGTCATGGCAACTGCTAAGACAGCAGAGTTATTTCCCCCTTGACCGTGCATTTTTTTTCTTACTCGCTCGTCAGTTGTAAACCGCTTGTCATAATACCTTTGCCGGCTGAAACAAAATTAACATGCACACAAAAATCAGACGTAACTCAGCACACCAATCAAGACGTAAGACACGATGGCTTTTTGTATAAAAATATATTTTGTTATAGAAATATTATTCTCAATCTGTACATAAATAATTTTCAACAGTTCACAGTTCAACGGTGCAGCTTACTTCTCTGTCATTCAGTGATGGAGAGGGGGGAAAGAGACGTTACGCACTCGACAAACGCACGTTCTTCTGCGGTCCTTAGACCTGCTCTTTCTCCGCTCCTTCTGCTGGACTCCAAAAATCACGTCATTATATTGCCATAATTTTTGTTCGGTATTTTTCCATTCCACTGGTCGATCAACTCTGTTATCGATAATGGATCAGGCATTTCCCGGTCGCGTTTTAAGTTTTGTTGACAATGCATTGGCTGCATCTGACCCAGAGACTCGGTAACCCATTTCTCTTCAGCTGACCGACTATTGAATTTGTTTATACACGTGCATCGCCACCTCGTGCCAGCTTTACATGACATTCCGATCCTCCATTATACTGCAAGGAATGTCACGTTTCAGCCAAAATTGCGTCTCCCCACAAACCTTCACTTTTGTAAACAAAAAAATCGTCGTCCGATTTCTCTGTTTACGACGTAATTATTGTTGCCGCTTCGACTGGTGGACAATCGATATTCGATGCCCACCTTTCAAATCTTTTTATTTTTTTTTTAAGGAAGTTTTTATTTTCACAGTTATTTTTACATAACACATACTGACTGCAAAGTGTGTATTCCATTACATCTCAAGTGATGTCTGTGCTTGAAGCTTTTTATAGTGAGGAAAGACTTTGCACTGAGACAATCCCACTCTCTAAACAACTGCCATATTGAACCAAAAAGAAGAGCAAGTCAACATCATTGGAAGCAGCAGTCGCCACATGTTTTATATCAGGATTTTCCTTCTCGTACAAACATACATACATACATACATAGATTTAAACAGACAGGTGAGATTTATATTATAGATGACCTCAGAGAAATTAGTCATATGGCTTTAGGGTAGGGGAGTAAGGTATGACGGAGGATCTACATAGATTTCTCTGGACAATGCTGCTCTATCTGGTTAGTAGATAAATGTATTCATATCTACTCATCTTTTTCGCCTCAGTCCAGGAATTAACTTCGTACTCATAAGTGCAATGTAACAGTATATGTCCACCGTTACTCGATTCTCATTCTCCTTCTTAAAGAAGTGTGGTTCTATGATGCCATTTCGTCTGATGGCACACCACACAGTCATTTTCTGTTGACAAAGAGGGCAATTGATATGTTCATGTGGCCAGAACCCGAAAATGTTTATTCTGTTTGTTGATGTGCCCACTCAAAATGACATTTTGTCCTGTCCCTAAAAAACATCAAATCCACAAAGCCAAGTTCATTTTCAATCCTATTTCCTGTTATGCTTTATTTAATTTGATTCTGCAAGATCTGAATTTTATCAGGAAGGAGATTGAGGACGTCATGGCGGATCTTGTAAACTGATGTTCTCGTAATGGCAGTTTCTTGTGAGAGACGGTGTGTGGGTTTACTGGAAGACGTTACCATAAGATCTGAGTAATGTCAAGAATTATAACTGAACGATGTCGACCATTGTGGCTTTTATGGGAATCTGTCACACTTTGTCGCCCGAAATGTTGAATTGTCCTTATAGTGTAAGGATGTAGTCGAAAGAAATCAATCAAGTACTCGATCGCGAATCTGAGAGCTTAATATTAATTATTTAAAAACTATACATTATTACATAGTCCCGAAATGCACCAACGATTTCATTATGATAGATCAGCCCTTTTTCGCTGAATTATCCCAACATAAATCTTCAGCGTCCGTCGGAACGAAAGAAAATACATTGAAATGAGCGTTCAATCAAACGTTCATTTCAATGTATTTTCTTTCGTTCCGACGGACGCTGAAGATTTATGTTGAGATAATTCAGCGAAAAAGGGCTGATCTATCATAATGAAACCATTGGTGCGTCTCGGGACTATGTAATAATGTATAGTTTTTAAATAATTCATATATATATATATATATATATATATATATATATATATATATATATATATATATATATATTGCAATTTGTCTCTGTGTGTGAGTTCGGTAATAACGGACTCCGAAACAGCTGAGCCGATTTTTATGAAATTTCACAAAACTATTCTTCATGTGTCTTGAAGTGTTCTTAGATAGATTTTGTATCCGAATACCTCTGATAAGTATCGAAAATCGTTTACCAATAATCAACAAATCTGCGTTTCCTTGTTCAAAATTATGTTGGTTTAGACTGGATTGTACTGTATAACTTATTGGAATTACCATTTATTTTTTTCTGTAACAAAGTTATAAACATAAGTTGAAGAAAAAAAAAAGAATTTTTACAAATTTTAAAAACGCATTCTCTCACTTTTTTCAAAAAAATTCAGTCTGTGCCCAAAAACAGAAATTGATTTCGAATTAAAAGAAAATGTAAAATCTATTTTTAACCCACCCCCTCCAAAAAGAAAGTACCATTAGACGCAATAAATGAAGAATTAAAAATGTGGGGAAACATTAGTGTAATTTCTAAAAGTCGATTACTCGGATTAAACGTCGCCAACGGTATATATATAAAAAAAGATCTAATAATCAGAGTATGAGCTGCTTTTTCAAATGGATTGATTGATTGTTTGAAAGACCGTGCCTAGAAGATATATTCACTCACAATTACCATCCCCAGAAAAAATTAACGGTGGTAAATTGTTTTCAAAGTTGGATTTGTCTGAAACTTACCTTAGGTTAAAATCAGTAAAAAAATGTTCGAAGCATGTTCGATAATAAAAATACATACATGAATTTTAAAACTTAAGCGTCTTCCTTTTTGGATTGAAGGTAGCTCCAAGCCTATCCAACAAATAATGGGTACAATATTGGCTGGTATGAAATAAACAATCGCATATTTGGATGATATTTTGATTAAAAGCGAAAATGAGACGCAACACAAACTTATTAGAGCAGTTTTTCAGGGTGTTGAAAGATGCAGATTTAAGCTGGGTTGTGAAAAATTTGAGTTCTTCTTTAACAATATAAAATATGTAGAGCCTTCGTATCACGAGTTCAAGCCTGGCTGTCTACTACCAGTATTTATTTTTTATTTTTTATTTTTTTATTTTTATTTTTTTTATTTTTTTTTTTTGCTTAACACATACCTACAAACATTCTGGCAACGTCGGGTACCCAGGCTAGTTGACAATAAAGGAAGAAAATTAGATCCATAAAGAGCTGAAGCTATTAAGAACGTGCTCTAACTTGTTAAGGTTACTAAACACCAGGCTTTTTTAAGAATAGTAAGTTAATATATCATATATATTCCAAAAGTATATGATTAAAATAAATAAGTTGTTAAATAAGTTGGTAAGAAAGGGGAATAAAGTGGATGTGGTCAGAAGAATGTGAACAGACTTTTACTCTTGATAAAGGTGTGTTTCTATATAGAAAATTTGGACATTATATATAAAAAAAATGATTTTATCATTTCATAAATATTTTCTTAACATTTCTTGGTTATCAAAGATTTTCAATTTTAACATTACGAAATATTTTCTTAGATGTGAAACACATTACTAATTTGAAATTCCCGCTCGACCTAGCGTATAGACATTGAAGTTGAAAGACTTCTACAATCGTCAGCAAAACCAGGCGTCATTTCTCTCTGGGGTTAATACCACCAGAATATGAAGAGAAAAAAAAAACAGTTTAACACGGACAGTTTTCTACCCTAGATAAAGGAATATTTCTCTACCGAAAATTTAGACATTATATAAAACAAACTGTTTTTTTTTATTTATTTAATAAATATTTTTTGTAACATGTCTTAGTTTTTAACGATTTTCAATTTTATCATTACGAAATGTTTTCTAAGATGAAACATATTACTAATTTTAAAAGCTGTTTGTTAGCAGACCTATCATTAGCACGTTTCGACCTGAAGAAGAAAATCATTGTAGCATCAGATGCTAGTAATGAGAGATTGGATGCTATACTGCTTCACAAATTCTTCCAATAGCACATGCCTTGAACATGTTACTGTCCACGTAACGAAAGTACAGTCAAATAGAAAAAGAGAGTTTAGCAATGATTTATTCTGTAGAAAAATTGAAGATTTTCCGTATAAAAATCTATAAGGAAAATCACAGAATTTCTGTATAAAAATCATAGATTTTTATATGGAAAATAATTTATTCGTCAAATAGACCACAGACTACTAATAACAATATTCGGTTAAAAAAACATGAACCAACTCACACTGCAACTCGACTACGACGTTAGGGCATAATTCTATTGAATTATAATTTTAAAATAGAATATGTAGCTTCAAAGAAGATAGGTCACATCGGTAGGTTATCAAAATTAATATCTAAATATAGAGAATCAATTCAATTGTCGGACCTATTGTACAATGCTATTAGAGAACTTCCGGTTACGCTAGAAGATGTGAAAAAAGCAGTGGAGAAGGGTGATTTCATTATAAAAGTCTAGTTGAACGATAAAAATAAAAAGGGAAACAGTGTGCCATCCTTTTCTATATGTGAACAGGTATATGCAAATAGAATAGTAATGTCGGCTACTCCGCAAAAGGGAATGCTCAAAGAATTTCACACTGACCATCCAAGAATTTCACGAATGAAAAATTATACTTATTGGCCGAGGATAGACCAAAAAAATGTGGTGAACTTACGCAGAGGATACTAAAGTGGCCAGAAATTGTTAAGTGCACACATCCGACGGCAACAAATACGATAAACGCACTTAAGGACATTTTTAATCATTCTAGAATCCCGAAAATTTTAGTCAACGATAATGGAACATAATTTACGGGAAAAGAATTAAAGGAATACTGCAAATCATCGGTTAATGAGCACATGACAACTCCAGCTTACCATCCATGATCGAACGGAATAGCAGCAGGATTTGTAGACAAATACAAACGAGTTTTGAAGAAGCATTAAGACGCATGGAACAAGTATTCAGAAATTGTTGGCAGTTTATAAAATTACACCAAACCTGAATATGATGTCACGTTTGTTGCCAGTTAATGTTCGCAAGAAAAATACGCTCCGTGTTTGATAGATTGTTGACTATTTCGGCAAAGGTACAGAACAGGTACAATTATTTGATACATGTAATATCCATCCTAGGGTAAGTAAAATATTCTTTTGCTCGAAAAGGTTGATGATACATAGACATTAAAAATTCCATCTATCCGAATAATAACAAATATTTTCAAAATCAGCTTCAATTTCCTCATTGTTTATACGGTCCCGATCAACGCCGGGTAGCCCCGCTAGTCATCAATAAAAGAAAAACAGATGACAAAAGAATATAAGGTAGAGGACAAAGTCTGTTTTTAAAACTTTATGGTTGGAAGAATGTTTTGCGAAAATTAATAGGAATCAAAGGAATACATGACATAAAAGGAAACCAATTTCCGTGCAAAAGATATTGAAATCGGTTGAGATCCAGGGACACTCCAGAAATCACGGAAAATACCGAAGAGATTACAATAGAAGTCCTAAATGTCGCGATTGAAATTCCTGTCCCAATACGTCAGAATTCTCCAATTTACTTATATACATAAGCAATCCAATAGATTACTTATGTATATTAATTTATTTAAAACTGTATAGAAGGTCAGGAAAACATTGGTACCGTCAGTTTCAAGCCTAACATAAGTACTGTGAGCACTTTCTGTTCATCTGTATATATACATATATATATATATATATATATATATATATATACATGCATATATACATATATATATATTACTTATATATATATATATATATATATATTACTTATATATATATTACTTTATATATATATATATATTACTTTATATATATATATATATATATATATTACTTATATATAATACTGTAAGCACTTTCTGTTCATCTGTATATATACATATATATATATACATATATATATATTACTTATATATATTACTTATTTTATATATATATATATTACTTTATATATATATATATATATATATTACTTTATATATATATATACATATTACTTATATATATAGAGATTTTTTTACATAGGCATCACCACATTATCAAGGCCAAGATGCCACTTAAGGATAAGGGTTAAAGAGTTTACAGTAGAAATTGGACAATATAGTAATCATTAGTGATGAAAATTTGGTAAATTTGATAAATTTGGGAATTATTGATAGTGTTTACAGCTAGACGAGTGTTTCTTGTGAAAGTTAGGCGAGGGGCGACCATAGACTGAAGCTCAGTCGAACACTTTCCATGAAAATAACAATACATCAGAGACAAACTCGCAACATCTCTTCTGTGAGATAGAGGTTGCAGGAAAGAGAAAAGGACATCTCCTACGAGGACATCTCCTACGAGGCTACGAAGTCTATTTTGAACTCTATCAAGGCAGGACAAGTCCTTTCTAGCAGCTCCTGCCCAGATGTGGCAACAGTACTCCATCCTTGGACGTACCTGGCTCTTATATAAATAGAGAATTGCATCAGAAGTGAGATATCTACTGGATCGATAGAAAGATCCCACTATTTTTCCAGCGGCCTTGGAAACAGATTTGATGTACGTGTTCCATTTAAGATCAGGAGTAATGGTCAAGCCCAGAAGCTTGTCAAAACTTGAGGCCTCCTGAAGACGAGAGCCATTCATTTCAATTGATGCCAGATGGGGATCAGAATGTTGATGATGTAAAGAGAGAAGCTTGGTTTTAGATGCATTAAAAGTAACCAGCCACTCCTTTCCACATTGTACTATGTGCTCAAGATCAGAGGAGAGATAATTGGAGAGAACTTGGTCGTTTACTGTCTTAGATGTGCTACCATAAATGGTAGTGTCATCAGCATAAATGTCTACAAATGATGTAAGGATGTGATTTGGAAGATCATTAATGTAGATCAGGAAAAAAGTTGGGCCCAGGATGGACCCCTGAGGGACACCGGCATTAATACTGTGAGCTTCTGATTTTTGCCCCTCAACTACTACTCTTATGAACCTATCAGAAAGAAATTATTTAATAATTGAGAAGACATTTCCAGCTATACCATAGCTACAGATCTTATGAAGTAAACCTTTATGCCATAGATATGTCAAGAGCAATTGCCCTAGAAAGGTTGCCTCCGTCGAGAGATTTGCTAATCCTATGAGATATAACTGTAAGCACATCTGCTGTAGATCTAGCAGAACGGAAACCATATTGAGTGTCACTAAGAAGGTTATTTTTGTTGAGATGGTTGATTACTTCTGTATTTAACACAGATTCCAGCAACTTACTCATGCCACACAGCAGAGTTATTGGCCTGTACTGAGAGGGAGATGAGCGATCACCTGAATTCTTAAATACAGGGCATACTGATTAAATTTTCCAGGATAGATGGGAAACTATTCTCCTTAAGACAACGTTTAAACAGTTTTGTAAGTATGGGCGCTAGTTCAGGTTGAAGTTTTTTGAGTACTATAATTGGAATACCGTCAGGGCCGGTTGCTTTACTGGAATCAAGGTTTTTGATTAGCTTGGCAACATCACGTACCCATATATGTATATCACATAGCGTGTTTTTTTTTTTTTGATACAGGAGGAAATATTGGGGGTTGGCGGCCTATTACTTATATATATATATATTACTTATATATTACTTATATATATATATATATATATATATATATATATATATATATATATATATATATATATACACGGCGTATCAAATTATTAACGAGTTTACATTTTTTAAATACTTATTATACCACTTAGCAAGGCCTGGAAGCCACTCGGGGATAAGGGCTATTGCGTGTACAGTAATCAATGAGATAGTATAGTAGTAATCTTTATTGGAGATTTGATAAAGTGTCTTACTTAAGGGAGTGGTTTATCAGGAATTTGTTTATGTAGGACTTGAAGACATCCACGTTATAGTCAGATGGGAAACAGGCAAACGGCAGAGAGTTCCACAGGCGTGCACTTCTAAGAAAAAAGCTTTGTTCATGGAATCTACGTTTTGATTTTGGCACAGATAAAGAGTGGGGAAAATTACTGATAGTATCACTCAACATTTTAAAACATTCATCGATTCAAACAGATCAAAAAAAGAAAATGTAATCATTTTTATGAGTTCTCAGTATTCCATCAGCAGAGCTCTTTACTTTCTGACGCAACCAGTTTTTTTTATATATCATTTTGTTCCTAAATGTTCCTTGTTGCTTTTTTTTTACTTTGATTTTGAGCTTAAATAATGAACTGCCAAAAAATAGCCTTGAACCAGATTTTGTTGTTATAAATGTCAGTTTTCCAAACAAATTCAGGTGAGTTTTATCTTTTTTTAATGCAAGGAAGTAAATGTTGATTTCTGGGAGCACAGGGTGGGGGTAGGTGCTAGTTTGATTGTAAGTTCATAGAACTTCTGTCATTACTAAGCAATAGCCGACCAAGGGAAGAGTTTACCAGGCATGTGTATGAAGTGAAACCTGAAAGTTTGAGGACAGGTGTTGCATGGAGAGAAATGATATTAAAATGAAGTCATCCAATCTAAGCTTGACTTTAACATTCACATTACACAGCCATTGTATCAGTCTCATATCATTTCTCTCCATGCAACACATGTCCTCAGTTAAGTGTTGAGGCATTATATTGAACACAGATGGCGGTAGTAAATCAAATCGATGAAGAATCAATGCAGTCACGATTCAGTTGTTTCAAGACAGAGGCTGAGAGCAAACTGAATTGAATCCAAAATTCGATATTTTTTATAATAAAGTTTAAAGCTTCTGATTGGTTGATTGTAAGTTATTAGAAAGATCGTCCGAATCATTGGGGTCATACCCTTAGCAGTAATGTTGGGGATGAGTCTCCTTGATGCTTAGGTGGCTTGGAGACTGAGTAGAGTACTCATCAAGGGGCTATTCTTGATACTCAGCCTTATAGCTGCTGGATCGGGAACCGGCCCAGTACCTGTCGGACTGAGGTACACCGTCTGGGTATCACTCAGGTAGTCCACCCTCCCAGGCCTTGCTAACTTTTTTTTTTTTTTTTTACATAGGCATCACCACTTATCAAGGTCAAGAAGCCACTCGAGGATAAGTGTTAAAGAATGTACAATAGAAATTGGACAATATAATAACAGTTAGTTATGGAGATTCGGTAAATTTGTTAACTTATATGGAATGGCTCATCAAAAACTTGTTTATGTTAGACTTGAACACAACCATATTGTAGTCAGCTGGAAAGCAGAAAAACGGAAGACAATTCCATAGGCGTTCAGTTCTAAGAAAGAAGCTTTGCTCATGCAATCTACGCTTAGGTTTAGGCACAGATAAAGAGTGGGGAAAACTAGTGATAGTGTTTTCTGCTAGACGAGTGTTTCTTGTGAAAGTTTGGCGAGGAGGGACTATAGAATGGAGCTCAGTCGAACACCTTCCATGAAAATAACGATAAAGCAGAGACAAAGTCTCAACATCTCTTCTGTGAGAAAGAGGTTGCAGAGAAGAGAAAATAACATCCCCCACAAGGCTACGAAGTCTATTTTGAACTCTATCAAGGCAGGATAAGTTCTTTCTAGCAGCTCCTGCCCAGATGTGGCAACAGTATTCCATCCTTGGAGTACCTGGCTCCTATATAGATAGAGAATTGCATCAGCAGTGAGATATCTACTGGATCGATAGAAGGATCCCACTATTTTTCCAGCGACCTTGGCAACGGATTTGATGTATGTGTTCCATTTAAGATCAGGAGTAAAGGTCAAGCCCAGAAGCTTGTCAAAACATGAAGCCTCCCCAAGACGAGAGCCATCAATTTCAATTGATGCCAGATGGGGATCAGAACGTTGATGAAATAAAGATAAAAGCTTGGTTTTAGATGCATTAAAAGTAACCAACCACTCCTTTCCTTATTGTACCACTTGCTCAAGATCAGAGGAGAGAGAATCAGAGAGAAGTTGGTCGTTTACTGTCTTAGATGTGCTACCATAGATAGTAGTGTCATCAGCATAGATGTCTACGAATGATGTAAGGATGTGATTGGGAAAATCATTAATGTAGATCAGGAAGAGAGTCGGGCCCAGGATGGACTCCTGAGGGACTCCAGCATTAATACTAAGAGCTTCTGATTTCTGCCCCTCAACTACTACTCTTATAAACCTATCAGAGAGAAATGATTTAATAATTGAAAAAACATTTCCAGCTATACCATAGCTGGAGATCTTGTGAAGTAAACCTTTATGCCATACTCTATCAAAGGCCTTTGATATGTCAAGAGCAATTGCCCTAGAAAGGTAGCCTCTGTCGAGAGATTCGCTAATCCTATGAGATATAACTGTAAGCACATCTGCTGTAGATCTAGCAGAACGAAAACCATATTGTGTATGACTAAGAAAGTTATGCTTGCTAAGATAGTTGATTACTTCTCTATTTGACACAGATTCCAGCAACTTACTCATGACACACAGGAGACTTATTGGCCTGTACTGTGAGGGAGATGAGCGATTACCTGAATTCTTAAATACGGTGCATACTGATGAGATTTTCCAGGGTGATCGGAAGCAATTCTTCTTAAGACAATGTTTAAACAGTTTTGTAAGGATGGGCGCAAGTTCTGGTTGAAGTCTTTTGAGTATTATAATTGGAATACCGTCAGGGCCGGTTGCTTTACTGGAATCAATGTTTTTGATGTGCTTCGCAACATCACGTACAGATATTTGTATATCACATAGCGTGTTTTCTGATACAGGAGGAAATATTGGAGGTTGGCAGCCTTGGTTGCAAAGGTTAGAATTAGCTGCAAAGTTCTTGGCAAAGAGTTTGGCTTTGTCTGATGCTGACGAGATTACCTCAGGTCCTGGCTTTTGGGTGGGGTAAGTTTATTACTTGTTGCCTGAGACGCCCAAACTGAGGAATGCTGATGGGGATTTCCGGGAAATTTTTGTAACAGCAAGAGTGCCCCTCCTTTGGGGGAGCTTCTGATCTTGTGTCACACTTTGCTGTGGTGGACAGCAAACAAATATCTACCCTTAATAGTAATCAAAAACATTTTAACATCCACGACTATCACTGGCAAGTTTTTACTTGCATACATCATAATACTGTGTACAGATTTATGATAGTCTTTTCCCTTGGTGGACAGATTAAGATTTCATCAGCTTAATCTTCTTAACATTGACTGGGGTTACATGAAATGATCAAACCTTGATAAATGATGTACAAGCATTGTCAGCTTTAGAGAATCTCGTTTCTATCCTTTTTTTTTCTTTTTTTTCTTTTTTTTTGTTTTTTTTTGTGTGTGT